>NC_091023.1:13703528-14018133 GCF_041296385.1 Aphelocoma coerulescens | reverse complement strand
TTTATTTATTTAAAAGTATGTATCTTTTTAATGGTCTAACCTATATATGTGGATTCTTAGTGCCTTCCCCTTGCAAGAGCTCAAGCTTGTCTGCTTCACTTGTGCTGGCTCTATATAGCTGGAAAATAAACTGCCCGTGATCCTTTTAGGATCTGGTTCTCTATAACATCAAAACCTAAATTTCTTATTACTTTTTTTGTGCTAGCAGAACAGTTCCTGTTACCTTGCAAATGTGATCTGTTTATGTACTCTGACCTTCTCTGCAAGAACTTCTCTGTATTTATTTCCTCTGGCACACTTCAAAAGAGTCTGTCCTTCTGCAGGATGGCTTTATAGTTTATTCTGAGAAGAATTAACATCTCTCTTCTGTTTGTTCTCATGGACTACTCTCATTAATTTTCTCTTCACTTCCCAAGTATCTTTCAAGTACTGTTGCAGTTATAAAATTTATGTGAAAAGGGACAGATGAAGGGGCTTTTTTCCTCTGGGAAAAATCAATGCTTGTGGAATGTCTGAACAGTGGAATTGGGGGTGTGTGTGATTTTGAATGATTACGGGGGAGGAAAACGCAAAAGTAACACAGTTAAACATAGTGACATTTAAATTGCTTTGAAGTTTAGCTCATATGATATAGATTTTGACCACTAGAGGTCTGTATTTCCCACTTTAAAATAAGAGACTTGCTATGTTTTATACTCAAGTGCCTCCACTTTTCAAAATATCCCCTTTGTTCAAGATTATTTAAGATGAAAATGTAAGGCAAAATACATATCCTTGTATTCCTGTACTTATTTAAATTTAATGTACCTGAGGTAATTATTTTCACTTTATTTTAGCATCTACTAGCTTCTATCTAATTTCCTGTATTCTGGCACGTTGCTAGTTTTGATAACCTTCAGTCCAATTCTTGAACTTTTAAGTCTTAGAATAAGATCTTTTTACACCACTACTAACCCCCATTTTTACTAATATACTTAGGTTTGTCATTACCTCTTTGGACAGTGTCAGTGCATGATGGTGTTATTCTGTGTCAAATTACATGTTAACCTAAATAGTTTCCTAATACTGGTAAGGGCAAACAGCTTTTAGTTCAGATGGAGCAGAAGGGTTGTTAGTGTTACAATGACATTTATTTTATTGAGAATAGTAGATGAGCAAACTAGAACAAAAAAAAATGACATAAACTATGCCAGATGAGTCGGACTAATCAGTATCTTGTCCTGTATTTATGTCCAATGGGTTATACAGTGTCAGTGTATCTCTGCACTTAAGGGATGTTTGGGTACAAGCATACAATGTTTATATCTCTACGCTGCTAAAAATAGGAGCATTTAGAGAGAATAGAAGTGATGTATAAAGACAGAAAAGCATCGAGCAGTTGGCTTGAGTTAAAATAAAGAATAAAGCAATCTAATCCATTATTTTAACACTTTGTTAGAAATCTATGTGGCAAAAATTGGCGTAAGAGAGGCCATTTCTAAACACTAATTTATAGGGCTGTGGAGTGATGAATAAAATCTTTCAAGTATATTTTTTGGACATTAAATGCTAATATACTACAATGTAAGATGTGACAATTTTTCTGCTCTTTTTAGCAGTCTACAGTGTAGTAATGCCAGTTATAATGAGAGCAGTTGCAGTAGCAGGGAAAGTTTGGGCTATTTTTTGCATATACTCTCACAGTACTCACAGAGCTCAGAAACACTGGAAATATCTCTTCCTCCTACTTTGCTCTTCGGACACAGCTAATTATACCAATTCCCAACTTGTGTATGTGTTTTTTCCCCCAGAATCTGGGAAGCCCTGATTCTATAAAATTTTACTTGTAGATGTTAATGCCAAAAAAAGGATTGCTCAACTTCACTAGAGTTTCTCAACCTCACCAGAACTTAGTGGTTTAGTGAATGCTACCATAGCAAAGATTATGGGTATTTTTTGTACAAAATTTGGTGACTGACAGATCAACAGGGAACTCATTAGACTTACCCTCAGCTGAAAGACTTTTGGCTAAGTCTAATTCTCTCAGTTTATAGGGTTCATTTTTAGGATTCTTTAGATTTAAGTTTCAAAGTAAACATTGATTTCCTCTTATACACACATAATTTTGTTTTCTCTGCTGTTAAGAGTAAGGAAAACATTCTTGGGTTCAATCCATGTAGAAATTGATTCCAAAACACTGAAAGATTAACCACTGTCAACATTCAGTGTGTTTAATCCCTTGTGGAAGATCAGTGGGGTGGTGGTTTTAGACACTGCTGGCTCTAGCTTGACAGTGTACCAGATATTTTAGACTTTTCTATCTAATTTTCTTGTCTCTTTCTTCCCATTTATCCATCAGAGAAATCTCTGTTTTCTTTCTTTGACCAAGGCTGCACAAATGTGTTGCAAACTCTCTGGTGTTTAATATGTCTTAGGTATTATATATCCTTAAGAGATATGAATATGAAATTATCTCCAGAGCAGTAACTTAAAACTGAAAAGATAATTAAACAAAGTAAAATATATTTCTAGATTAATAGTTCTGTTTCAGTACTTCTGAAACTGAACATCACAATGCTAAGCTTCAGAAAAGAGGTTTGAAAGGGGAATCTCACTGTGTCCTATCACCTTGGTTGGTCTGTCTTGACAGAAATGAATATCATCTTTTCCTTATCTAGATTATTAAACCTATAGCCAAATTAGTTGTTATAGCAAGAGGCAGTCACTGCTCTTGTTTATAACACATTGTAAAGGATTGTCTCTTCCTCTAGTAGAGGCTGAAGACACATGCATATTAAGACTTTGAAATGAGTGCATTAACTACCATCATCAATCCAGCATGGGTCTTTGCACCTCTGCTCTGGCCATTAGCTTTACCAAAAAGGAAGATTGGTACCCTTCTGGGAGAAAAAAAAATGATCAATAATCAGCAGGCCAACCTCATGTCTGCTTCTAAAGATCATGTCATCTCCTCATACTGCTAACAAAGTCATTTACAGCACAGTAGATGAAAGTAAATGAAAGACAAAGTATTTCAGAACAAGGTAGGACTAGAATTTCTAGGGTTTTCAGCACTGACATGAAAAGTTTTTTGAATAGCAGCACAATATACTATTTTAGTATGAATACATATCTTACTGCAAGTTTTTAACTTCAAATTTGATGCCTGGTTATGAAGTATCTTTTGGGTATTTGGAAATACATGAAAGATTCAGTAGTTAACAAGAATTAAGCCATCAAGTCCCAGAACGAATAAAAATGAGATTAGTTTGAGCTGTGAAAGGTTACATGCTGCACGGTTACTTTCTCTGAGTGATAGTAAAGGAATGAATTAACACATTTCCTTTATTGCAGTTGGAATTGCCTATATAAAATATAGTGTGCCCCATGTGATTGTTTTTAATAAAAGACAGAAATCGAATTCAGGTTTGTAAAGTGTGAGTGAAATCATTTGATGAATTTTAGGTTTCTCTTCTGGTAGCTTAGTTCCATGGAATAAGAAGTTTTAAAGATTTTTTGTTTATTTTGTTTTTTTTAATGACATTGCATGGCACACCCTACACAAATGTAGCTTCTGGATACCTAACCCCACACCTGAAACTTCTCCATTGCTTCCATATGTAATGCACCATAAGATTCTATTGTGAACTCTTCCAATCTGAGAAGTAAGGGAATTTACATTAATTCTGGCCTTGACCTCGATTTATATTTCAGTCATATTAAAAGTGCTGTGGAGAGGTAAGAAAGAAAAAAACCTTACTGAAATAAAAAACACTGGTTTCAGCACACCTTAACATGGCCAGTTGTAATAGCAGAGATCAGGTACAATGAGTGGGGTATCTCAGCTCCTTTCAGATCATTTATAAAGCACAACTGGCTTACTGGACATTTCTGGATATTACTGGATATTTATGAATCTGTCCTTAAGGTTATATGGTCCTCTTCACTGAAGCTTGAGGGTTCCTTCTTCAATATGCAAAAAATAGTAATAACTGTTCTTCTTGCCCAACTTGTAGGAGAAATGCTATCATATTACTGCAATTTCAAGCAAGTAGAGCTTAATAAAGGGTTACAATATATTTTATGTGCTGTTTTGAGTGTCACTGGTCTCTGATCACTCCTATTCTTGCTGGAAGGAATGTTAGCTGGAATGCAGCCAACACTGAAAGTTTTTAAGTTTCATTGTCCAGATATCAGTCTTAGTCGGCGGTTGCACTGGTCCAGCAGAAGGGAAGTATCACCAGGAGAGTGCCCTTTTGTGGGGAACAAAGGCTGCTTTCACAAACTGCTATAACTGCAAGACAGAGCTTGCTTACCAGCCTCTAGGTAAAAGCAGGTGAAATTTACATAAGTCTAAGCTCCTGGTTATATTAGTGGCCATTAATAATTTTCATGCATCTAAATTAGAAATAATAATGTTATAAAATGGTTACTGCATGAGTGGCATGCTCACAGCAATATGCAATCATTATCAGAACCTTTGCTGCTGCTGGCAGAGATTACGACAGAAAATGGAATGGAAAAGCCAAAACTTGAATTGTTTCCTCATGAACCAAATCCCCTACTTCTGGGAGAAAAGGATTTTTCTTGATCTTTGGTCTTTTTCTGGCTTACAGCTTTACTGTGAAAGACACAACTCAATCAATGGTGTTACTAGTATAAATGTACCAAAAGTAATGTTTTAATTAGGTTTTGTTGCTCCCTCTAGGCAAGGATGTTTCTAGGAAGAAGGGTAGGGGACACAGCTAATAATTTTGTAGATAAAGTTGGGAGGTGATAGCACTTCTTTGTGGAACTTCCAGTTAGTCCAAATAGAGGCTTTCTTGCTTTGTTCAGGTAGCTTATTTTATTCAGAGATCACAGTGTCATTTGCCCCTCTCCCAGAGTTGTGTAACTTTTCTGCTAAGCCAGAAGACACAGAGGCAAAAATGAACATTATGTTTGCAGTTTATTTGCACTCCTGAACAACTTTCCTTAGTTAAAGGTGACATCATAACATGATCAGCAACGAACTCTGCAAAATAACTTTACTTCTACTTTTCTGGTACAAGGAACTGCCTTTCTGTACTTTCCTGTAAAACAGTAAGAAAGGTGCCACCAGAGAGCATAGAGAGATTTGCTTCAAGTTCTAAAAAAAACCAGTAACGTCTTGATGAGCATGGCAACTTTCTGATGTGTGTTGAAGCCTTACCTGTATGTTAATCCTCAAATGAACATTTTTCTGCCATTGAGCTAAATCACCAGGCTGGGGCCATGATGCGCCTATGAGCTTAACAGGCTCAATATGTAGTCCCTTCTGCAGGATGGGCTTTTTGTTTTTACATCCCACTCCCCACCCAACCCCCCTGCTTCCCCCCTAAATATAAAAGGCAAATGTAAGTCAATGAATAACAAGCTTTAGAAATGCATTGTGAAGAGCAATTATCTTCATCTGCATTGATGGCTAATCTGTCAAAAGCAGGAGAGAAAAGAAACACTTAAAATTCTCTGCTTCTACTCCAGAAATGGAGAAACCTCCTTCATACAGAGGTGTTCCACTTTCTAATCCAATAGAAATTAGTTGAATTGACTGAGAGTAGCTCATGTTGCATATTGTTACCTAAAAAGGCTTTCCCTCTCTAAAACCCTCTGATGAATCCTATTCATGTTACCTTTCACCAATGTGGCTAAAGTAACAAAATCTTTTGCTTTGAGTAATGAAGATATGAACTGAAACACAAACACATGTGCAGATGCAGCATTTCTATGTGAACATAGACAAACCAGTATCACTGAAGTGTCTGTCATGATAACTAAACCAGCTAATGTGGAAGCTTTAGCATTACATATCCAATACGATGGCTAGTGATTCCCAAGTAACTTCCCACTAGTCAGTGCTATGGCTCTGAGGAAAGCAAACCTTGCATTGAACACTTTTTTTCTTTTGCCTTCCTGCTGAAAAACAGTGTTTGTCTTACTGAAGAAGCAAAGGCAATGTATTGTGGATTTCTGTGCAAGGAAATGGAAGTTAGATTTCAACACCTTAGTTCAGAGGAAGCTTTGTCTTGTAATTCAGCAATCTGTAATAGGATTTGGTTCACTGTGTCTGACTGAGACACTTGATTACTTTTCTTATTACATAATTAATTTAGACATCCTTACAGTGGGAAAATATCACACAACGGCAATACCCCTCAGAAAAGACTTTTCTTCCCTAAATGAGAATGTTAGGAACAGCCTGGAGGGAAAAGTTAAAAGATTAAAAGCAAAAGATCAGCATGGAGGCTTCTTAATGAATCGCTCATTAGGGTCAGAAAAAGGGAACCAAAGGCAGAAAGGAAAGAAAACAGTATGAGTAACTGGCAAAGTACAAGAGTTAATTCAGACAAAAAAAATCTTTTAAAATGGTAATGCAGCTAAGCCCAAGAGAAGTTAGTATCATTGTAACTGTTGGTGGGTATAACACTGAGAGCATAGAGGCCCAATTGTGCTTTCAGTTGCACAAAACTCCTGTTAAGGGCAGATCATTATGAGGACTAGAAGAAAATTTGAGAATGTATGAGTCAATTGAACTAGTGAGTTTCTAAGGGGTTAATCAAAGAGAAGGAAAGGTCAAACATAGACACCGTAATCCATGTCAGTGTGAAAGGTATTATCACCCATGGAAAAACAAGTTACTATGATCCTTAGCGCTTTGTCTGGAAGGCGGCACACTTAATAGAATGATCCCAAAATAGATGTTCTGCCAAATTTGTACAGCTTGTTTCCTGTTTTTTTTTTTTTTTCCCCCAAAGTAAGATTTATTGCTGTATTTTGAAAATAAAATTAATTGCTGAACTCTCTTTGCTGTCCTGAGCTGTTCCTTGTGGATACTGAGGACCAGCCACAGAGGTAGCAAAACAAAGGCAGCTGTTACAGCTGGAGCGAGCTAATCTGTGATACTGTGAATCAGTGCATCCTCAAGGACGTGCAGTCTTGGTTCTCAAGCAAACAAAACTGCATAGAAGTCCAGAAAGAGTAGTGCTGTTCTCTCCCAGAGGTGCCACATGAGCTTCACTTTAGTGCTAGGAAAATTACTGTGCAAATCCTTGGGTGTGTGGCTGTCCTTTACTGACATGGTGCTTTTTTTCATGGCATGTTTAAGAACATGGAACAGCATTGTAAAATATATTTGAAGGCAAAATGTTTTTGAACCCTTTCTCTTTGAAGTGTTTTTTAGGAAGCCCATGTGAAAAGAAATATTTTTACCTGATTCAAGAAAAACTGTAATTGTCTAATCATGGTAAGCTGCTAATACCAAACCAAGAGGAAAACAATAAAGACAGAAGTCTAACAGCACAGCTAGAGTTCCAGTTTGACAATATGTTGATTCTTGCCCCATGCTTTCCATTTCTGACTGTTGTACATTTGTACATTGAGTAAAAAACCTTAGGACAGAGAAAACAAACCCCGAGCAACTCCAATGGTAGCAGACTAACTCCCCTGGGCAGGCAGATAGAGTAAAATTGTATAAATTTAGGCTTGGGCAACAAGAATGATTGGAGAAAGGAGAAAAGATAAAAACCGACAGAGAGTTTACAAAGAAAAAGATGATAAGGCAACATGCATCCTGTCAACTTAGACTGGGAGGGACATTAATGGTTTCTCAATAAACAAGCTCAGGCTGCATCTTTGTACATCATGTGCTGCCTGCTTTGAGCAAAGGCTCTGGCCAGGCTGTGCTGATGCTAAGGCAGAGTTAAACAGAGGCCAACTGCCAACAGAACATTTTTTAGAGAAGTCAACTTCTGCATTTTTCTCCTTGCGTAAGCCCCCCATCATGGAAGTACAGCTGTTCAGTGGTTTTCTGGAATGTTTCACTTATTTGCATGTGTCCCTCTAAGCTAGAAATGCTGAGGCACAGCTCTCTTCTGCAGTGTCTCCTCTCTGTTTTCAGAAAATTGAGTGGATTCGGGAATCCACTGAATTTTAATTTTTGTTTCTGTTCCTATACTTCATCTACTAAGTATTAGATTCCACTACCCAAGGATCTATCAGCAACTCACAAAGTTGAATGACTTAGAAATAAAGAAAGGAATAGGTGAATTAGCTGAAATTAGGAGTTCAGTTAAATCCTTCTTTGTTCTGGCTGTAAATTTAATTATAGCTTTCACCTCAAGCAGTGAAATACTGTCTAAATATTGACCTTGCCCAAATTCAGTACTAGTTTCTTTAGATATTGCCAGTTACCTTTTGCTGCAATCTGATTTTTGTCTTGTCTTCAATCATGCCACTCACTGCTGCATTGCCAATCTGATCTCACTTTCCTGCTGTGAGGCCGTCTTCGGTTATTACCTGTTTTCTGTGCCTACAAGAAAAATGCTACTCAGCTACAATAAAAGGAGATAAACACCACAAACAGTAACCAAGCATTCTAGCTAGCCTTGTTATATAGTGAATACCTGGACAGTTTTGCTATCAAACAAAACACAAATGGAATGAAAATTGTAAAAGACACCTGACCAAAGGCCAAAATCTGTAGTTCTTTCACATGATGGTACAGCAGAGAATACTAACAGCATGTCATTTGGAACATGATATTTTCCTGTCCTTTGCTGCAATTTACTTGAAAGCTCAGAGTAATTTTAGTATAATCCATCATTTATCTGAAGATAGGACCAAAAATTATTAGACCAGCAATTCTATTTCATATGTGCTTTGTCTCAAGCAATCACAGCTGTTGGGACTTACACTCAAGATAACCTCTTTTCATTTGTTTGTTACAGCTGAGGTAAAAAAATGTTGAGTATCACAACTCCCCTTGTTTGTCAAATTTGTTAAATTCCTCAAGATGTTCCAAAATGACAAAGATTCTTCTAGGGTACATCTTGCAATTTTAGGGTTTTTTTTTGTTTTCTTTTGTTGGCAAAGGATACATTTTAGAAAATGGTACAGAACATGGAATGAGCGCTCTGTGTAGTATGACTGTCTATTGGTGAAAGTGATCTTAAGAGACAAATTTGTTGATGGAAAGGGAACTGAAAGAAATACTGTCATTAGCACAAGATTACTGGCTTGCTCTTCACTGCAAGGGTGTTTGGGATCGGAAGAAAGAGACAGAAAATGCTACTGTGATTATCTGCAGCCATAATTCCATTGAAACAGTTTCACTGGAGTCTTTCTGTTCTTCAGGCCTCAGTGTTCCGGCTCCGTTAATCAGTTCTGTACATCTTGAAACTCAAAGCGTACATTAGGCTGCCACCTGCTCAAACTGTCCAGTGCACTTAAACTCACCTTGTGTTTACATGCAAAAATTTTAACTTTTATGCAAAGTTAATTCCAGGTTAAGTAGCTGAGGTTCAATTCCCAGCAACATCAACCTCTTTATTCCTGGTGGTGTTGTGGAAACTAATCCTACAATAGTGAAAAGAATGATGTAAGGCTTTCCTCCATTTCCCTCTCTCTTCAAAAGTAGTCAACATTTTTTATTCTGTTTTCAGAATTCCATGAGATTTCTAAAAATGTTTCTTAGTAGTATTCTGCCATTTTATCTTCTCAAACCTGATCCTATAATGCAGAGGCTGACTTCTTAAAAACACCATAGTCGCCTTTAGGACTAACTGTCCAAAAATATGAACGGTTATCCAAGAACAATGAAAAATTCTTAATTAATATTTGAGAGGAACACACAGTAAAACACAATATCTGTATCACTGCATTTCTGATGGAATTGTTGTACAGCTGAGGGCAGGAGGAACAAACAGTAGCAGTAAACTAGATAAGGCTTGAAAACTGACCCAAGATTACCCAAAGGCTAGAGATCTAGCTAAACAAGTAATAGAGCCTACAATACAAGCAGGCTGCCTGTAGTGGCTGTGCCCTGACCCAGTCCTCCCAGCTGTGAGCTCTCAATCTTACCATGCTTGCAACTCTGAGAAGATTCTAAGTTTATGCTTCTCCTTCTGGAGAGAGATGGTGGTTGCTGTGCTGCCAGCATTGCTATCAGAAATAGGTGAGGGGAGTACTTTGCTTTGCTGTCCACCACCCTTCCTGACTTGGCCATTTGGCCCCTTTTCTTCATGCATCTCATGTATAGCCCAAGCAGATCTATTTGTAGGCCAATGAATATTGATAATCCATCTCCCCAACTCAACTTCAGATATAACATATCTAAATTCAATTTTAGTTGATCTTTCCTCTTATTGAGGTAGTCTCCTAGAAAATAACCATTAAATTCAGTTAAAAAAATGCACAAGGTCAACCATGTAAGTCAGACATAGTACTTGATCAAGTAATGCATAAATATCCACGTTCTCTATCCACATCAAGACTGAATACGACCTTCTATGAAGTCACCAAGGTAGAATAGGATACTTGAGGTGCAGGGAAGAGATACATGCCAACCACTCAAACAACTGGATGCTTCTTAGAGTGTGATTAGGACTCCTAAAATTTGGGCAGCAATAGCCACAGGTGAGCTCATAAATACTACTGGTGAGACTAATAGCTTCCGAAAAGCAAGAAGTTCCAGAGAAAAAAGAGTGGTAGTGAGAAAATAGGAGTAATGTGTGGCTGCTTAAAATGTTTTAAACTAACACTATACCTTTGCATAAACAAGATTTTAACTAGGACGGTGTAATGAGAGTTTGTAATTGATGTAACTTTAAATTACCATATTAATTACTGTGCTCAACAGTAGGCCAGAGAAAAGAACTACCTAAATATGCTCCTTTGACAAACATGGAGGATAAAATTACCACAGAGGAGAAAACTTAGGAGTAGAAAAATGCAGTCAGTGCCCATTATTCAAAATAGAAATTTTTTTAATAGGCATTAACTCTGACACTTATTCCCATGTCAGTCTGTACATTTGTAGAAAGTGTAAATAAATCACCACGTTTACATTCTGCATCTGCCTCTGTTTTTATAGTACAACAAATACAACAAATAGTGAAATTAAATATATTTTCCAATATTTAATACAATTAAAGATAATATTATTAAGGAAACACAAATACCATCATGCATCTTCTTGTTCTAAGATGACTGTAAAAAGCAGGCTGTTGAGTTGTGATATTTGAAAGTTAAAGGCAGCACTCTGCTCACTTCTGCAGTGCTGTGGGTACTGGCATTTCAGGATGGTATTTGTGCTGCCTTTTAAACCAGTAACTTCTAGCAGCAGTTTGCACATGCTGTCCAACTCAAGAAGGTACTGTTTTGAAGCAGGAGGCAGGACACCTTATATTGTAGAGAATAGGCACACTTCTGCTTTCCTGCAGTGTGAAAATTAACTCTTTAATTTAAAAATAGATGGAAACAGTTAATTAAAAAATTAACTGTTTCCATCTATTACTATGACAAAAGTAAGGGGAGAATGAAACCAGCTATATTAAAATTGAATGATGTGACTTCTCTTTATTGTACAGGACCACTTTGCTTTATCAGTTCAAAAGCATAAACTAGGAAGAACCCAATAATCACAACTGATTTTTTTCAGCTATGTAGTTCAGGTTGTAGAGAGGAAAAATTCCTACTGGAAAGGCATATATTTTATACCCTTAATACATGAGCAAAAGCTGAATTTGTAGGCACTTAATATTTTTGAAAGGTGCTGTAATTTAAAAGATTATAGTGGCAACAAGCAAAACAGACTGCCATAGTCAGGAGTATGAAACATTTGTCTGACACTAAAATAGACCTAAAAAAGCCTCTCTACATCATCAATGGTAATTACCTGCTTCAGGCCATACTTAATCCTCCTATTCAGACAAAAATCTAATCATGTTAGTGCTGTGGGTTCATGCAAGTGACAAGAGAAGAAGCCTCCCCCATACAAAAAATCCCCCTTTATTGCCTCTTCCTGTGAATTTACTGACCCCATTTACTACCTTGTCCCATGCTATGCAGCACAACACAATCAAAATTAGTACTGCTACTTTTGGAAGTGATGAAAATTCGCAGTGAACTGTAGCATGCTCTGGGCAGAATCCTGCTGTCTGTTATTGCCATATATCTCATTAATTCTAGGGGTTTTGCAGAAATACAGAAATAGGTGTAACTGAACACTGCAATTTTACTGCTTGTACACATCATGATCTGACTGACTTAGTTACTGATAGACCAGTTGACTTAGAAGAATATAGGGCTGGTACCTGTATGTAACTGGTAACATTAAGCGTTTTAATACATGGAGCAAGGAAGAACAGTAAATAAATTACAGGACTTCATCTGAACTTGTTGAAGAACTCTAGTCCAGTGTGAGTCCAAGAGAAGTTTAGAAACTGGCCAGGCAAAAAAAAAAAGGCAGGGTGGCATTTTAACTTTACTAAAAGTAGGTTGCTCCAATTCTTGCTCTGTAGAAAAAGGATAGATCTGGGTACGGAGACTGTATGCTACAAACTTTTGATTAAACCAATACTTGCTGCTAACTGGTGGAAGTTGCATTGCCTGCTAGATTGAGAAACTGAACTGTTTGCACAACTCTTAAAAATCAAAAGCATCACTTTTGGTGTTTGATTAATTTCTATCATGAGTTTAGCACAGCAATAAAAATCTAATTGCTTATCTGATCCTGAGCAGAGGTGCCAGGATGCCAGGTGCCTCTTGTAGGATGTTGGGATGAGCCTTGACGGTGTGGTGGAGTTACTGCTCCGAGGGCTGTGCCTACTGCCAAAGGGTGCCTTTGCTTTCTCTGCAAACTGTTGACAAGACTCGAGAGCTCACACACGGCAGGGCTGGGAGTCTGTGGGGCACTTAGTCCTCTCTAAAATAATTATGTGGTGCGGGATTAGCGAGCGGGCCTCGCAGGGCAAATCAGAGCACAGGGGTTTAAGTGGCTGCGCTCCGTGCGGGACTGAGCCTTCCTGTGCCAGCTCCGTCTAAGCCGAGTACAAATTCAGCAGGAGGCTGTGCCGCGCTCGCAAACGCTCTGGTTGTCCCTGGCCGAAGGTGCCCGGCCGGGACGCGCTTACCTGGGTCCGGGCGGGGGTGGCTCAGCCCGCAGCGCACCTCCCCGAGCTGGGCTGGGCTCCGGGAGCGCTCCTTGCCGGCCGCACCGCTCCTCCCGCTCCGCGCGCGGCCGCTCCGTTTATAGCGAGGGGCGTTGCGGCGCAGCCCCGCTCGCCCGCCGCCTCTCCCCACCCATCTCCCGGGACGGACCCCTCTGACCCGGCTCCCTCCCACTTCCCCTCCTTCCCAGCCCGTCCCCGCCCGCCGCGGGGTGCCGGGCAGGACGGGCCAGAGCCAGCCCGGGGAGCTGGGATCGCTGCGGGAATTGCGGCCGCCAGCGCAGCGCGGGCTGCGGGGATGGGGCGAGGGATGAGCATGGGGGGCCCCCCTTCCTTCCTTTTGCCCCCACATTCCAGGGGAAGGGGTCGCGAGTGGTGTACAGACATTCCCAGTTTCTCTAGGACTCCCTCAGGTCGCCAGTGAGCGCAACTGAAATGTTCTGATCGTCACTAATGAAGTTAAATGTATAATTGCCATAATAAATCTGGCAAACTTTATTATCTGGGAGTAGAGGGGAGAGAAAACAGAGGAAAACCCCTTGGAATACATGTTCTCGGAGGACTTTTCATGTCACTGCTCACTATCATTTTAAGAAAGGATTTTGTATATGAGGGATTTTGCTTGTTTGTTTCTGTCTTGATCTGGTAAACAGGACAGGGAACAACTTTGAAGGCAGGTTTTCTGAGATTGTCATGCTCATCAAGAACAGGATTTCAGAAGTTATGTTTCATTTTAGAGTCATCACACCTTAGTTATGGACAGAGCTAAAGCTTCCAGTGGAAGCTGCACAACTGCAGATTGCTTTCTAATCTTTTTATACATCTAGTGTATTTTTAAAGGCTCTCTTAAGAAAGACATGATCTAGGATGGCAATATCCTTCAAAGACTGGCAGTATAACTTCATTGTGGCTAAGAATAATTGCAATCTATTTAGTCATAGTGGTAGGAGAAGCAAATCAAGAGGAAGTATTTGGATTCTGCAGTAAGAACCACTTGCTTTTCAGCATCTGCACATGTATAATCAGTAAGGTCTTGTCTGGCTATAATTTGTTTTTGAAAATCTGTTGGTTAAATCAGAGATAGAAATCAGAGAGAAATGCAGAACTGTGGCACACTGTATAAATTCAGTTATTCCAGGCTGTGTCTGATGGGCAATGAGTGTGTTACATGGAGGCACTAATTAAACTGTGACATAATCTTTTGCCCCAATCTTTTTTATGTCGTGACAAGAGAAATCATCTGCATTTTCATCAGAACAGCAGCCAGGATTGAAGCAGTCTATAATGGCAGCATGCTGCCCTCCTGCCACTTGGGGAGTTTGTAATTGGCTTCCTTTCTAGAGAGATCCTGCTGAGAGATCTAATGATGAACCATGTGCATGTTTACAGATTTATCGTGACAGGGGCTAGAAACCACTTGCTATGAGTACTATTCTGGCCTGTACAACACCTGAAGCTGGCTACAGCAGTGTGCTGTGTATCCCCATGTAGGCTGTTGGTTTTGTTACATGGAGCTCTTGACATATGGGACACATTTTTTCTATCCAAACAATACTTTGTGCACATGTGATTGATTCCCAAACTCTACTGAGTAAAAACATATTTGGCAGCTATTGCCCACTTCTGCCTCAGTGGGTTCTCTGGGAGAACCTGCTGGGTGGAGCTGGTGGGCAGGAGATCTCCATAAGGTGGCACTTGCAGGGCTTCCAGTTCTCACAGAGCTGAAGGAACTGAAACCAAATCCCAGTGCCAGCATCAAGCACTGGCTCTTTACAATGCCTCTGTATGTGTGAACTACTGCCTGGGATCAGTTGTGCTCTTTATTGCATTCCATCATCTCTTCTCTTCAGGAAAGGATGGAAAAAGTAGATGATAACTATATTTTAAACCAGAATAAAATGAAAAAAACCCACAACTTCTTTTTCAATTGGATTCTTTTTTAAAAGATGCGTGTGAAATTGAATTTGGGTCTGCATCTCTCTGCTGAGTTCAGTCCATCTTTGGGGTATGTAAGCGAGAGATGTAATTTAGTGTAATTTTGGGAAAATCTCTTCACTTCCAGCAGTTTTGTGTCTGGAATCCCAATAACTGAATTGTAACATGATGAGCACTGCAATATGCACTCGCTATAGAAATGTGATTTACAGGAACATCCAGTGAATAAGAGGCTTGATGACTAGAATTCTGTTTTCATTGAGCTGCTGTAAATAAAGAGGCTTCTTCCCACCAGAATTGATTGAGGTGTCTGTAACGTGGAAAAGGTTTCAGGGAGCAGGTTTCATTCTATTGCTTGTATTGGAGCAAAGAGCTGTCATTAAGAAGGTGACTGGACTGAGCAATTTGATTGCTATGAAATCAACTAAATAGCTCTCCTAATAGCTATATTTATTAAAATCGCTAGTAGTCTAGTGAGAATAAATAGTTTAAAACAAATATTCATTGGGAACTCAAAATTACATTGCCTTCATAACCCTTTATTTTTTAGTAATACATTTGGAATTATTCACATCTGAACATTTTGGCTGTGGCTTTTTTACATTTTCAAGATATTTTATTTCTTTTTGCTAGAACAAGAGGTACAAAGTTATTTTCTTTGTTGAAACCTGATCCTCCTTACATAGATCCACATTCATCTGAACACCAAGAGCCAGGCTTGAGGAAAGTACCACAGGTTGTGAGGTTTGTGGCATGCTGGGTCTCTTCATTGTATTCTTTTGTATGTATTTCTGATGCATTTTCCCACTGTTGATTCTTTCAGGAAACAGACTGGAATGTTGCACATAGAATATATCTGTACATTTGCTTAGAAGAAAATGAGCAATTCAGATGTAGAATTACTGGAAACCTGGACATGTCCTGGTATCAATCTGATGTGAGTAAAACTGATGATTTGCCTGAAGATAAGAAAACTTACAAAAGTTATTTTTAGGAACGTGTCTGGTCAAAATAATCTCCTTCTGCCATAAGGAGTAATTCAGTTCTGTCCTGTTTATATATCTCTAAACATTTTCTGAGAAAAGGGACCTAGAATTGATCCCAGGTCGATGCATCTGTGATTTAGAAATTTTTATCCACTTTTGTCAATGATGAACTGTGTTTTCAGAGTGTGTTCCCTTCTATCAGGTCTACTAAAAATGAAAGTTACTGGGAAATACTAAGGAAAGAATATTTTGAGAAAAAGATACATTATAATTCTCACTGTCTCTCTCTAGATCCCAAACTTTTTCAGCTGTAGGAAAAATGTGAGCTTCTGCTGTAGGAATAGGAATGTATGTTACTGTTGACATCCACTCCATGTGAGACCAGAACATTTTGCTTAGGCCAGCAGAGTAATCTGTGTTTGTGTGTGTGAGAGCAGGACAGGGTGAAATGTCTTTTGGGACAAGCGAGGGAGGTCATTTGCAGGCTTTTGAGCAGCAGTGCTGCTAATATCCACAAGACCTGCCTCTCCAGAACTATGGAAATTTACATTATTATTTTTTTCTTATGAGGTCTGTGAACAATTAAGATAGTTAGCTAATCTCTTTCCAGGAAGATATATGATTTAACTTCTAGTCTTCCTCAGCTGGTATTCTTTAATTGTATCCCTTATAATCATCATAGCATAGAGCAGAAGTGGAGGCTGGAAAATGTGAAGATTCTATGGAAGCCAATATTTCAAATCTCAGCATTTCCACAACACTTTAAAGTTTAACTGGTTTGATTTTGATTGATAAATAGTAGATTTCTTTTTTGGCTTCTACTGCATAAGAAGCTGAACTGAATGAGAAGTGTGTGACATCATTTTCTAAAGTTTACAAAATAGGGCAATTATGTACTTATTTTTATATGTAGACTTGGTTGTGCTTGATCATTAACAACATGTTGTTGAACAAGAAGTGCTTTGGGGGTTTGGACTGTTGAATTTGGTGGCATATATAACACGTGTCGTGGGTTTGGAGTGCAGGAGCTGCAGGTGCCAGCAAGGCTAGGCTGGGACCAGGCTGCAGAGAGACTGTCCTGGACAGCGGGTGCACAGTGAGTGCCCTGCCCCAGCCCTGCTTCCAGCCCTGCCCTCAGTTCTGCATCCAGCCCTGTGTGGGCAGCTGCCATTGCTAATGGGGAAGTAAAATTAGGTGGTTCTGTGGACAGGGAAGGGATGGAGACTTAGACTCTTTGTAAATCTCTGCTTGGTGACACTATCCCATCACCAGATAAATGCAACCCCCTGGCTCTTCTCCCAGAGCTCTTTCTGTGATAGATACCAGCCTGGTTTTGAGGCAGGGATCTCCACAACAGCAAGTGCTGGGTGTTGCACTGCTGGGAAGCAAGACTGGAGCCAGCCCAGCCCGGGCACTGGCAAGGCAGCGCCCGGGGGCTGAGCTGGGCTCCCTAAACTGCTCACACAGCTCTGCAGTCCACAGGGTCAGCTCTACCAAAAATAACTGGAAAGAACTGTAATTTGGAAGATATTTCCTGTTCTTCTGAAGACTTTCTAGGATTTTTCAAGCAAATGAACTTAATGTCATGAACTCTTAAAATAGTCTTTAAAATAAGAGGCTGTATTTGCTGCACATGTGCTCTCCATCTGCATAGTCACAGGAGCTGCTTCTGGATCGGCAGCTCCAAAAAGCAAATATCTTTCTTCCTGTGTCCAAACTGCATGCAAAGTAGACTCTGTTTTGCTGGACTCATTGTTCAGTTTAATATTAAAGCAGGCAGCAATAAGGGTTTTTTAAACGACATGATGTGTTTCCTTCTTGTGTATCGTTCCTTTTCTTTACCTTCCTCATTTCTCTGTTGTACATCTGCCAAAAATCTGCTGGTTTTTAAATGAATGAATAGCCCTCTTGATAAAGAACCTTTTACTCTGCTTGTGATGCCTTTCACCTGACTGGAGCAGGCAGAGCCAATAAGAGACATCTTTCGAGTACCTCCAAGAAATATCAGGCTGGAGGAAAAGTCTGGCACTTGTAAGTAGGCAGGTATTTGAGGTCTTTATTCAACAAACATGTTGTGTGCTTTTGAAAATCAGCCATTTCCCTCAGACTTTTAGACATTGCTTTTTAATAGTTTTGTTTTATCCCAGACACAGATATCAATTAACTTGGGTTTGTCACTTAAATCTGGCCTATGAATGTTCACCCCTTCTTCACGATCATGGCCATGTTCTTTCTGGGAACTGGCAACAAAATGTTATATTTAAAATGTGTTTTATAAAATGATGCATGCCATTAAATATAATATTACACAGATCGTGCCATTCAAAAGATTATTTTTATGGAATTCAGCACAGCCCGGTGAACACTGAACATGGTCATGATCCAAAGTCTGTGCAATTTGGCTCCCATTTCCATCACTGACTGTCATGTCTGTTTGAGATTCAGCTCTGATCTCCACACAATGCCAAACAAATATCATCATTTATGCTTCAGGTTTTATAAAAGCAGAATTTGAAACAACAAATTATTCCTGTGAAGGGAATAATGTTTAAATTCCTTGGAGCTGGAAGCAGTGATGATGACAGTGGAGTACATTTGGACAGGGGGTGTGATTTGTTCTCAATATGTGATGCTAGGTGTGAACTGACTACTGTTACACACTGTAGTCCTTTATTTACCCTTCCTTTGAGTAAATTCATCTCAGTTGAAGTAACCTTTATGTAAAAAGTATTTTCAGGGTAGAATTGAGTTAAAATTTGAAAGGTGAGTATTAAATATTGAAATAGAGAAATCTAAGTTATAAAATTTGTGATTACTGTCTATATGGTTCTTTTATAGTGCAGTAGAAAGGGATACTTTAGGCACTTCCTCTTGGCATGTTAATGATGTAAGGCTCTTGTAGGTCAAAAGAACTATCCCATTTAATTTTTAACTGATCATAAAATTATCAGTTTCTGGAAAAGGGGGCAGTTATGGTAAAGCAAGATGTTTGCATTGCTTAATCACCTCTGAAAAATGGGTGTGGACTAATGTGTAATTAGTAATTTTAAAAATGTCTTTTCTCAAAACAACAAACAAGCCTTCCCATTGTGGTAAACTTAAATACAGTATGTATTTATAAAACCACATTTATACTTTTCAACAAGAGGAGAAACAGAAATTGGTCTTTGAGCTTGCCTCTACTTCTTATTGACCCTAATCATTGTGATTAAAATTTAATGGAAAGTGTGCAGTGCTATTAGTGATAATTACTATGTGAAAAACACTCTTCTCCAGCCTAACTGTGGAAAGATGTAGAGATCAGTTTTTATATCTGGAATTCTGTAAATTTACCAAGAATTACACCTATAAGACCCTCCTGACATTATTTGCTGTGTTCTTTGAGCTAAACAGAAGTGCAAATAAATGGGTTTTCCTCTCTCTGCAGATTGTTTGGAGAAAACACTATTTTCTAGTTATCAGGGAGTTTTGCTGTTTCTGAAAAATAAATGTAACCAACAGGAGAGTAAAAATGGTATTTTTAAAACAGAGTTACTGAGCAGTGTCTTTTGTAAGTTTTTCCCTCTTCTCATCAGAGCAGTTCAGAGTGGGGATGATAATTATTGGAGATATGGCTGAACACCCAGTGGTTCCAGGCACACATTGCTCATCAGCCTAGCCCTGCCCAGTTCCTGTGGGATGAACAGAGAGGGCAGAAGTATTATCATCACTTTACAGGGGAATTAGGCTGTTTCATCACTTAGTATCTTGCTGGAAATCCTCAGAACACTTATGGCAGAGTGGAAGTTTGGACTCCTTACTCCCTCAGCCCCAGAGCAGTGCTATCTGCAAAGCACTGTGGTCTGAGAATCAGCACTTTCTAATCAAATTATTATAAATAGACCAAACATTTTATACAGTAAGATAAAAAGCAGCTAAATTCCAATACTCACCAGGCTGATAACGTTAAAAACAGGCGCAGGCTTCCAGGTATGGAGTAGTACCTGATCTACTGGAGACGATACCCTTCCTTGAAAATCTGTCACTTCAATCAAAGCCTAACCAAAGTGCCCAGTGTGCTGCTGAAAAGGTGTGTGTGAGCTGCAGAACCAAAGAGCTTGAATCTTCATTGACTTATGTCACCACTCACACCTCTAGATGGACTAGGTACAACATCCTGGCAGAGCAAAAATTGGAGGCAATTAATACCTAATGCAAATATGTAGAAATATTTAGAAGATGGGAGCTACTATTTTTCAGGAATTCCTCACATTTCAACATGTTTTTCCTGAACTGGAAGTTGGCCTCTGTTGTGAAGGGAAAGGTTTGGAAAAGACAGGCCTAGAATGACTGGGTTGATTTGAAAGGTGATAGTTTAAATCTCATACATGTTGTGGTAAATGTAATATATGATTGTGTTTATGCATGCTATGTTATTAGGACACCATGAAAGCTAAGGAATATGTTTACTGTTAGAAAGACATCACTGAATGACTGAAGCAACTTATGTGATCAGAATGATTCTATCTCTGAATGAACACAATTACTGGGAGTTTCTCTTTTAGTGTTTCAGTGCATGTGAAGTACTTGTTTGAATAGAAAGTGACTGGCATAAAAATACGAATTTGAATAATCACCTTGGATCTATAACATCTTTTTTGAAGGTGGTTTTTGCTTTCCTGACTCCTATGAATAGCTTAACAAGTATCTGTGCTCTATCACTATCTGAAATACAAAAGCCAATTTCCCAGCATGCAAGACTGATGTTTACAGTTTTTTTCCCAACCTGTGAATCTAGATCAGTTTGCAATTTTCTGACACTCCACTAGTTTGGAGTGTTTGCATTGGATCCAGAACTTTGGTTTTGATCCAAATTTCATAGCATAAAATCCCTCAGAGATTCACTGTTTCACACACAGAGCGTGCAATTGGAAGTCCCTCCATTGTGGAGCTGGCAGAGCTACTGGGTGGATAGGCTGTGGCAGGAGCTGCCAGCTCTGTACTGGCCCACACAGGAGCTCCCCCCTCACCTGCCAGAGCTCTGGATTGCTGTGACTGGAGGAAATGACACTGCTGCTGTCCTCCTTCTCTCTGCCTCTACACTCGTTACGTGTCACAGAGGGGGGAGGGCTCAGAGAAACGTTGGGACTGCATAAGAAACATGGGAAGTGCTGTTGGGGCAGAGTGGGGGGATGACACTAATTAGTGGGGCTAACTGCCTGCTTGGAGTTGTTGTCTTTCAGAATTAATGAATGTCTTGAAGACCTAGGTATTTGTGCTAATTTTGGTTTTTAATAGTGCAAAGGACATCTCTGTATGATTACATATGATTTAGCAGTCTACTTTAGGTGGCTGCTTTTTTTGTTTAAATCTTGGCCAGCCCATGCTGTCATCCCTCCTTGTAAGCCATTAACTCAGTGCTCTCAGACAGCCAGTCCAGGCCAGGGTGTGCCTTTGGCACTCTGGTTTCATGGCTTTCAGATGTTATCTGTTTTCGCTGCGCATTTTGGGGGCTGGATTGTTTATCCAGACATTGACTGTTTTTCAAAAAAGTAAAAAGTAGTTCCTAGGCAACCTTAATGAACAGTGAGAACACGTTAGTTTGTTCATAATTGAGATGACTTTAGCTTGTTTACTGTGATGTTTAATTTATTTCAAGGGACTGGCTTAGCTTATTGACAGTGAACTATGTAAATATGAGGATGAGAACAACAAACCACCAGAGCATCACAGAATGGTTATCAGGCTTTTTTTAATTATTGTTTAAAGTGTTTTTATTGAATAGGTTTATACTGTGAAGCTTTTAACACCAAAGAGTAACATTTAGAATGCTTTTCTCTTTAGAAAACATGAACTATATTAGGTGAATGACAGTTTCCTAAAGCCTTTCTTAGTGCATCTACAAAGAAACATAAAAAATGTATAGATATTTAAACATATCTATATAAACTTACCTGTGTTCTCTGTACACTTACACAAACATATAAAAATGTTGTGTATTATAACTGCCATTCAAACATTTCTTTCTCTGAAGTACAGTTTTGCATTTTTGTGGTTATCTTTTATTAAAAGGAGCTTGGACTACTAGGCTTATGAGGGAAACTCTGGTCACAATGACTGATGTCCTTGATTTTCTTCTCTGAAAAGGTCAGGATCGCTCTGTCAGATGGTGCAATCAGCAGTCATTAGATATTGAAGTCATCTAATGTATGATGTCAACATGTTGAAACGTTGCTAAAATCAAAATACTAGCAGGGGCATATAAATCCTTTTAGAAAAGTACTGAATGAAATATAGGTGCTTCCCACAGGTAACCAGGGAGTGAGGCTCTATTTATGAACACATTTAATCAGTAAACTTAATTTTTGGAAGTGTCTGGGAAACAGAGTATGTTGCTGCCATTCCCAGTTTATATTCGTTCCACAGTATGTTCTCCTGACCTATCTGCAGGCATTTGGATGCATTTTCTGAAGGAAGAGCTGACACAACCCAGCTGGAACCGAGCTGTAGCACTGAAGGAATGTAGAGTGCTTTGAATAACTGGTGAAGAACATACTTATTACCTCCCTGTTTCGGCATGTTAACTCTAAAACATAAGCAAACATAAATCTTTGGGAGTAGGCACTACCCTATAAACCTCTCTTTGGAAGTGCCAGGTACAAGTCTCTGTTCATATTTCAACAAACTGTTTATAGGCATCAAGATTCCGCATGCCTTTCAAGCACTGTTATTCTTTTGCAGTGTTTGAGCATTAACTTTGTGCATGGGGCTATAACCAGAGAGATTTACTTCAGCATTAGGGCAAGTCGACTGGAAACAATGTCTGGTTTAATTACATTATTAATTACAGAATTTAATGTTATGGTTTAATTACATTAAGCCAAAAAAGAGAATCCATACAGGAAAGTGTAGCTATGTGATATAATAGCTCTTTATCAATTCACAGAATCAGCAACATTCTTGGTAATTTGCCTTGTATCTGAGCAACATGAGATGGCAGAGTATACTCTGTTCTGATTTTTTTTTTAGAGACAAATACAGCATTCTTTCTCTCACAGAACTTAGATTGTTTTCTATTTTTCCTATTTATTTCTATAGGCCTGTCAAAAAAAAAAAACCAACAAACAGTTCTAATTAGGAGTGAAATGGTACTAGGAAGAAAAACTAGGCTTTTGTTTACCTGGAAGTCATAACTGTAGTGAGCTCTCCAGAACTGCATGTAGAGAAGCTGGCAGGACAAGAGTTATCTGGCACATCTGGCAGGTCTGCTTTCACTGCAAGCTTGGATAGTTCACAGGATCCAGAATGTAAGAAAGTCATAGAGATGGGAGGAGGAACATTTGTTGCCTTGCTGGCTAGATTGTGTGTAATGGGTTTCAAACGATGAAATGATGTTTTGGAATGCAGGGTTGGAGTCTGCTTCTCTATACCAGACTACCAGTAGCACCCAAGGAGAGGTTTTCATTGCCGGAGAAAGAACCTTGGCACATTATCCTGTGTTCATTATGCTGTGTCTGAAGCAGGGATGAAACAGGAATGTAGTGCTGGCTGTAGGTTGCTTCAGAAGCTGGAGTCTCCTAGTGATCAGCCTCTGGATATTAGGACAACATTGCTTCTGGGCAGGCTGCTCCAGGGCAAAGCAGGACCTGGTGGTGCATTCCTTAATCTTTCATCCGCAGGCATCTTGATTAGGAGGCCTTCAGCAACCAGCTTACTACTTTGTCTCTTGGAAAGGATGTTCCACCTTTTAGCAGTGATCACATCCTTTCTCTTTTGTTGTCTTTTCTTCTCCTGTTATTTGTGTTTGTCTGCTTTTTTGTTCCTCATGATGTTGTTGCCTTTGCACCTGTGACCCTTTCTTCACTGAAGGAGATCTTACAGGATTGTCTATCTCTGTGTATTGTTTTGGTATCCCTCCTGCTTGTGTGCTCTGGATAAAGGCATAGAATTTGTTTATTTTTTTGTTTTTAAGAGCTATTTGGAAAGATCATTAGCATTGTAGAAAAGCCTACAATAATCAGGAAATGAAGGAGAAGGAAGAACAGCAATTTACAAGCAGATATTTTGCCTGATTCTTTGCATTCTCAATTTAAAAAGCTCCTTGTTTTTATTTTATTTTATTATTATAGTACCCTAGTATGCTAAAGCAGCCTTAAGGTCTGTGACTCTTAAATTACTTTTTTAAGTGCTCAGTATTTCCTTCTTTATTATTGCTGAGAAAAGACCATAGCTGAATCCCAAAGCCTAATATAGGGTGGTTCATGTTGAAAATTGGTAGCAAATACCAGCATTAGGTATTTGTCTCCAGATGTATTAAATTAAGAAAAATGAAAAGAAAATGTCTTGGAATGTTTTTGCTTGGTGGCAATGTCCTTTCTTGGAGATACAGTCTCTCTGCTACAAAGAGGTCACAGAGGTAACATCTGTAAAATAAAGCAACAAAAGTATTCTTTAGCATTTTGCTTCCTGTTTTTAGTGATAGGTGTCTATAGCTTGTTTGTAGTGGGGAAACTCATAGTAAAAGCAAGAGTTCATCAAAGTACAATAGGATGTTATAATAGGAACTCATAGTTAAGAATTTAGGATATCTTTTTGCTCATTGAGTCAGAACAGACAGTCCTGATCCAGCGGTTCAGCAAATTATGTTTTATTCTCTCCTTGACCATTTTTTTCTAATAACTTTTCTGGACTCTCAATGTTTACAGTATTCTAGCCCCAGTATCTCCAAGACTCATTTTGAGTCTTTCTTGCAAATGCTTGGGATTTGTTTTGTTTGATTTTGTTTTGTTTGATTTTGTTTTGTTTGACTTTGGTGGAGTTGTTGTGTTGTTTTGGTTTTTTAAATTACATTCCTTTATCACCTAAAGTATGCCTTAGAAGAAAACAATCTGCTTTGAGGGAAGCCCCTAATTCTGTTTAGGTTAAGGGCCAGTGGTATATGAGAGTTAAGTGGCCTTACTAGTGAAAGTTATGTCAGAATTGAAGTGCTGCTGCAGGCAAAATTGAATTCAGTAGAACAAAATTGGCAGAAACAAATAACAACAGGATTTTATTTAAAACATTATTTTATTTAAAACATTATTTTATTTAAAACATTATTTTATTTAAAAGTGGTGGAATTGGTCAAGAATAAAATATAAATGGGAAAAGAACTCGTCATAAACCCAGAACATTTCTAGAAAGAATAGCAGCATGTTCAAACACCCAAATTCTGTCAATGTGTAATTCTCATACCTTTAAACACAAAGGTTATATGAACATGAATATTCCATGCTCCTTTTCCTTATGTCATGACTCCATGGAAAAAAGGTGTGAACTACTATCTGATGTATTTCATGTTTTGTCTCTGGGATGCCGGAATTACTGCCCAGAACTCATGGATTTTAAAATTTGCTTTTGTTCATTTTAAATGCCACTTTATGGAGAATGTGGGGAGTTCCTGAAGTATTTTTTTTTAACGTGTTCAGCTTACCAGTTTGCAGGCAACAATTTGGATTAGAGATATATTGCGCTAGAAATACACATTTAACCCGATGGGGTAAGTGGGAATGAGGAGCTGAGATGGCTCAATTACCACATCCAAAAGGCAATTCATATGGCAGCTTTTGCCTGATGATTTTCACAAGGTGAATAAATGCTTACAAATCCAGAGTTCTGAGCAAATACAATGAGAGGACATGGAGATGGCAACTGAGGAACAAGAGTATTTGCAATGTATGAAAGGTTACAGGAAGGGGTGGGAAGATGTTACCTAGAGGGAGTCTACACCCCGCCCCTGGAGAGGGCAGGCTCACTCTTCCAACCCCATAACTATGTGAGTAGACAAACAAAGCCCAACAGTTTCCAAGAGCCATGGGCAGGACTTTTCTGGTTTTTGAATCTAGCTGCTGAAATTCTCACCTGGGGAAAGTGAATGTGCAAGTTCTGTCATTAATTAGCTTGGACTGGGGCATTTGTGGGGTCTGGTGAGCCATCACACTGCATGAAGAGTCCCAGCTGGTGGAAAGTCTGGATGGATGATTTCCTTTTGCAAGTGATAAAAGAGTGTGTTCTGGAAGCTCAAAATGTAGCACAGAAAATTGGTTCATGTTGTTTTGTTGAATAAGGAATGGAAATGATAGGACACAGTGAAGTACCTGATGTAGCTGTGGAAAGGTGGGAGGGGGAGCTAAATTGCAATGAGCTCACCAAGGTGCATCCACAGGCCTTGCTTTAGGAGAAAGACTGAAAGCAAAACAAGAGAGGAACTTGGTGGGGGCCTATTCTGATAGTGAAAATAAGAGGAGGTAGAAATTAGTCATAACTAGGATTCGTTAGAGGGTAACTGTTGGTAGCTGCAGAAAAGTGGAAGGACCACTTCAGGGTTAAATTCTTGGGCTCATGAGAGGCTTGAATGGGCAGAACTCCAGCTGGATGATTAGGAGCTACAGCTGCAGAACTTGGGTGATAGAGAGAAGCAATGATTTTGAGGTCAAGCAGTTGAAAAGAAATAGGCTTTGTAAGAGGTGAGGAAGAAATGCCTGCTCAAGAGTGGGCAAATAAATAAGTTAAAAAAAGTAGGTGGCTGATGGAAATAAAAACATGCATCTGACTGAAGAGTTTTGACACTGCTTGTAGGATGTGTGAAAAACCATTCCCTCGGCAAGGCACAGAGTCATTAAGTTTTGTGGCTGACCTGCAGAAATGTAATGAAGCTCTTTCCTTAAATACAGTCAATACAAGAGAAGCACTTGGTGCACAAGCACTTGGAGAAAAAAATGGCTGTGGTGATCCAGCAAAGAAATGTGGAAATTAATGAAATCTATTGTGGTCACTACAGTGGTTGTTTTTAGAAGTAATTGCTGTAAAAATTTTATATGCCCAGAAACTTAAAATGTAGCTATTAATGATTAATGTAGCTAAATGTATTGTAGCTAATGTAGCTAAAAATGATTAAGAATATAAATTCCAGTTGTATTTCCAAAAAGTAGCATAAAAAGAATGGCAAAAGCCAATTTTCTATGGTGGTCCACAAACTGATGTGCATTTGAAACTCAGTGGTATCAGGAAAAGGACTGGTAACTTGTCAGGAGCCCTGAGAATACAGTAGGTAGGTGGTAGGAAAATGCATTTTCTATCAGCCTTTTTAGACAGCTTGTATTTGTGTAGTGTTAACCAGGTGAACGAGGTCTTGGGATGTGGGAATGTAGAAAGTACAATTTGCTATCAAGTCCAGACCCTGCTATCAGAGGCTGTAGAGTTGTATGTTTTTTACACAAACTAATTGTACTCATTTGTAAGGACCTGCGGATGCCACACTGATGATTTGTGTTGTAAAATGCTTTCACAGAATGGTTTGGTTTGGAAGGAACCTTAAAGATCACCTAGTTCCACCCTCAGCCATGGGCAGGAACATCTTTCACTAGACCAGGTTGCTCAGACCTCCCATGAAACCTGGCCTTGAGCACTTCCAGGGTTTGGGGCATCCAGAACTTCTCCGCACAACCTGCGCCAGTGCTTTATACAGTAGCATTCTTCCCTACAGAAATACCAACTTCTGGTTTGTGTTTAGAATTTAGAAGAGAGGCCTTGGTTGGTGTTCATAGGTTTGTACTCTCTGTTTGAATTTAGGAGCTGTATAAAGTTATAATGACTGCTGTGCTTTCTGTGGGCTGAAGTTGGTTGCTGCCTGTTTGGAACAAAATACAAGCATTACTGCTATAGCAGTGTCACTATTCCTTCAATTGCTGTCCTATTCTGCTTCCTGAAATTTATCAACAATTTGGACAGGTCCAGGAGTTGTCTCCTCCTGTTTTTAAGCTTCTTACCTGTTTTAGACCCTGCTTTTCTCTGTGTGGTAATGGCACATTCAGGTGAGTATGACAGCATGAATCACAATGTTCAGCTAGTCTTCAGTATGTCAGGATCCCTTATGTGCTACGAACAGATTCTAAAGTAAACCAGAGCTGATACATTACAGTTTGTTTCCAAGCAAGTCTGCTCAACAGTGATGACTGGAAAGCCCCGAACAAGTCAGGGTTTGGTCAACAAAAATTCTTCCAAAACATTTATGATGTGAGGCTTGCTATAAGCCAGTGACTACAGCAACCAGTGCCCCTCCTTTCATTTTGGACAAATCTAAACACACTTGTTTTGCTGACTAACATTTACACAGTCAAGTTTATCTTCCTCATATTCTCTCACCTTGATAATTGTCATATAATCACCCATGCTTCGCTTGCTTGCCTCCCTGCTTCCCCTCATATACACATGGAATGAAATGTGTCTTCTGGTCTTCAGACTGTCTTTTTTTTCCCACTTTATAAAAAAACAAAAACCCAAAAGCTTAACATTTCTCTTAACTAAAATTCTTTAGTTCATCTGCACATAAACCTGAGGTTGGTTTTATCCCTAGATGATATGATTATGATACTGGTCCTGAAACCTTTGTGAGCTCCCCTTTTTAATTTTTTTACATGAGAGCTTGGTAACTGCTGGCTCAAGACAGCCAAGGTGCGTATTTTGTGTGAGGTCTTATCCACTGACATTAACAAAAGTTTCCTTTAGCTTTGGATTACCTAAATGCTTGTGTCCTGAACAGTAACACAAACAATTACAATGGATACAGCAATTGCTCACAGAAATCATGTAAACTAATGTGGAAAGGGATGTTAGCAGTGTGATTAGGTACTGGGATCTGTGTTATCAGCTGTTATTTCAGCAATGGTAAGTGGCAGATTAAATTCTCAGTGGAATTTTCCTTTCTTCTTTCAGGCAGCACTTACAGGATGTTGGTCCCTTCTCTAAATTTCAATGAATATGTCACAGTTCTTAGCAAAAAAATACTGTGATCTTTTGTCAAATTTTATGCTATGTAATGTTTCTATTAGAAAGGAGTATGGAAATAAATTGGTACAAGAATCCCCCTCCCATTCTTCCTAAAGAAATCTACAGTGATAAAAACCCTTTTCCTACTCTTACTTTGTCTGTATCTAAGATATTGGGGCACTTTACAGATGTTAATTAGGCTTTACAATGGGTTGGAAAGTAGGAAAAAATTGCTAGATTCTCTTCAAAAACATATCAAGTTCTGAGTGGAAAAACAATATCTGTTTTAATGCTAATTGTGATGCTATGAAATAATCTGAAGGAAGAAATCACACATATAGTGACAGCCAAAATGTTTGAGAAAATTAGGAAGGAAAGCAGTAATTAATTGGAAAAAAATTGCTTGGAGCCTGGAGCTAACAAACTTAAATTTCAGAGAAAGTACCACAAATTTTATCATGATTATATGCAGAGCTACCCTTCAAAATTTTTCCTTTTACCAGCAACAATTTTGATATGTTAACAAATTGTTTTATAAATTGAGTCTGAGATGTAATTATAAATATGGTATCTGGCAACAGCAACCTAATGTTGCCTTATAGCACTTTTGAAAGCAAACAACTGCCACATTTAGAAAACAGGAGCAAGATTAATCTATGCTGATCCTACAAAGTCAAATGTTCTGTTGGCTTAAGAGAAAATCCATCTTTTCTGACACTGTGCAGTGTGCTGGTGGCTGATTGGGAGGTGCAGGAGCTGAGGGTTAAATGTTACATTGCACACTTTAATGCTAATCCTAAAAGAAGCAATCAATGAGCCGTCTGCTTTCACCTCAGCATCTGTTTCCTCTCTTTGGGGCCACAGCTGAGGTGGTGAGAGTATGGAAAGGTGCAGTGGCTCACACCTCCTGCACAGCAGTGGGAGTGCAGCACAGAGTGCACTCCCCCAGCTGGGGCCCCAGGTCGTCCATAGCCTGTTCTACACTCTGCAATCATGGATTTATTTTAGTTCCTGGCAGCCATGGGACAGGTCTCCAGCGCTCAAAACCAATATTAGCTGATTTTTTTCCTTTCATTTTTAATACATTGAGATAGATTAAAACGTTGTTATTACCTTCCCTGCAAATTAAATTTTATTTCCAAAAGGTCCTAATCCTTGCTGGAAGCTTTCTGGAATAACACTATTGGTTGAATGTTAATGGTACTTAAAATCCATGCAATTAATATATTTATGGACTTAGATATTGTCCATAAAGTCTGAAATTGTGGGAGGGTTATGTACACTTAGTCAGTGTTTAACTGCATACATTTTAATAAGATTTTAAATGTCTAATTTGTGTTTTTATTTCAAATAGCAATAACATAACAATTGTGAACAAAGGGGATTTATAAACTTTAAAAAAAGCGCAACCCACATAAATTTCACGATGTGCACTAATGCTTATTATCCTAATTACAGTGGTCCCTTTTGAGGCAAGCTTTGGTTTAAAATAATTAATTTTGATGCCTGCAGCCTAACATGTGTAAGTTGCTTCTGCCAGTTGTCTTATTGTAGAGCCCACAAGGGTGGAAACTGATACTTAAGTATATTTTTGTAATTCTAATCAGTCTTTTCATAGATTTATAAGCCTTATCTGCCTTAGGGGGATCAGAGCATACAGTGTTATACAAGGTTAATATGTTCCAAGGTAAAAAGAAACATAAGAGTTCCCTAAAGCATATAGGAATACAGAATTGGATTAATTTTGAATCAAGTTGGCTAGAACATGTTAGCATTTTCTAGTGCATGACTATCTTCTTCTCCCAATGTGGGGTTACTGGTGATACATTTGGCTAACTTTTGTACATTTGCTCTAACACAGGTTAGAAGTCGATGTGGGAAAGGCACTATCAATTTGAAAAAGGCTTCAAGGCACTCCCAGTGATTGTGATTGATGGGGATAGTAGATGATTAAATCTACTTGGATATTGGTAACAGCTTTTAAGTAAAGACAGCCCATTGGGGGTTAGTGAGGTGCTGAATGCTGGTAGCTTCTGCCTGCCCTGCATTTGTGGAAAATGCCAAACACTAGAGGTGGAGGTTTAAGAGGGAAGAGGTGAGGCAGCCCGGTGATGTAGGCTTCTTTTTCCTGGTGTTGTGTTTCATTTGGTTTTAGTGTCATTTGGATCCCAGTGACATAGGAGGTTACAAATGGGTACAAGTTCAATATGGAGCCCCTTTCAGCATGCTAGTATGATGAGAATAATGAAGTTAAATCAGCTGGCAGAAATGTTGGTATTGACCAACTACTTTGTCTTTGTTGAGACTGCTCCACAGTCCTTGGTAGCTCCAGCTGGAAATCTCTGGCTGACAACCTGTTGTCCAAGACCTTCGTACAGCGGAAAAGAGACTCTGTCCTTCCTTAGTAAGGCAACGTGGCCCACTGTGATGGGAGCTCACACTTAGCTCTGTGCTGGCAAGTAAGAGAAAAAACATGGTCTAACACTGGCAGGAAGAGCAGCAAAACAAGGGAGCAGGAATAAAATGAGAGATCATGTTTTAACCATTTATAGAAATGGTTTTGAAGAAGATTATGTTGGGCACATAAATATTCTTCTTAAATGCAGTTTCTGCCAGAGAACTGTGTATTGTTTGTCAGCTTTTTAGTAAGAAACTAAGCATTGTGACTTTAAAAAAATATTTATATAGTTTGATTTGGCTCATCTGTAAAGATGAGATCCATTCTAAATTATTCTTTGTCCGAGAGTGGCTAGAGGAATTGGGATCTCTTTCTCAGAATATGTACTTTCTCTTACATCTTTACATATTATGAAACTTAGACTGAATAAGAGATGGAGTATGTATCTGGGATCACAGATATTTTAGCCATGTTTTTATTTATTGCCCTTTTGGTTTCTTTTAAAGCGTTCTTAGAGAGTGCAATGTAAAACTCTATTTTCATTTAACTAGACCAGCAGAATTCTAAACCTACGTGAAATTAATGATGTGTAGAAAATCAGATTATTACCAAAAGCTGCTCAGGAGGAAAAGATACAAAAGCTAAATGATAATTTAAAGGGAAGAGGTTTGTTTCTAACCTTGGTGTCAGACTTGGGTAAGTTTTCTAGCTCTTTGGAGAGATTTTGTTCTTTTTATGCTTAGGGGTTAAGAGCCATGTGGTAGCAAGCTGTAGAATTTCTGATGTTCTGCTTGAGGACCTCACCTCACTGCTGCCTCCTAGAGTAGGCAGTGTTGATTCCACAGAGGCAATAACTATCTTTGAACTGAAGCAATTAATTTCTTATTGTTGCGCACTTATTTTCACCCATAAAAAGAAATGAAGTGAAATTGCTTTTTCTTGTATTCTAAAGCAAAATGTGAAGGTTTTCGTTCTAAAAATGCAAAGTAGTTAACAGTGCTGGATGAGTCAGCTATCTGGAAGACCACAGACTCTTTGGAGCCTTCATGTGGCTAATGGAGAAATGATGCTTTTTTCCCCCAACACTACTAAATGTTAATAGAGAAATGCTATTGGAATGTCAGTTAAAGGTGGGGTTTTTTTTCATTGATCAATGTAAAATCTATATTGCAGTAATGACTTTGGATGAAGAGCCAGGTACTGCTGTTACTGGCTTTGACTGTTCCTCCCAAAATTAAAATTTCAGATTAGATAATGCAAAAATACACCTTCCATTAATAGAAGGTGACATTTCTAATAGAAATGTTACTTATCTAACACCTTCAAGTTGTTTCTCTGTTGCTGGCACAGAGCTGACTTTGAGTGAGCAGCTTTTTATCTAATGTTGCTCATCAGTGAGGGCTGTAAAAATTGAAAACAGAACTACAGATGGCCATATGATCATCTCTTCCAAAACACGTGCATAAATGGCCTCTGAACAGAATAAAGCACAAGGTCTGGTACTTCCTGTCACTTTTTGTTATAACTCTGAAATTGAACAAGATATGGTATCATGCAGGAGAGGGAGAGACAGGATTTACTGCAGAGGTGAAAGCACAAACCTAATAACTAGTTCACCCTTTTGGTAAATTCTCAAGTGCTGCAAATGCAGGATGTGTAATGAAAATTTTGTTTCCAGTTGTCTTGTGATCAGTTTTTGGTGTTTTGATCAAAGTAAGCTTCATATCCTAGTTCAATATCAAGAAAATGTTCATCTGTTTTAGTTAACACTTTGAAGAGATTCATTTGAGGCTAGTTGTGCTATGGTCTTGCCATGTCTTGTTTTGTATGTGAAAGAACTCCCAAATGTGGCAAAGCGCACACTTGTGTATTTTACAGCAGGTGATAAGAAAATTCCTCATCAGCATCCTTCCTGTTTCTGACCTGCTACACATTTCTCAGTTTGCTAATTAAAATAGGCAAAGAACACGCAGATATCTGGTTTTAATTATGGTATTTATTGGATAATACATTGTGGATTCCTCTTATTCACAAGTGTTTCGTCAAAACACGTTTCATTGTTCTCTTACTCTGTTAGTAGTGCAGTGGTCACAGCTAGAGTATCAGATGTGCTTGCCAAGGTGGTCAGTGGCAGCACCAGCCAGAGTTAAGGGCAAAATAAGAGATCAAGTGGGACTGGATCCACTTCTACAACTACCAAATTCAGAGGGAGTAATATTGATAAGTGAGAGCTTGACTAAAGATAAGAAATGCACAGGCAGTGGCTGCTGTATTCTGTTCTTCAGTCTCAGAAAATTAATTCTTGACCTCAGTAACTGAATGAATGTGATTCTTCACAGTGACTCTGTCTCCTGTGCAGAATGTGGGTTTGGATGCACTGTGAAAATGAATCACTTCTGTGTAAGGGGGCATGTCACAGGCTATTGCTAAATCTTTTGCTAATGAGACCTGATGCAATGATGAAATCAGTTTTAGGCAAAAGTACTTCTCACTTATGGAACAAATTTTTGGAAGATGCACCTTTCACAATGTTCTCTTGAAAATCTGTTCCATATGGAATTTCTCAATATTTCATTATTTTGCAGTCCCTTGCACAGAAAACATCTTGCAATTAAGAATGTTCTTTTGTGTTAGTTACCATGCACGGGTGTTAACTTCGGATATATACATATATATATTTTTTATCCTGTCCTTCTGTCCTTTTTGTAGCTGCTTTGATGACTCATTCTTATCTGATGGCTTATTGGTTTTGATAATAAGTTTTCTGCAAATAAAAGACAAACTGTTTTTAAAATACAGGACTGAGTACATTGTGTTAGCAAACAGCCACGTGTTTGTTGCCTTCTAAACTGTGAAAACTTCACTCCAGGTCACCTGAGTTCTTCTGAGCCTTGCAATTACTTTCAGTGTTTTGCTGAAGGTCCCTCCCTGTCTCTGGACTCCCTTCTGCACTCCAGCTGCAGTCTGTGTTCCGTGACTCCTTTGGTTAATTATCTGTCTCTCCTATCTTGTCTTGTTGCAACTTTACACTTAACCTTGTTCTTCCTCCTTCAGTAGCAATGCAATCTCATCCTTATGCCAGTGGACCTTTAACGTCTGGTTCAAAAATAGACACACAAAGCAAAATCTGTGAGTCCTGGCTTTGCCTGAGCTAACACGGCCTAGGCAGCCTTGCATACCTTGGAGTTCAAGGCAGAATTTGCCATTCAGTTTAGCATCAAAGTGACTGCAGGAAAATGTATAGGCTTGGTTCCTGACAGAACTGCATAATATAGATGTTTCCCCTGCAGATGTCTTTGACTTTGGCCTTTTAATTAGTTTTACTCAGCGAGTTAGATTCTCTTTTATCCAGAAATCATAGAAATATACATTAAATAGAATTTATCTACATTTCATTCTTTCTCTTATGATGCTTTTGTCCTGTTTTTCTATTTCTTACTGTTTCTATTTGCTTCATGAAATACTGTTGTATCTCTAGGCTAGATCTATGCAGTGTTCACTGTTCTACATGGAGAAGATCCTGACCTGAAAAGACACTTGATTTTCTTTGGCTGTGCTTGCTGTTAGAAATTAGCTTTCGGAAAATCAGTGTGTTATGTGAGTTTCTAGAAGGATAACAAGTGCCTTCCTGACTGAATCTTGCTGCATCCTATGTGCTATAAAATATTTTGCTTGTCTTTGTTAGCCTATACACATTTTTCTGCATTGACTGAGGGATGGTTGCCCTGAAGAATAAATGATGCAAATACAACACAATGAATGTATAAGTACTGTCAATAAATACCAGTTTTACTGGGTATTAGCTTTAAAAATGGTTAAAATATGGCAATTGGCTTCAAAGTGGAACAGGCTGATTGTGGGCAAATTGTTTATAAGATTATATCTCCTTTAAAAAATAGTAAAAAAACCCCAACTCATAAAACAATTAGCCTTTCAGCATTCTCTGTATGTTCCCATCTTCCCATGCACACCCTCAAGAGCATGCAATGGAGAGAACTAATATCTGTTCCTTTCTTAAGAATGCATTCAATCCCCCTGAAATACAATGGCTGAGTGGAAGTTTATTATTACTTTCTCCTTGTCTTGGAAAATTAATGAAGAATAAAGCCAACATTTCATAGCTAAAGAATAGGCTGTCCACATTTTCAAAGCATGATTCTTATCAACTATTCTTATGTGCATGAGAATTTAGAAATGCCTGAATACTATTTAGGTTTATGGTATCCCAAGATGTCAAAAATCATGTTGCATCCTGAAAACTGCTCTTGAAAAGTAGAAAGAGTGTGGCCTTAAAAAATATGCAAACTACTTTTGTCTACCATTGCCTAGTTAAATACACAGTTGTTTTTTCTGCATATTTTATTAATGTTACTGTTGAAGAGTGCATGACATTTTTAGTATTAGAATAATTCTGCGTTTTAATTTATTGTTTTTATGAGTGAAGGATATGGCACTGGTCTATGTGTAATCAAATACTGACTCTATGTGAAATTCTGAATGTGTGTATGGCTAATAAGAAAAATATTTTGGCAAGCTGACCCTTCAGAATCTTCCAGGTTGTTTATCTGCTGATAAGTATGCATCATTCTGGTTTTATTTTTTGTTTCCTGTAATTCCAACAGAAAGTAAAACCTTGTGAGCAAAGAAATACCCTTCCTTGAATTATGATTCAAACACAAACCCTTTTATTATTGATGTTTTCCTTCAAGATATGTACTATTTAAATTAAAGAATAGGTGATGATACAGAGCTGTCACCAACTGCTCTCTTCTTGATGAGTCAGGTAACTCCCCAGTGATTTTTCAAGGCAATGTGAATCATATCATTTTGGTGCATTTTGTGTTCCACCTCTGGCACCTGATGCATCATTTCCCTTCTCACAAGAGCAGATACTCAGTGGTACCTGAGTAAGGAGTCCTTGGGAAAGAGACACAGACCTTTCACTGAGCAGTCCCAGTGATGCCACACACAGACAGAAGGTCCATATGAAGCTCATACCCAAACTGAGCAAGGCAACCCTGTCGTGTACCAGGGTGTGTCCTGGTGTGATGAACTGTCCTGGTGCCTGTCCTGTCCTGAGGTGCTAGTTTCCACAGAGCAGACATGAATGCAAAGTCTGTCTGGAGGAGAGCATGGTTCCTCCTAAGAGAGCTCGGTTAATTCTGTGGATTAGTATATCTTCACAGTGCCTCTTGGATTGTTTTCAGGAGAAGCTCACCAGAGAGAAGGGATAACAGAAACTGTAGAAAAGCTTTCTTGACATTTGCTCCCCTTCTATGCTGGATGTGTCCTTTGGGCTTTCTGGCACTAGTTTATATGTATTCTTGTTCTCTCAGGCTCCCCTAGAAGCTCTTGGTGGTTTCTCTGCTGTAGTCATCCCAGCTTTCCTACATTGCTCTATTCCTTTGTCAGTAATGACAGCAGATTCTAGCTGATAAAAGAAAAAAGTTATATCTTAAAACTTTTTTTTTTACTTGCTAAAATAAAGTCAAAATGCTGTTGCTCTAAAGGAGACAAGAGATGTCCTCAAACCTCCATTTCAGTACCTAGAAACAGCAAGGAATAATATATTATTACATCAGCTCTAATGATTAATCATGCCGCTCTGGTAGTGATACAGATCAATACTGCATCTCCACCTGGGTATGGAAATTGCTGTTGCAGGTTGGAACTCCTGCTCCCCGGTTTAGTGCAGCCCAAAGTGATGCATCTTGTGCACACGGTGTCTGTCCTGGGGCTCGCTGGAGCTGTGACGCATTTCTGTGCTGGTCGGGAAATGAGTCTCATTACCTCTGAGGACAGTGTGTTGTCGCTGCTGTCACATACACATGCTGTACAGCCAAACAGCTGTTAGGAATGTGAGATTCATGTTCTGCTGCATTTACTTCACACTTCACACATTTGTTCTCGCCTCCAAAGTATTACATGGTGCTGTGTCTAATCATATTTTTATTTGCAGGCAAAGGAGATTTGCAGAACATCTCAGTGTGAATAATTTACATTAGCAATAAAATAATTTGGTATATTTGAGGAGGCTGATAAAGTGGATTCATGCTATACTAACAGACTTAATCCTAAATTAATGAAGATTCATACCTCATGAAATCTGTTGAGAAACAACTGCTAATGCAAATTTTTAAGTGAGTTGTGCATATATTAAGTTTCATACAGACCTATATAAAAACCTTCTTATATACTTTTATATACATTGATTTCTAATGTGACCTGACAGCTACTGTTTGTATAAACAGTTACTATATATATAAATGAGGTTAAAAATAATAAAAGATCATAAATATAATTGGGAAAAGCCTGTTTACTTTCAATTGCAAAGCATCATAAATACCAGTGACTTGAGTCTATTCTACTACATGCTGGTCTAGAATCTGATTTGTGTGATTTATTTAATGAATTGCTGAATAATTCAATTCTGACATACAGGAGACACTGTACCAGTAATGCTTCAGAAAGCAAAGGATTTTAAATATATTGTGATACAACAGTATTAAACATATTGCAAAATAGGTTCCAAACAGCAAAGTCTTGTAATTGGACATTATTTAGGGGTATAAATGGACATTTTTATTGTGTAATCTGCCTTCATTTGTGCAAACAGCTCTATTGGTAAATAAGGACTTAACTGCATTTAACACCCATAAAATTACTTATTGCTTCAAAGCTGAGCAAATTAATTCCTTTCCAGTATGGTAAAAGAGGAGATTGTCTTTTGGTTCATTTTTCTTATTACAAAGGACTCAAACAGCACCTTCTTGTTAATCAGAGTTGGATAGCAAAAGCGAAGTAATGGAGAGAGACCAAGAGAGTTCCAAAATGGATTAAATGAAATTTAAACATTTTAGTGAGTGTCTCCTGTGGCTCTGCTCTGTTTTCCAGAATGGTGGGAGTGAGAGAGCAGGGTTGCTGTCCTGAGAGAGCAGAAGAGGAGAGGAATCCTTCCTTGTTGAGTAACCCCCCTGCAGCTCTGCTGGCTGCTCCCACTGGCAGCATGGCTCTGCCTTCCCAAGGGCACAGCTGCTGAAGGGATGGAGCTATAAAAGGCTGCCAAATCTCACACTGTGGGTCATGTTCTTCCTGCTTTATTGTTTCTGGGGAGCTATATTACGGGACCTGTATTCGACCCTGTTGTGCTGTGTATGAGCTGGTTATGCCCAAGTTAACTTTAGCTGGTACAAGTGTGGCCAAAATCAGAACGTAGCAACTGACCTGCCTGTGGTAGGTACTCACAGTGTGAGCAGCTGTGCTAGAGGTCTTTTTTTAGCAGAACCTCATGAGGTTTGCAAAATGACCTGTACTTTTCCCAATACTAGCCAAATAAAGAGTATGATAATAGTAACAGATCTCATCCTTTCTAGACTAATGCTACCATGTCATTCCTGAGATTTCACAGAAGGAAAGAAATAAGTGATTTTTATTTTTTCTAGGCCTCCTGGACATAGCAAAACTAATTTATTCCTTCAACTGCAAGTCCTAGTCACTTAGTGCATGAAAGGAATGAGTAGTTTATCCAAATTCCTGATTTACCAATCTAATAATAAAATAATAATTGCCTATTATTACTCTGAACAAAATTCTCAGTTTTAACCAGAACAACCCAGTGGATTGTTGTCCATTTTTTCCATTCAGTTACCAGATATTTCTTAACCTGTTTTGTGACCACAGTGCCTTGACTGACTCTTAGAGCACATGGGGAGGGAACTCTGCGTGAGTGTGAGTGGACAAAAAAGCAGGAGATAAAGCTTCAGAGTGAGCAGTACAGGTAATGCCTGCATGATTCTCGACCTGGGACTGGCAGTTGAAATTCAGAAAAGAGGTCATTGAGCCATCATTTACAGTTTCCTAAAATTGCTGTGTCAGGGTGTGGTGGTCAAAAAAGCCATCAGACTATTGGGCAGTCTTGGGAATGTAATTGAGAGGGAGGCAGAGGCCATTGCCTGTATCTGTTAGGATGTTAAAGTGAGTAGTCAGGGATGTATCCTCCAACATTCCTAATCGAGGTAAGTGGTAGATGCTGGGCAAAGCAAAGGGGCTCTAGAGAGCATGCTTATGTGCTCTTCCCAATAGTTTCTCTCTGTGCTGTCCTGTGGATTCATGCACAGGAGCCTGGTCCCATTCCTCACATAATCAGTTTAAATCTTTTGTCTTGAGTGGACATATTGGAGCAATCTCTCAGCTGTCAGGTAGAGTAATTTCAGAGCTGTTTTGTCCACATTTGAAGATAAGAGTTCATACAAACAAACCGAGGTTAATATGTTGACTCTTAGTGTATTTCCCACAGTAAGATGGAGACATATCCTTAAGAGGAGGTGCTTTTTTTATTTAAGAAAAATGGTTAGCCACTTTTCTGTACCATCATTAACATTCCCCTTGGACAAAATCCAGTGATGAACAGCTTCCTGATGGAAGAGGTCATGGCTTTTCCCTCTCCCATAAGTACTAAATGTCAGTAATATGTTTGAGAGTAGTGATGCAGATAAAGATTTAGAGTAATGGGACCAGTGGCATTAAAAGAGTAATGTAAATTTTCTGCTTTTAAAGAGGTACAAAGCATGTTTGTTATTAGGAGCAGGGAAAGAAATTAAATTTTTAAAATTTTTTTTGTTGTACTTAGAGTACTCTAAGCCTGGCAGAGCTTCTACCCATGCATGGGAAGGTGTTAGTAGAATTCTGTTTGTGCTGTGTAACTGTGCAGAACAGTGTCATATCAGACACAAGATGTTAAGGGGGAAAGAAAACCTTTAGCAATTTTCTTGTTATTTGAAAGTCGCAGAAGTTTAGTCAATTTAAAGTCCTCATTAATGTCCCATACTGATGGGTGGAATCTGTGCTATGGCTGGCAATACCCTGCAGCTGGTGTGTGTGCACTGCCTTACACACATAATGTGTTAATAGAATCACAGAATAGTTAATCTTCCTCACATTCCACAGTCTTGTTTCCAGCAGTATTATTTACTTGAGCTACAGTGTGGCTGGACATTTTAATTTAGGTAAGGAACTCATTTATTTTTGTCTCGCATAGTAAAGCAAAATACTTATTTTGGTGTGAGTTAGCCAAAAATAGTGCTTTTTCTGATCTTTTTTTCTTGGTTGGTATCAGGGAACTTTGATTCATTTAGGGAGAGCTGTTAATTTGTATGCTGAAGACAGCCTGATAGGATGTTTTTTCTTGCATTATTACTGGGAACACTGTCAGCATTTAATTAAGAATTTAAATTTTAAAAAATTATTTTATTTCTAAATGAAACCTATGGCCTTTATTAAAGCCTTTAAAGGGAAGACTTTGGTCTCAGAAAACACCATAAAGTTAAAGTCATGCTTTTTTCTTTGACAATCTATCAGACTTGTGTGGTCATTTCCCCTTGGCGTCAGACCTAAACTGTTATGAGATTTAAGTTTAAATGTGTGAAAAATGAAGAAATGACTGGATGATTCAGGACTCTTGTTACCTTTGTCTGGGGCAGGAGAAAAACAGCTTTCAAGAAAAATATTTGGATCAATTATTAAATTCAGTACGGGATATGAGACTTTATTTCAGAAAGTGTCCAAATTCAATTCAGAAGCTGATGTTTTAAGGCTCTCTTCTCTAGCCCACAACACAATAAAGCTGGCATTTCCAGGGAAAACCATTTAGCTTCTGAATGGGTATAAGGGTAAATTATTCTTATTTCATGTGATTAATACCAGGCATTTAGGAGAAATAGAAATTTGTCCTACTGATGGATAGTAATAGGCACATTTGAAACATTCAAACCTTTTTTAGCAAAATATCCCCAAGCTAAACTGGGGCCAGAGAGCTACAGAAGAGCAGGAACTTGGGACCTATGCCACTGACTTGAACAGTATCAAGATTTTGGTCCAGTTGACTGTAAGTACCAAATGAATTATTAGAGAGCTGGAGCTGAGAGCTGCTCTCGAGTGTTCTGGAGTACAGACAGGAGCTGGATGTTTGTTTCCTGTGACTCTTTTCAGGTGGTTGCAAAATTGCCATATTTTGGTGTGCTCTGGTGTGCTGCTGAATTTACATGATGATTGCCTGTCGGAAACCAAAAATTCTTGGAATATTTTAATTAGAACTTTGTATTGAATTCTGAGAGAATCTGTTTTCATACTATTTTTTTAAGAAAGGAAGGTTTATCTCAGGGAACTTTTATGTTAGAGGCCCTAGGCTTCGGAGCAGGAGCTTCCTGTATGAAACATGGTCTTAGACAATTTTTGCATGTGCTGTTTTGTGGAAAAAACAAAAAGCAACTTCTACTTTCCTAACTCCTTATGCCTGACACCTGGCCATTCTGTGTTAGGCTTGAAGGCAAGGAGTGTGTGCTCTGATGCTTTGTGAGGAGAGCAGGGAGGCTGTGGGTGTCATCAGTCAGCAGTGTGGGTGATGGGGGTTTCAGTGTAGATCTGCAAATTCCAAGTCTTGTCTCTGTGAATTTTGTGTTCTCTGTTCTGTGATGCAGGAACTGATTTTTCTCCTTCTTATGCATGCATCTGCAAGCTGGTGATGATGATGATAAAAAAATATTTTTAGTTGGTGAATTTTCTGGGAAAAAGTTGCTGTGGCAAGCTGTTGCTAACAAATGTTGTCTAAAAAATTAATCCAACCACTTTTATCTGTTATTTGGCCTGGTCTTGTAAAGTCAGTCTAATAAATGTCTGGAAGCAGAGAGGCAGTTAGGTGTTTTACCTTCACTTTCCTAGCATAAGGCATGATTTAAAGTTTCCCCTCTTTCTGGGAATATACACAGAAATAAAACTTCTCAAATGCTAGGTTCTGTAAACATTCCATTGGCCCAAATCCATGTAACTAAAGGAGTGCTCTAGCTGTACTCCTATTTGCAAGGCAAAGTGGTTTACATATGTGGAAGTTGTATTCCAGTCCTGGGAAGATGAGACCCATATTCAGTGTACAAGAAGGTGCTCTCTGTTCTGCAGTCCTGTGGTCTTGTGATCTACACTCAGTAGTGAACAGCCAACGTAAGTTCCTGGATAAGAGGCCTTTTAAGAGGTGCTTGCACGTGCTAAAGTAGTTTCTACAAAGCTTTAAACAGAGGTTTATTGTGGAGAGACCTTTGAACATACATGTCTGACTTTATCAGTACTGAATCATTAGAGCTACTTGCCATGGTACCTATCTTCATGTAGTGATCTGCCTTTTTTACTAAACTGTTCTAAATTAAAGACAATGTAGAAATGGTGTAAAAGGATATATCTGGCCTTCCATGAAAAGGTTCTTGCTTCACATGTAGTCCTTGTTGCTGTGCAATAAAATCAAATAGTAAATCCTAAGCCCATAAAGTCAACTGAAACGTTTTAAAGATGAAATTGCATCTGGTACTCTTAGGCTTTGTGCTTTACTGTCTCATATTACCAGCCTAAATCTATTTGCGCAAGTTTTGCTTTTAGTGTCAGAACTATAAAATAAGCTAAGAGGTATCCATGGAAGTGTCATAAAGAGTTTATGATGTTCGTAAGGAGACTTGTCACCACCACCACAGTCTTTCATTTAAGAACAGCCTCCTTTGCAGACTGATGGAGTAATGCACAACAATCCTAAATGGGTCTTCAAGATGGAGTTCTTATGAAGTCATGTGATGTGTCCAGCCAGCCCCTCCACTGAGCATGGAAATAGGAGAGGGTTTGGCACTGAATTGTTTGGGCCTCTTCAAGTGCCTCTTTCAGAAGTTTGTTAAGCTATTTGGAAAGGATCCTTTAATTGTTAAACAATACTTAATTTTTATAGTGGATTTGTAACACTTCGAGAGAGACAAAACCATTTTTTTAAAAAGAAAGTAGGCAACCAATAGAAATGACCCTGAAATGACCCCCCTGAAAGTACCTGACAAGTGTTTTTGCATTGCAAAATTTATCTTAAATAAATACACTGAAATATGTAAAGGGGATGGAAAGATTTCATTATTTCTACACAGCTGATATCTTTCCAAATGTGTATTCCATTGACCTGGCCAACGTTCAAATAACATGTCTTCCTTCATGGCAAAAGAGATCTCTTAGTTATTTAGATAAAATATTCTTGGTGAGTTACAGTCTCTGAATAACTATAGCCAGTATTTTTCTTTTTATGATGAGTTAATGGTGGCCTTCTGTGACCACTGGTATTTTTTTCAGATAATTTCTTTTTTCTCTATGGGCAATTTCTACAGATTTTGTGCTATTTTGATGATCTGTTTTCATGGAAGAGGTCATGCCCACCCAGGAATATCGCAGGGCAGTAATTAGGACAATCTTGAACCACGGGATGAGAGACCCAACCTGAAGCTTGAGTGAGGTACAAATCCTTTCTCAGATGCATGGTTACATCTGGTATCATACTTGTGAAGGTGTTGTTACCTTCTGAGACATCATGTGCAAACCAAAATGCATTTGTTAATGCATTGAAGTGTTAGTCAGGGGGCTCATGAGCTCTTTTGACATATGATACTTAAAAAAAATTCTTATTGGACAAAAGTTAGCAAACTAGAAATAAATTAGTTATTTAGTTTCAGTTCCCATGAAATTGTGTATTTTTTGTTTGTTTTTCTGTATGTGTGTGTCCAGTGTCTAGTGTTATAATTTGCCATCACTGACTGGTTTCTATGGAGCATATTTGGTCTGAGCACAAAGGATTGTTCCATTCTATGTGTATTTGGAGGTTTTAGTGCACAGTCTTTACCCAAACTCTGTGAGAGTTAAGTCTGGCTTCCTTTCAAGTAATAGAAAGTCTCCTTCCTTGTTTCAAAAACTGGAGGAACCTAAAGAGTTAATAATTAACTCTACTTGAACTCAGAAGGCTTTAGTGTTCCAGTACAGACTTTTTTGGTTTTTTTTAAATCTTTAGCAAAGTGAAATAAACTTTTTTTCTCATGCTGGCAAGTTTCTCTATCCTCACTAGTAGGGGCAAGTGCACGCTGGTTACTTTAGGAGTAAAACATTAGGAGACTGTAATGTCTGTGCCAATTCTCTTAACTCTGGTCATTTAGCAAACATGCAAATTTCAAGTAAGCTAAAACCTGGGAGTTTTCCTGTCTTTATTTTTGCTTCTGTCTTAATTTTTACTTCTTACAGACCATATGTAATCTCATGTTCAGCTCCATGGAGCTTTAAGAATGTTTTGCCAATCTTAATCTGATTAAACCCTCATATTGGTTTAAATTAGGAAAATCAGGATATATTTCATCAGAGAGGATGGCTAGAAAGGATGGCTAGACTCTCAGGTACACTGCTGTACTATTAAAGAAAAAACCCTTTTAGACCATGAAAGACAAAAATTGATATTTAGTTCCTTTATATGTTTAGAATAATGGAGACTTTATAGACCAGTTGCTGCTCTAACCCCCCTCAAGGCTGGCTAAAATGAAATCATAAGCATCGATTCATGAGGGGGAAAATGTAATATGGAAAAAAATACCAGCATTGCTGGCTCCTGGCAACATGGAAACATGAATGGTGGCAGGCATAAATGCCTATGTGGACATTGAGCTCTACATACTCTATATAGTTTGTCAGTTTTCTGTTCTTGGGTCACTTTCAAACGTAATGCCCATTTTCATTGTTATAAGAATTGAGTAAATACTTTAAACGAAAAGAAATTGTTTGCTAGCAGCCATCCTGCCCTGAATCAATACAAACAATAAAAAGTCTGCAATGTGTGTGATATCTCTTTAGTGAATTCTCTTCTGCATATGAGCACTTTCTGAGCAATAAAACTGATGAAGCTTGGCCTCCCTTCATTATGTCATATGGTGCTACATTTCTGTCTCTGGGCAGGATGGCACACCAGAGCTGTCCATGTGAAGTCTGACCTGATGGCTTCTCCCAGGCTTGCTGCTGCTTTTGATGGCTTACAAAGTCTTAGGAAGCCCTGACTCTTGGCTGCTGCACATGAAATTAGTGGCTTTAGGGGCAAGTAGGGTGGAAATCATCTTGTATGGAGATACGATCTATGCCGTGGTGGAGCTGTGGACTTTGTCTTACTTGTTCTGGTTTGAATAACTTGTATATTTGTGCTTTATAACGAAATTTGGACAGACAAAAACTAATATGTTTTCCTTCTATAATGCCAGTGAATTTTAGAGAAACTGAGATGAAGCAACAGACAGTATCAGAAACAAAAGTAGAGCACAGATTTTCCAGTTTCCATTCCTCTACCTGCTAAGTCATGGATAATCATACCATCAGTTGAACTGGTAGAGCTGAAATAAAAACAGGCTTTAATATTCATTCTTCAGTTAAAATGCATTCTATAAAACCCAAGCAAAAAAATTGATTCCTATTAGCCCAATTTATATTAGTTAAAAGAATAAGAATCCAGAAAAAAAGAGCCAACCTTTATGCTCAATCTGTAGGCAAAAAATAGTAAGTTCTGAATCTACTCCCCTTTTATCGTTTTAAAATATTTTTCTATTAATGGAACTTCTTTGTTTTGAAAGTCCCTTTTTTTCCCTCCCAGGAGGTTTCTTTTAACATGGGAAAACTGAAAAAACTCGTTAAATAAAATACATGATAATTTCAAAGGAGTCTTGTCAAGACAGTAAAAATAAATGGGGAGTTATAATTTTAGATTTATTATAGAGTTGTGGAGGGGGCAGCCATCTGTGTTATCTGATTTAAACATAAACACAGCAAGCACTTCTAAATACAAGATATATAAATGGTTCTCAGTATGCTAAATATTGTTGTGGTTTAGTGCGTATAAACAGGAAATCCTATAGAAAAGTCAAACCAGGGTTTAAAAATGTTACAATCTGTAACAAAGGGATTAAACTCTTCCTTCACTGGTGATTGATCATGAATGATATCAGGATCAAACTGCTTTTCTATTCATTTAGTTAGTATTCTGTGCAATCAGGATAAAAATTTCAAACAAAGTAAGTTTGAAGATAAGAGAAAGTTAGTATGGAGAAGTCAAACAAATATACTTCATTATAAACTCCAAAGTCCTTGTTGAACTTCAAACTGCATTGGATTTGGACTTAATGAAAACCTTGAGGCTCCAAAGAGGAGTGAAACTTGCCCAAAACAGATCTTTATGTGGGAAAAGCATGACAATAAAGCAGTATAGAGAAACTCCAATATAGGTATTAAGCATTAAGAATTTACAGGTACAGTTTTTTGCTAGCTCCTGTGGAAACAGCTTCAGTACCATCTTATTTTGAAGTAGGTTAATAAAGTTTTATTTTGTAGCCAAGACAAATACTATAGCAGAATCAAATGGAGACCAAAATAGGGATCAGAATAAGAGATTTTTAAGTTTTAAATGGAAAAAAATCCTTGCTAGAGACAACGTCATTATCTCAGTAGTCAAGAACAAATGACATTAAAGATTGTACAGGTACATTCATATTTGAATATCTTTAAGGGGGAATAACCATTGTTTTTCCTTTGTGTCTGTGGAGGCCGTGTGACATGCGAATACTTGGTTGTCAGGCATTTGGTATTTAAAGTTTGTAGCCTGCTGGGTGCTCTGAATCCTATATGGAAGAAAGTTCCTGTATAGGATAAAATGGTTCAAAACCCCTCACTTTTAATATTGATGCTTTGAAGAAAAAGAGACATTCTTTTTTGTGACTTTTATTCTCTCAAAGTTTTTATTTACATATGATACTTCCAACCTCTAGTGCACGTAGGTAACTTATCTTCCTGCACAGTGCTGGAAACCTGCATCATGTGTATTCCCTTTCAGAGAAGAAATGAATTTTTTTTGTTTGGTTTTTTTAAATAAAGCCAGATTGAGCAGTTGGAACAAGAAGAATGGCATTGCCAATATCTCTAAGTTGTCATCTGAGAGAGATTTGAAGAGGGGAAGATGAGGTCCAGCCGTGCTATTGCTTTGCTTGGAGTCATGACATGACATCCACTCTATATACAGCTGAGTGAACAGAGTTTTGGAGCAGGGCTAGGATACTGCATTATGTTTCTAGATCTGCTACTGACTTGCTGTGGAATGTGATTATATGCTTTAATTTCTTCTTTTCTTGATTTCTCTACCTGCAGAAATATTATATGATAATATTATGATGATTTTTGCATAAAAGAAACACTTTATATCAGAAGATAAAATTCTTACTAGTTAGGAGCAGAATATTACCTTTTCCTCTTGCATAATTTCTTTTTACAGAGATAAAAATATTGGATGGTGCTGGAGCAATATCTATTAGTTCTGAGGTGCCACATGCGGGCATGTTTGGGTACTAAAATATAAAGGATGTAAATAGGCTTACACAGACCACTGACTCCTGTTCTGGCTGTTTGTGGGGTGAATGGATGCAGGAAGGATGTTTATGTCTTCTGCTCAGGATTGAATAAAGTAACAGGCAGATTACTTCAGAGTCAGAGGTTGACCACAGCAATCTGTAGTGTCCTGCCAAAATCCACCCAGACTTGTGAATGAAATCACAGTTTTTCATTTCATTTGTACTCTTGAAAGTAGCTGAGAACACTACAGTAGCCAAGTGGTAAACTCTGCATAAAGTAAGCATTGCACAGCTTCCCGTTGTTCCAGTTTTTGTTTAGTAAGTTCTAATGATATAAAGTAGCCTGCAGTTGAGCTCTTAAAATGTTTTGTTCAGCACATTTTTTTTCTTTCATGTGCAGTTGACAGTAGAAATGTTCTTGTTAACTTCTCTGCAGTACAGTTCACTCATTTTGCTTCTAAATCCAGATGTGGAATTGTGGTCACTGCACTAATGAACTCCATATTTACACCAAATTGAGGATATCTGTGAACTTTGACATATAATATAGAAAGATATGCCTTTGGATAAATATGCCTTGGTAAAGTGCAATGACTTTTTCTTGATGTGCAATAAAATAATATTTCCCATTTTTATACCTTGCATTCTTTGGAAAGTGGCCACTGAAATTACTTAACTGAAGCTGTATCTCCTTATGACAGAACACTCTAGAAACAGTGTAGAAAGTTAATATTCAGAATGTTACTTGTGCCATTAGGTGGTGCTTTCAAGCTTCTCTAGCATGAAGAAGGAAGCAAAGGAATGCTGAGTTTTGTGCAGGATGTGCTTTTGCAGAGCTGAGGAGGGTGCAGTAATGAAGCCCAGCTGTGCTGGAACAAGATGCAGCTGAGGGGTTCTGGGAGAAGGAGATGGGTGAGGCTGAGATTTAGCTTGTGAAAAGTTTGGAGGAAGTCACGTGTGGTCTGTGTGCTGTAAGTCTAGAAGATGATTCTGAGCCAAAGGAGTTAGTGACGATAGTGCTGGTTTGTATTAGCCGAAAGTCTGGCTGATTGCACGTTGACTTTGGATGTGCCCTAATGTCTTTAGCTCTCTCACTTTGCTGTAGATTGCCTGCTATGCTGCCATATTTATTTTGAATGTGATTAAGCTCTTTTTACAAGAAATCCACACTTCTGGTTATAAGGAAGGATTTTTGAAGTGTGTACAGGCTTTTGGAGAATGGGTACGATTATTCTGGGGTCCTGTTTTACTGGGATTGGTCTTAATCAGGCCAACTTCCACCTCCTCAGAAGCTTTTTGCTCTTGAGGAAAAGAAATAAAAAGTTGAATCTGAGCCTGTCAGTGCAATTAGATGGCTGATATTATTTACCTGGGTCACTTTCCCAACAGCATTACTTGGGCATTGACGAGAAGTGAAGATGATTTACATAGGTTGCTTATGATATACTTAAATGTTTGTCATTGTGTTAGAGGGTGAGCTGGGGACTGGACAAATGGTTAAGGTGCTTGGGTGCTCCAGATATGAGTGTGAAGATGTCTTGAGCTCCTTGCAAAGGTGGTGTCCTTCTGCTTGGTAGGTCTTCTGAAGTATCTGCTTGGGAACTGTTTTTTTTGCTGCATCTATGAAACACAAATGATGTGTGGTTGGAGCAAACTGCTGAGCCCCCATCAGCCCCTTGCATGAAATAGGGGGCCAGAGCCTCCTCTCATGTTTCTCTTACCTTTTATGTTAACCACATGGATGGAGAAGGTGTCCAGTGCTGAAAATGCTCTTGAGGCACATCTTAATTGGTGGTGAAAATATAGCAATTGGGATCTAAGTAAAAATATGTATGGGCAGAGTAATCTGTACTTGTCAGTTTTGGGGATTATGGTTGCCTCTGGAAAATTGTTTGAAATCATTGTCAGAGGCAGAACGTTTGTGTTCTGGAATGACAGCTGCAGTCCAATATGGCAGGTCCAGTTTTATGTAATGTTACTTTTATGGTAGATGGATCTCAACCTTCTCTCAGTCTATGACTAGGTTGTCTTTACAGTAATTCTGTGGCTAAAATTTACTATTAATTGATTTCTTTTTCTGCTGTTCACCTTCATATATTTTCGTTTTCATTAAAGTTCCACTTTCAGTATAGTTAGTAGCCCTGTTAAGCACCTGCTCCTTGGTTTACAGAAAGCTTGTGGTGACAAAATCCCACACTATTACAATGAACGACACTCACAAGTAACATTTTAATGCACTGTCGTGAATTCTCTTTCTCTACAGAAGTCTGTGCTTTTGGACCTTTTATTTTTTTTTTCAGATTCCATGGAAATCTTAGCACAGATATTTCTTCTAATGGCTTTTGTGTGCTACTGATGCTATTTTTCTTTTTGTGGTGAGATCTGACCTATGTGGTTAATACTGCAGAATAAAACCATCTTATTCTTAAATCTAAGTTTAAATAAGATTGCTATTCATTTGTTCTGGCTAATTTTTAATCCAATGTCCAACTTTCTATTTCCGTGGTTGCTTCTCAGACTGTTCTCCTGAAATTTGTGGCTGGGATCCCAGGGGATATACAAGAAGTCATTTTGGTTACAGTACTTTATTAAGTGTTTAAACTATTTTTGGTTACATTTTTGCACCACTATTTACATTAACATAGTACTGAAATAATACATTTGAACATTTAAATCCCATTAACATCCTAAACATTTAAATCATTTTCTTCAAGATACTGTAAACACATAGCTGGAAAAATCACGCTGTGAAACTCCTCAGAAATACACCCCATTGCAAGAATTAGGCCTACGGAGAAGAGGAATGATAAAGTCCTGCTCCAGTATTATAGATGAGGAAATGAAACATAGAATAAGTCTTGAGTATAAGAAAGCATGAATGAATTAGAAATATTTATGCATTTTTTTCATAAGTTGATAGGATTTTCTTATTTAATGGGTGTGTTAAATTTTAATGAGATTTCATTGGTAGTGAAAAATCTGCTGTGGTATACAGTATTCTAGAAATTCTGAATGATAACAGCAACAGCTTGCCACTAGTTTTTAAAAAAGTGAAACAGTGACTTCTGGAGCTATGGAAAATTTTGTTAAGACAAGAGAAATTATAAAAAGGAATTTTAGAAGGTCTTTGAAAGAGAAGATAGAGGGCATAAGCTTTGGTAACAGGGGTTGGAAGAAATAATGGCAAGTTATTAGTTATGATGATAAGTGCTAAAAATGTACACAGCACATAAGGAACAGTTTAATATCTGTCAACAGTGAATCATTATGAAAAACATTGGTGGGAGGGTACTTCTTATTTCCTAAAGGATTAACTCAGAAAGAATTACTTTTTCTCATTTTTTTTTATTAATGACTTTGGCATAAGCAATGGGATTATGTTGAAATCTATTTATGACAAAAATTTAGGAGGGACCATAAATATTGTTATTTTGCATTATAAAAGAAAGAACTGGACAGGCTTGGAGACCAAAATAATAGAGAATCAATAATGCAAACCCTTGGTCTGGGTACTTGGGAATTAAGGCATCTCTTCCAGAGGCTCACAGCTGGAAGTAGTCAGGGAGAAAAGAGGATCTGGGTGCATTGATTGAGCACTTTTCCTACGTAGGATGTATATTGAGCCATCAGTGGGACCTGGCCATGGAAAAAATGAAATGTGTATCCAACACAATGCTCCCGAAGGGTGAGCCCTGATACTCATGTTCAGACACTTGAGGGACCTCTCTGGGTATGTTGTGAGCAATTCTAATCACTCACGATCAAAAGATCAGGATCCAAACCGGAATGTCCAGCCAGCATCATTAGAGGAATGGAAACTGCCTGTACAAGAGGAGATGGAAACTCACTTATTCAATGTCACAAAATAAAAGCTGAAGAGGATGTTGTGGTTGCTTATATCAGGAAGAAGAGGGGTTTTTTTTGTATATTATTATTGATGAAATGGTACCAAATAGCCTTGCATAAAATTACAAATTTGTATTTTACAAATACTCTCAATTATAAAATGTGAGGGTTTTGGAATTGCCTAGTTATTTTGGGGGTTTTTAAAATTCTTTTTAAATCAGGAGAGGTGGAAACGTGTCAGTGCTAAGTGTAATCCCTTTCTCTTTAGTTCGTGCATGGTAGAAAGCCGTATTTTTGAGACAACAAGAAAATAATAATTTCCTAGGTCTAATCCCAAGTTCCCAGTAGTCAGTAGACACTTTTGAAGTGGTAGTTGCTTGAACACCTTTTGTATGCTGAGGCTTCAGCTTCAGATTGATGGTCCAAGACAGCTCCTTTACCTGACCTGTAACAGTGCAGTACAACGTGTTTTGGGAAGGGAAATGAAACTTATTCAGCCATACTGAAATAAATATTTAAAAGTATTCAGGCAAATATGTCCTCCTAATAGATATCATTTCAGCTTTTGATTTCTGAGAAGTTCCTCACTTCAGCTGTATCATTCCTTTTATGTGAACACCAGACCAATTGCAGATCCCCTGATCCAGCTGCCTCTGTGGACTCAGCTGCTGTTTTGAAACCTTGTATTGCTGTGGTTAGGATCCTATTTTTAGGCTTCAGTAGTATATGTGGAGAAACTAATAACTTAGTTCAGTATGATTTGACAAAAACAACTCCCCTTTTCAGAATATCTCAGTTGTGGTCAGCTCTCCTGATATTTTTAGCACATCACCATCCAGGTTTGCGTGACTGCCAGGACTGGGGTCTAGGAGAGAAAGGAAAACAAAATGTTCATCCAGATTAGAAAACAGGGTATTTTCTGCCTTTTGCTTTCCATTTATTCACTGCTGACCGAGCTTCACTAGCTTGTGAAGTTAGAAACACTTTCAAAATTTAGAGGGGTAAATGCAGAGTGCTCTGTGCATCAGGTAACATGTGTCATTGGCATGGTCTTTATGCAAACTTCTATATAAAAGAATTTTCTTTAGCAAAAGAATGTGACACAGAATGTATGTGTAGAATTTTAAAGTGAGATTTTAATCACAGAACTAATCAGCAGCACACAGAACACATTTTGAAGATTGATTCAGTTTTTCTTGACATATTAAGATCTCTTTCTCTTTGGGAAACCATACAGTCAAGGTCCCAAATCGATACAACATGAGTTATCTAGGCAGCTTGCATACTTCAAACTGGGATCATGAAGTATGAAACCATTTACATTCAGCTCAGAGGGGCACTCTGTCTTTCCTTTCCCAGCCCTCCCCAGGAGAAACTATCCCCTTCAAACTGTGCAGCCTTAACAATGATATGTGTTTTAATTCCTTGGGAGTCTCGTTGGGATGATGCTTATGCCTATTAGTTGAATGGGAATTTAACTGTCCTTGAAAGAACTTGGACTAGAGCTGTAAAGCTAAAGTTTTTGATCCCATGAATAACTGTGTTCTTTGTGTCATTGAGGTATTTAACTTGATGGTTTCATTTTTCCTATGATCACTTTTTTAACTGGAGACTGATACGAGAGCAGGCTTCATTTTGTTTACTGAGGAACTTCTAAATATGTTGTTGGGGATTGCACAGAGTAAAAAAATGTTTAAACTTGCAGGTAAGATAATGTTGGTTTTTTGTCTGTGCTGGGGGCAGTAACATCTACCTATCAGAAAGGGCAGTACCAGCAACTTACATAACTGCAGCTGTCAAGGTGTTATTCTAGGGCAGATCAGAAATATCTTTGCCAAGATAAAATAAATTTTATAGCCATTAAAACCTAAACAGGAAGTTCAACTTCAGAACCAACAGCACTATGTTCTGTTTCTGGTACCACAGTGCTGATCTCTACCAGAAGCAATGCACTGGAAACTAACATGGAAAGGTTATTATATTCTGACTCTTAGATTTCAGATGTGACCCTTGATAGGTTTTTCAGTTTCCTCTTCTTTTTTATTACTATGAGCCCAGATTTTTATGCAATTTGATCAGTATTAATCTTTAACATATGTGCCATTCTTCTTTTCCCATGGTTAATATAACAGATGTAAGCCCTGTTTCTATGCAGCATTATTTTACTGTATTGTTGGAAACTAAAAATGTCACAAAGATTTAATTTTTATGCTAATGGATATGGGACCAGAAAAATTATGTCTTAATTACCATTTACAGTTAGGTTGATTTCTTTGAAATTAGAAAACTATATATACTTGTTGGCTATGTACATCAACATATGAATAGAGAGTGCTGTGTACTGAACACATGTAACTTGTGTGTCCTACAGAAGGAACGCAAAGAGAAAAACAATCTCCTGCTACTTTGTTGTTGAAAAGAAATAATTCCATTTGCTGTACTATTATTTCCTCTTAGATGCATCCTCATCTTTGTTGGATGATACACTGGTGGGACTGCAGAGCTGACTGCCCACTCCATACCATTTTCCACACACAGTGAAAAAGAAAGGGAATTGTTAGACAAAATTTTATATCTTGCATGTCAATGGGTGCTATTTTTCATAGGACTTAAATACTGCCAAATTAGTGCTATGTGCCTACCAAGTGAGATAAATGACAACAGTAGCAGATACTTCTCCTCAACATAAAACACTTGTAGGAAAAATTCAGTCTGAATTTTATTTAAAATCAAGGAGGGTCTTGTTATAAATGTACATTCTGTACTTGTTAAGACATGCATTTGTTTTACAGTTCAGTAGTATATATATTATTGCCTCTTGAGGGTTAATCACTGTGAGTATAATAGACTTGTTTTGCTAAGACTGTATTGAAAATAAAGATTAAATTACATTATCTTCTTCTTCTTTTGTAAATATACAGTACAACTACTTGCAATGTCACTGTAAGTGAAGCATTTCTGGCTTGTATTTGCCTTTTATCTCATTGTAACGATGTCAGAGATCCAATGTAAATATCCTTCTGTTCTGTCCAGCAACCCATACTTTAATTTGGTGTAATCAGAAAATAATAACCTCTGTAAAACAGCCTGTCAGGGAGAAATAATAGGGCTGTTAGACATTTGGCAAAACTCCATTGCATACTGCTGAGATACAATATCCCAGTTTTGCAGGACGTTTGTCAAGACACTTGGTTGCTGTAATGTGCTGGGATGATCTTCCTATCATCAAATAGCACCTGACAGAAGACCATGAACAGCCAACTCTTCACAATTTAATGAGCAAATCTGAAGCAGTAATCCCCTCAGGAAGGGCATGTAGTGTAGCTCTGATTACTGTATTTGCCACCAGTGCTGTACTGAGAGTTTTCATATGGCTCCCTCTTTCTTTTTTTTCCTCCTGAGACATTATTTTTCATGGCATTAACTGTGAATTAACCATACTCTGTGGAGAAAAAACTTTAAAGCATATCTGGATCTTTCAGTTACTTTTTTCATATTTAAAAAGTATAATATTTATTTTTCTGAGCAGGTTTTTTCTTCTTTATTTGCAGTACTTCAGAACACCAAATAGGCTTTAAAGTGGTTGTTGGAAGAAGGTAAAGACTTCTTTTACCCATGCTGTAGTGACTGGAAGCAGTTCAATTTGTGGCAGTCAGAGGACTTTTAGTACATCCAATATACAGACACGTGTAAATGTCTTGCATATGGAGCACCATGTGTTGAGAAATGTGACACTGCCTTCTGTGCACTCCTGAACACAGTTCTGTAGGACTTGTAAATAAAAACTGGAGAAGGGGAAGTCTATTTAAAATGTTCAATAGAAAAAAGACAACTGAAGGAAAAAAAAAATGTATAAATGCAAGCAAAAACTATTCATTTAGTTATACTCAACGGGCAAATTAATAGAAAAATGGGATATTATTTTTCAAAAGATAGCTCAAGAACACAGTAAAATCTCTTTTTAAGTGAAAAGCTGTTTGAATTGCAAGCTTTCCCAAATGGAGCAAGAGTTAACATTTAGGGAGAAAGGAAAAAAGGCATACTTGTTTCTGGACTTAAGAAGGAAAATATTCTTCATAGCATGTATAATGTTCAGAGCTCTGTGAATAAAAAGGAGGTCTGTGCTATTGGTCATGGCTTTTTGCCTTTTTTTCTTTAAAGTACATCCTGTAATAAATTCATAAGAGCTGTCACGAAACGTTTGAACCCTGAAAGATAGGATTTTTTTTAAGGTTTTCTTTTTAAAATTTTATTTCCAGACTAGTCAAGATTTTCAGCTGATTTAAAATTGGGATAGTTTGTACCTCAGTTGTGTACTCCATGCTGTTGAAGATTTGTCCCATGGAGTGGGGTCTTGGGAAGTGTTGCTTTTTCTGCTCATGGCAAGAGAGCAAGAAAAATCAACTCTGTCCATCTCTTTCATCGTGTCCTGAGAACAGCACAGTGTGAGCTCTCTAACCTTACAGCACTGAACTCAGTCCTTGCCTGTTTGCTTAAAGGACTCCACTGTTGGTTGCAAAAATGTAAGCTCGACTTGGTGCTGTTATTTTGGATATTAGCACTGAACTGATTTCCCCAGTTTGATGAAAGAGCTGTAATTGCTCTTAGGTTGGATGTTAGTTTTCAGCTCTCTGGATGGTTAGTGTATAAAGAAAACAGAACCTTTCTCTTCTTGAATAGCATTTTTGGGAGTTACATGTAGTAGAAGTTAACACAGATTTTGAGGACTGTAACAGATGTGAAAGAAGAAAGAAGTGATCAGTGTATGAGCACTTATGCTGAGGTAAAATCTAAGTCTTGCAATTCCTCTTGGGAAAAGAAAACTGGACCACAGGATGTGTCCCATGGTGCTTGCAGCTTCCTTTACTTCATGGAATTACATGCATCTCTTTCTTGTTGTCATTGACGAGCTTGGCTTTAGATTGATCTTATTAACAACAAGCCCCTCATTACAGTCTCTTTTCTTTGCTAGAAGTTAGGTAATTGCAGTATTGTGAGAGTGTTGTTCCCACAAAGTCTGTGTTCTCTTCCAGCTCTGCAGTTTCTCTGTGTTGTCTGGGATTGATCTGTGTGTGATAGACAGTGGAGGTGCTTGTTAGTTCAGTCAGCCCTCACTGGTAAGGGCAAAGTTGATCAGAGAACTGATTCTGTCTGATTCAGACAGAAAATTTAACTCTGAGGAAAATGTGAAAGAAATATTAAAAGCTTGACAGGGCTGTGGCAGCTCTGTTGGCTTTCTCACCTTGTCCTTAATATTAATTTAAAGATATTTGATTAAATTTTCTCTCTATAAGCTATTTCATTAGCAGAAAGTTTATTCTGTTTGTGTGTACTTTAAGTAAAAATCAGGGTACAGGATTTTCCTTGTAGTACTTACAGAAGCCATTCAATTGGAGGAGGTAAATGCACGGAATTTGCCAATCAGAGAAAGTAATGCGTGTTCCAGTTTATATATGTGTGTATCTATCTATCTATGAAATTAGTTATTAGCATTATTAAAAATGTATATTATTGTTTGAATTTTTCAACTTAGTTATTAGAATTCTACTACATGCTTATGGACTGTTTTGAATAAAAAAATGCATTTGGGGAAAAGAATTGCGAAGTATCCATTTAGATTTACTTATAGTAATAATATCCTCCTGCAGAGTCACCTTACAAATAACAACTGCAATGCATTTTTGTCTTATTAATTTGGTGAATTATAAATAAGCATTGGCTGTGGAATAACATACACTCTGTCTTATATTAATGTCTGTTATTTTGAAATTACAAATAATTTTGAAACAAGGACAGTCTAAGCTGTTTCAGTTGCACATGCATTATTTGTTAGTTTCTCAATCTGTAGATCCTATGATTTGTTTTTTCCCTGGTATTTTGCCCTTGTACTGTTGCTGCCCCATCATGCCTTTTTTACTGGAGTTATTGGAATAATGTACTTTATTTCCATGGTTAGAACTGCCTTTTTCTTGCTTAGTTATAAAGCCTTACTCATGCAAGCAGATTTCTCACTTGGCTAGTAAATCTCAGTCAACTGTGAAAAGTTCAGTAAACTTTGTGTATAAAAGGGAATTATGATCTAGTAAAAACCCTGAACATTATATCTCAAAGTATTAATGGGAGTTATGATGTTTGGAAAGTGGTAAAATTGCCAACTATATTATTTTGTAAATGAAGATGGAGGCGCTGGTTTCAAGAACATGGTATATATTTAACTAAAAAAGGATGATTTGTGTATTGAGCTGGTTTTGTTCTGCTGCATCTGAACCTAGCCTTTGTTATAAAACCAGAGCTAAAAAAATATATGTGAAATAAGCAATTCACTTGAAAAATTTTACTTAACCTGAAGACCAGCCCTGACTGGTTTTGAAAGACTGATTCTCAGATGTGGATTCATTTTCTTAATAAATACTTTTGCTAAAACCAAGCTCTTTCATTATTGGATATTATGGATAATATGGGTATTAATGTTCTTGTTCAAATAAAACAAAATAGATGAACTGAGGTTTTTTTTTCAGAATCCTAGAAATAACTTACTGTATTTCATGTTTGGCTGTAATCTATATAACACTTACAAATGTGAGACCTGCAGTCTCTGCTATTACAATGCCAAAGGCTGGATCTGTGTTCTTCCTTGGTACATTACTATAATGTGTTGATAATTGATTCTGAGAGAATTTGAACTGAAGGACCTTTGCCAAAATATGTCATATGCCTTTCTTCATGGAAGTAAGAGAAGATCAATAAAAGGTAATGGCAGATTTTGATAAGACTAAGGCCCATCAGCCAAGTTTTTTATCCTCTATATATTACCAAATGTTAAAATAGTCTTTTATAATGAAAAATATATATGGACCAAAAAAAAATACATACATATATATATATAAAAATATATAATGTTCAGTGTTTTCTTAAGTTGGGAGTGAAGATGACCATCATTTCCACAAAAAAGCAGGTGAAAAAAACATGCATTTGTGTTGTCTAGCTAAAGTAAGATGCTCTCCAGCTTCAGCTTTCTGTATCTGAAAGATTGAAAACCTTCTACAAACTTTCTGGTACATTTGTGGTTGCCTTGGCTGCTTTTAAACTGAAGTGTGAGATATTTTATAACAGGACAGCACTGTGGGTGTGTTAAATCAGGTGATAATGTAAGATAAGAAGATAGGAAATGAGTGAATCCTACATGAGGCTTTTCTGAGAGTGAGTCCCTGCTGGGAGATGCAGAGGTTTTGCAGTTTGGTCACTGCTTCTCCTGCAGAACAACCCCAGGCAAGTTGTGTTGGGAAGTGGGGAGACGCTGCAGTTCTGCACTGCCAGGTTGTGCAGCATGTCAGGGGGCAAGCAGCTTTTTGGCTGCTCTGCAGTTCCCTGTGAATGGACAGCTTTCAGGAGGAATTGCTGGCCAACCTGCACAACAGAGAGGAATACGCCTCAGTGACTGGCCAGATAACCTCTGTTTGCACTTCCAGGGGGTGATGGACTCTTTCAGTGGACTATGGATTTGAGACCATGTGGGGAAAAATAGTCATATAATTTGTTCTATCAAGGAAAGGGAGAGAAAAAGAATGATTTCTCTGCTGCACTGCATATAGTGGCAGTGGCACTGCATATAGTGGCAGTGGCACTGCATATAATGGCAGTGGCACTGCATTGCCCACTTTTAAGGGTTGTGGGAATTATAAAAGAAAAGCACAGAAATCATAAGCTCGCCTTTTGAAGAACACTTAGCAGCTCATGTCACGGTCTTCCACATAATTAATGCAAATTTGGGGGCAAAGTTGAGTTTGAATTCCTTACCGGTTGAAGATGCTGTTTGCCCCATCTCTTAATAAAACCTATGGAAGAGGTGGTAAAGTTCACTGTATTTTGTTTTGTTTTGTTTTGTTTTGTTTTGTTTTCCTAGTGATAGGGTTTGGGGTTTTTTATTGGTAGAATAAGAGATGACCTGAATTTCACATTTGCATGGGTTTGGGATGGAACATATGGTTAGTGTTAAGCCACATAATTTTCTGTGAACGATGAAACTAAAATCCAGCTCTGACTGGCACCAATAAATGCCTGTCACATTTTAATTTTTTTTTGCCACTTAATTGGCTAGTCCTGTTCTAAAAATAATGAGAAGATGCCTCAGTAAAAGAAAACTGCACTAGCAATACAGGGCAAGATTTTGCTCAGCTGCTTTTATGGATCTTTTAAAGATAATCTCTGAACCTCCCTGAGATAAAACATGGCTAGATTATTCGGAAAGGATTTTGTCATGAGTTTTCTAGTCATTGCTGGTGTGAAATAGCAGTCAAATGGCTGTGAATGGTAGGTGTATTCCATCCCACAGGTTTGTGCTATCTGTAAATTAAAGTTTTGTGCTTGGAATTTACATGTTTCATTGAGGAGGGATTAATATGGTAGTTTGGTAGTCCTTGGCCTATAAAAGTGCAATCTTGGGGGTTTTTTTTGGTTGTTTTTTTTTTTTTTTTTTTTTTTTTTTGAGTGGTTGGTTTCTTGGGGTTTTTAGGGGTTTGGGGTGGGTTTTTTTGGTTGTTGCTGGGGTTTTTTTGCAAGGTTTTTTGTTGCGGCTGTATTTGAATAAATGAAATTTATATAAAAGGGGCAAGAAGGTGAGGGCTCTGTTTGATCATACACCCTTGATGAGTCTGGCCTGCAAATTATCCCCTTTTTCTCCTCCCTCCCTCCCTTCATTCTGGCTCCAAGGCATCCTTATGGAGTTACATATTTCACGCGGAAAACAAAGTATCATATGGAACTGAACTGTAGCTACCCTTGGCCCATTTCTTAATCATAAGTTTTCATGATGTCTGCGAAAGTGATGTTTTTAAAACTGATTTCCTCCTTGTCCCATATCTGTTTGTGAGGTTAGCTTTACTAAGAGATTTTTGTACAATATGTTGTTTCACCATGAATTTTTTTGTGATTTTTGGGCATTTCATTCAAAGGTGTTTAGTGATATGGATATCCAGTGACAGATAAAAGATGTGTAAGAATTGCAGGGACTGTCATAATATCTTAACAGATCATTTTATTTGCATATTGCTAACAAGGGATCCTGACTTGAGAGTCAGCAATCAGTAGGAAAAAAATGCAAGAAATTTTCTATACCCTGTTTGATGTATATAATTTGAAATTACTTGGCTAATTTCTCTCTAAACCCACACTACTGAATGGGCAAGGATGTCTTTTTATTGTGGCTCAGTTCATCTGCAGAGTCAGGAATTAAGCCTGAAAATGGAAAATCCCTCAGTGTTGCAGATGGTGGTGTGTTACCCTTGCCCTGAGCTGATTCACAGGTACTGCTGACTGATGTAGGAACTTGTTGAGCCCTTCAAAGAAGTAAAAGGAAAGGAAAAAATGCCAGCAGTGCTTTTCTTCCTTTAGACTTGTAAATCAAAACGTTTTGCAAGAAACACTATATGAAGGTTTCTAGTGTCTGGTAAGGGTAACACAGCTTAGAGAGCTTTTAGTACACTTCCTAAGATGACAGGATGAAGTTCATCTTAATGCCTGCCTCTGATAGGTGTGTTTTTATTAAATGTGCTTCTCAGAATTGACAATGCATCTGTGTACAGGACCATTTTCAACTTCTTGAATAATTCTCAAATTCTTTTTCTACCTCTGTTCTCTGAAAACATTGGATGTAAGTGTTGAGTATATTTTAGGATTATTGTATCCAATAACTGAAGTGAAAAACTTAGTCTGTCAAGAGCATGATGCTATGTTATAGCCATCCTTTGCTGGACCCATGCACACACACACTGCCAGAACAGCCCCACCACACCCATAATATTTCTTAGTAACACAAGGGATCTTCTTAGCCATTTGTGTCTATTATTTTTTTAAGGCTTTCACAATAGCCAGATGGCTGATCTTTGAAGAAAATAAATAATCTTTCAGAAATGCAAGCACTAAATAAATAAACAAATTAATTATTAATTAAAAAAAAATTGTTGTGAAGGATTTACATTCTTAAATAGTGACATACACATACATACCACTACTTCATTTTAGATGCTTATATGTATCATGCAACATGTTTTTGTTCTGTTTTTAATAGCAAGCACAGCTTTTGTTTCTGAAGACCTTAGGAGTGAGTCTTTTAATCTGTAGAATACTTAAAAAATAAAAGGACAAAACCTGTTCCTATAATATTATCAGTGGGGTGAAGGAGGGATGCTCCATGGAAGAAGGAATATTATGGATACATCTTTATGACTCTATCAATATGAAAGTAGTAAACAAAGTTATTATATTTGAGTCCTTTGAAATAACCCATTAGGGATTTAGATTATCTTATAGAAGGAAAGAAGAATCCTCTGTTAGGAATGGGCTCCTGGAAGCTGGTTTTCTTTGAAAAAAGAGTTATACCACTGTAGGTGCATTTATTTTTTTATTAAAAATATCCAAAGACCAACTAATGAGGTAAACTGTTTACTGATGCTCATAAAACCATTGTGGGAGATTTAACTAGCTGTGAATTACCACCTCACTTCATAGCTTGATTAACACTTCTAAGTGTACACTAATTAAAATGTCAATCAGCTCTGAAAAGAAACAGAATTGCATCTTTATTTGATTTGCTGCTGGGAAGGCTAAATGATGGAGCACATCAGACACCCAGGGCTCTGTACAACTGGAGAGCACAGCCTACCCATAACTTCACACAAATATTTGTAGTTGGGGGATGGCCTCTCTCTGATGGGTTGGCATATGCTGAGCTGCAGCTTGCACTAGAAAAAAACAAGATTGTGGATTAGAGGATCTCTACAAGGATGTCTACTGGCTTAGAAGGCTTTAGCCATGTTTTCTGCATGAAGTTGTGTACCATGACTTGGCAGAGTGAAATATTGCTGCTATTTTCACACTGGGCCCAAACTGTAGAGATTTGAAAGCAGGGGGGCAAATAGGACTTGGAAAGGCCTTTTTTTTTTTCCAATTTTTTATAATTTTCTTTTAGTGAATAAAATTTAGGCTGTGGCTTGAACACAAATTTCTGTTATTTCAACAAAAACCCCAATTCTAGTAACTTCATGACAGTAGATTGTTGAAGTGAGTTCTTATCAAAATAGTTACCGATATTTTTTTTTATCTGTCTGAAATTGATTATTAGTAAAGCAGTTTGTTTTTCTTAAAGATTTTTGTATGTTGTTATTCTATCTATCCATTCCTTGCTTTGACTGATCATGTAAATGAAAAGATATGAGCACTGACTTGTGGGGTCAGTGCTGGTCCCAGCCACGAATGGGGGTTTTTAAAGCCAGACACTTGGATGGGCAGATTTTATTACTCTTGAGAGATGCAATGTTCTTTTTTATTCTTAGCCTCTGATCACTACTAAAACTGAATGTTGCCCACAGTTGTCTGTTGTTTATCCTTTGAGTTGTGGAATCTGCTATGCCTCTAGGGTACCAGGCAAGGGCTGGTAAATTTATGGGACTTTGTTTCTTTGTGTGAATGTCCTGTTCTGGTCTTGAGGACCATTTTGAGATTGCATGTCTGCACATATTAGATTTTTATTCTGTAGCATGATGTACCCATAGCCTTCTAAAAAAAAGAAAAATATATAACACAAAGAACAACTTTGGTCTTGAACAAGTCCTTTCTTGTTAAAAGCATGTCATATACTACATTGTTATAATTCAGATCAGCTAATTAGGTTATCATTTTGTTTTCATTACTTCTTTTAAGTCTAGAGCTGAGTTCATCACACAGATTAATACTTTTATATAATTTACTGATATAATAATTTATTTTAAATAACTTTGTATGAAAAACCTAGATATTACTAGACACTGAAAGTGATCAGACCTGCTGGGTAAATGTTTTCTTTCTGTACTATAGCTGTGGTTTCTGTTAGGTGAAACTGCTCCATTTAATGCTAACAAACTGTAGTTTCTTAGCATTACACTGCAGGACCCTCTTGGATGAACAAGAATGCAGATTTTATAGAGTCTAAACTTAACCTTTTCCTGATAGTGATACAGAGCACTGATTGGTTCCTCCTGAAGTTTGTTGTGTAGCAGACATAACTGATCATTTTTCAAATGGGTACTTGATACAGGGAAAGTAGTAAGATAGAGTGTATTGTGATTTTGTATTTGGATTAGGTAAAAATGAACATGAATTGTCTTCTTGAAACAAGAATACCCATGAGTTATGTGATATATTCACACCTACTCCTCCCCAGAAGCAAAGGAGATGTCTTTCAGTGCTGTCCTCTTAAACAAGTCACTGTAATTGCCTGTCACTAATCTCATAACTTTCTTTCTTTTTAATAGCTATGACTTGAAAAACAAAATAATGAATTCCATATGCCTATCTATTTCACATTTTTCAGATGTCAGCATAGTGATCCAGTATTAGAAGTAGGTTGTCAGTGCAAAATGTGAACATCTATGGCATTATTTGATGCATCTAATTTTGTAAGTGCATAAAAGTGGCCATACAGAATCATCCCACTGTCTGTCTAGTGCTGATGTGCTGCCTCTGTGGCCAGGAGAGGAGGCTTTGTCAGAGAAGGCAAGTAAGAACATGGTTAGTGCATGGCTAATAATGGCTAAAAATGAGGCATGTAAACCAGCCAGAAGCTCATTATCAGACCAAGCAATAAAACTGTTGCCTCACAATGTGCAGCTCAGATGGGGTATAGCTTAAAAAATTCCCATCAGTAAAAGAAGGGTATAATTTAAAGTAATCTTCATCACTTAAATATTAAGAAAACACCTGAATAAATAATGGCTGTATGTATTCAGATATAATAATTAATAAACAATCTGAATTTTTATTAATTATCATTTTATTAGAAAATTCTGGTAGAAATTTGGGCAGGACTGACTGCATGAACTGAGCATGTTTAGTATTTAAATAGCCTTTGTTGGTCTTTTTGATGTTAAATAGCCCTTATTTCAAAATTTATGTGGTCATCACCCACATTCTGTGAAGACAACACCTTTGTGCCAAGACTGTAATTCAGACTTCTCCAAAATTTATATGAATTATGCAAAGCAAGTGAAAGAATAAAGCAGGAATAAATAAGGATTACATTTCAATGTGAATTTCAAGGACAGTGTTTCCAAAAAATTCTGTGCTTAATACTAACAAGATTGAAGCTTTGAGTGCTTGACATGTGGAAATATATTGCAATATTTTTCTTTATTTAGCTCTTCAAATGTAATGTTTTGCCTCTGTGAGCAAGTGAAATGAAGGAAATACTTGTAATTATTAATGTTACTTATGTTTCTGTTTCTTTTTTCTTATTATAAAGTACACTCAGACATGTCAGGGATTACTGGACTCTGCTGTGCTAGAAAAATGGAACGTGCTGTGTTATTTGAATGTAGATGAAGTGTTTACTTAATTGCACTGTGATAATAGATGGTTGTTATAGCTTGTAGCTGTATACAACAGAACTGGATTCTGTAATACCATAGACAATTATATCCAGCTTAACTGAAGTTTTCATGTGACAAAAGGGAAGAATAAACATCCTGTGTTTAAATTGAGTTAGAAGACAGAGTGAATTATGAATTGATACTTTTCTACAAAAGACTTGGCTGACAGTAAACAATTAAGCCTTATGATTATTGAATTAAACTTCATAGAAGAAGATTGGTGGGGTACAAGTGGTTGTGTTGCCTTTACTCTTATTTTGGTGCAAATAGAAAATTACTTTTGAGAAGTGGGATTTAAGTAGCTAATAAATATTAGGATACTGCTGCATCTCTTTCTGGGGTTAAAATTTTCAAAAGATGAAGGGCTGAAAAATGTCTGCAGAACAGCTGGAAGGATTTGTGGGCTGGTGAAATGCTATTGTATTGAGGGCTATCAGAGTCAATCCAAATTTTTTACAGGACAATGTTGCAAAGCAGTGAATTTTTAATATAAAGATAGAAGCAACATCAAAAGGCTTTCTAAATCACGTGGAGAAATTCAGAGCTGTGCTTGTTAGCTGGATCCTGAAAAATTCAATGGAGAATAAAGGAAGAGGGTCTGTTCTAAAACAAACAAGAGAACACTGCAGTGTTCATGGAAACCAGCAGGCAGTGAGAATGGTCTGCTCTTGCTTTGTGTCTTCAGACAGTGTGTATTGCTTTGAGAGATGCACCAGCAGAAAACACAAACAACAGGAGCAGGACAATAGGATAAGATGCACAATGTCACAGAGACCCTCAGGGGGCCTCGCTGCCTGAGAAGATTGGTGGGAATTTGTTAGCACGTGGAACTGGGAATAAGCAGTTAGTGACTTGTAGGAAGTTCTCCCTGGGGAGCAGATAACTTCCATTGCCTGTGCCTCACAGCTTTTTCCTCTGCATTTAGTTTGAGCTAATGTGCTTGTAAGAGGTACATATTTACCCTGGCAGTTAGGTAGAAGAGAGCAGGCTCTTTTGAAGGGAACATTGTGTTTTCAGTCTTAGATGGAAAACCCAAGAGGGCTTTCAGAAACGCATTTCTGAGAGGTTTTTGCACAAGTTTGTAGTGGTAGTGCTCTTTTGTTGGTTTCATATGGTGAAATTTAGACTTTTGTTTTCACAGATGTGAATTTGGGAATGTTTTTTCTGTCAGGTGGCATAACAGATAGAAGCACGGAGATGCTATTTCACTCCTTTTTAATAAGAGACTCCAATCCTTAGGGATTGTATATGGAAATGGAGTGACTCCATTCTTGTTGAAGGTTACTAACAAAAAACTGGCAAGAGGAGAATCATTAACTTTTAAAGATGAGTTATATTAGTGAGATAAGGGGGGGAAAAGGAAGAGCAAACTTTGAAAATATGTAGGACCCTAGAGAATTGGACTTTGACTTTATAAACATAAGTATGATTTGTGAAGAGAATATTGACTATTTCCTCCCTTTTTCAATTATTTCAATTAATCTACAAGAATATGCAGAGTATTAAATCCCTTCTATAGTTAAGAAATGCTGAGGAGCTCAGAATTCAGGCTGAAAAGGGGCCAGATTTGTGGTCAGGCATGGGGAGACAGGTGTAATTAGTACTGGAACCTGTGGCAGCAAAGTACAACATCATATTGTTTGCAGTGAATTGTCAGGGTAGAAACAAAATTCTTCAGCAAAAGTTGCCAAGTCTAAGGTCTGTTTTTGCATTAATGAGGAGAAAACTAATGATTCCTACACAAAATCACAGGCTCCATCACAGAGTTCTTTACTCTCACAGAAGGAAACAGGTTTTGATAAGATTATTCCTACTTCATTTTCCCTGTGTTATTTCTCTTGTGTGCGGGGCTATTTTGATGATGGTTGTGATGGCTAACGATACAGAATACCAAACTGAATCTGAATTATTGGTTACATGATACCAACCTTGCAACCTACATTAAGCCCTTGACTTGAAAGGCTGAAAAAAGATGTATTTTCCAAGAGATAAGTGGTTAGGAGTTCCTGTTGCTTGACTTACTCTTTCTCTCATTTCCCCTATTCCAGTCACCCACAACGTAAAATTTCTTGAACAACAAGAGAAGACAAAAAATATAAGGCTGACACCATGGATTTTAAAAATAAATAGTGTCAGGAGTGTTCTGAGGTGTCTTAGCTGTCATGCCTTTGTCAGAAATGCAAGCAAACACATAATTTCTGTAAATACAACATATTCAAATGTAATTCTCAGTGTAGACTCCTTATCTCAATACCTTTACACTGATGTTATTAGGATCATTTTGCATTTAGTTATCACTCTTGTAACATCATACTATATTGGTGTGGGGGGTGTTTTTTGGTTTTTTTGTTTTTTTGTTTTTTTTTTTAACTTTTTTTGAATGTTCACATATGCTTTTTTAACTTCAGGTTACAATGTTGACAGGCTGTGGATATTTTTAATCTTGGCATATGACAATGTTTTGAAAGACAATACCTTAGAAAAAGACTCAGACATTTACTTTAAGGGACTGTGTGTAGCCTGTTCTCTTGTTGAAGATCAGAGATTTAGTTTCCTGTATAAGGTCCACCTGTATAAGTAAGAAAAAACCTTAAGCTAAATAATGAAATTATTTCAAAGCCAAATTCTCCATTAACAGGGATGTTCTTTGTTTGCTTCTACAGTTAGCTCTTTGCTTGTAATAAATTAACATGTGCATTTTTGTAAGAAGGATTTCAAAGCTGTTTTATGTGGCATTATTCCTGCTGTCTAACAATAATTATTCATGGTCCTCTAGCACAAGTACTCTGTCAAGTAAAAGAGTTCCAGAATGTTCCTTCCCTTCAAAGGACTGTGTTTGCATAGTCTTAAGTAGCTCTAGCTTTGTATTCATCAGAGCCCCATAAACATAATGGGAACTCACATTTTCACAGGGCCAATCCACAAGCCTGCTACTTCTGCCAAAATTACTTTCAGTGAAAAGTAGTTACATGCTCTAGAGACATAAATGGTTATCACAAATATTTAATAGGAAACAGTTCAGCATTTGCATTCGATTCCTTGTCAAAATATAGAGACATGAAGGGAAATAAAAAAAAAGATTAATAATGTTAACTATATTACATATGATTTTTAAAGAGACTTCAAAACCTGATGAGATAAACTTTCTGAAATCCAATTCTCATCATGATGCATTCTGCCCTTGAACAATTTCATGTAAGCAAAAATATCTATTAATCAGTATGAAAAGCAGCAGTCAAGCCACGAAACAACTTATTGTGTAATTGAAAATATACGGTCGGCAAATGCTCTTATATGAATTTGAAAGTTCCTTTGGAGTTTCTCTCAGGAGTAATTTAGTTACCTTTAAGTACACTGGCAGTGAAATGAAATGTCTGCCCTAAATGAAAAATAAAGTTTTTGGGTGTGGAAGGAGAGTTACTAGATTACTTACACTTGTATGTGAAATTCTTGTAGGATAAGGATTTGGACCTTAGCTATAAAACTCAGAAGAAAAATATACACTTGGGTTATAGAATGGGTAATTAATTGTTCTCTGTAACACTGAGCCTGTTCAATCTGCGTAATTAGAGCAAATCAGGCAGAAACACAATTATCAGCTGTGAAATGTTATTGTACTACTTCATTTCTCCTTTTACACTTGAGATGGAACATGACACCTTAATTGAATACATCTTGATGTTGGTGTCCAATTTTAAAGCAGATACAAGCCAGTCTTCCTCTTACCTAATGGTGGTGAAGAGTTTTAGAGTAGCTGACAGCATCCCCCTGTGAGGGAGAAACTCACACTGACTGTGCTGCTCAGGGCATTGATTAGCATCACAGGTTAAGGTCACTGGTGACCAACATCCTTGTGACACCTTCAGTGGCCAGGCTTTTTCTCTAGGTTTGTTAGCAGCTCTTGGCATTGTAGGATATCAAATATTCATGGTGCAATGGATGTGCTGGTGGATCAGAGTCTGTCTGCAGTGGTCAGCCCTTCCTCACAGGCAGGCTCTTGATGCTGGTGCCCTGTGTATTAGGAGCTGTCACACACAGTCTCTTCAGTCTGTGAGGCAGGAAGGGTGAGGGGTGGAGGGAGAAATGGGCTAGGCTACAGTGTTGCAAATGACCTGAAATGGTACAGATACACAAAATCTTTGTTTGGAGGTCATGGCATGTAATTCAGCATTGGGCCCAAATTTGATCCACAGGAAAGGGTGATGAGATTAGTATGCTAGGTTACTATACTCTATCCATGATATCTCATTAGAAATAAATCATTTTCAACCATCGCTCTGAAAATGTTTTCCATCTTAATGCCACTTGTGTCAGCAACAATAAATGTTAGAGTGCAAGAAATCTATAGCATCACTGATTTTTAAATCAAGACTGTTCATATTTACTAAAACAGACTCCAAACCGACATATTATTTTGTCTCTATGTTTTTCCAAACTCCTTCCTTTGTGAACGTTCATATGCAAATTTGCAGTTAGTGCCTTGCAATGTGTTGACTTCCATGTTTGAAGGTATTTGCTGTATGCTATTTTAGTCTAGAGCTGGATTTTCCCACAGCAGAAAAATCCTTATATGTCTAAATTATAACAACTAATGATTTTCATTACTTTCCTGTTTTCAGTGGTCAATTGCCATAACAGCAGCATTGAGCAGGATCATAAAATATATGTACATGCCTCTGGGATATGCTTTGACCTGCTGGGTCAGAACTGAAGACTGGCTCTGCTTAGGAGCACTTTTCACCTCTATAACAAGCTTAAAATTCTAAAATGCTACCCTAAACATTCAATATAGAAACAGCCATGAGTGTGTGTAAGCAGGGAACATTCATTAGAGAAGGGGCTTTAGGCTTCCTCAAGCAATATCAGAAAAAGTTCAAGAGAAAAGGGGAAACTCCTTACTCTCCCTTAAGGCAGCTGGAAAAGAGACACTTCATCATGATCTGCCAGCAAGGGCACATGCAAAAAAAGCTGTTTTCTGGGTTTTGTGGGTTCGCTTGTTTTGTAATGTAACCAATTTTTAGAAACCCTACAACAACAAAAAGGAATAGAAGTCAGTACAGCAATTGTTAAAAGAAAAGGTAGCCACTGTAGGAACTTGCACCTTTAGGAAATTGAACCCTGTCTAGTTAGAAATACTCTTAGCAAGCTGGTGCTGAAAATCAAGGAAAGGCCAGGAGAAAAACTGAAAAACTCTGGGCTAGGAATGTTCATGGATCTGACCCATGAAATATATTACCCTCAGATCTATGATGGTATCTTCCACCATTGCATCAAGGCTAAACCTAAGCTGATAAACTAAATTGTTTAAAGCATAAAGTGTTGTTAGCAGCAAATGAAAATGAATAAATACATCTAATGTTTCTGTGGTTTGTGACAGAAAGTGTCTTGCAGCAGCAGCTCCAATAATTCAGTATCACATGGCAAAATCCCCTGAAATTAGAGGAAACAACCGTATGTTGGTTGTGCTGTGTGAAGATAAGGTGGACATTTTGGAGGAATAGAAAAATTCTGTCCTATTTTTGTGAGATCCCTCAAGACCTCTCACTTTGGTTTGATTTTTCAGACAGAACACCTGATGTTTCTGCATTACAGTATTCAGAGTAGCCTTCCCTTCTCCAAAGAGTTGCAGGGCCTTAGAGAGAAACAGTAGTTTCTCTTTGAAGTACTGCCAATAAAGAAATGCTATTGGTAACCTTTCAAAAAGAGATGAATTCCTCTTCAAGGCTAGCTATGTTATTCCTCAGCCATGATAGGAGAGAATACTGTGAAAATACCAGAGATCACCTGCAGAGGTGTTGCTAGCCAGGTTATAAATTCTATTTGTTAATTGTGGAGTGGGAAAGCCTGTGATAGAAACACCACCAAAGACCAGAGTCACGTTGTGCTAGTTGATGATAAAATAGGCTCAGGTTCAGGGCTTTCTGCAAGAGGAGTTTGGGATTTTCCCAGTCCTATGGAAATAGTTGGGGTATATCTGTTCCTGACCTAGTACCTAGCAATGTAAATAGCATTGCCTGAGTGTGTCCTGGCAGAATTCAGTTTCTTTTTTGAATGTTAGCATGCAGTTATAGTTACTTATTTAAAGTAGACAGTGAAGCATTTTTTTGTAATCAGTTCTAAGATTCTGGACTATGAATGTGTCTTTATATCTTTCAAATGAATAACAGATATTAATCTTAGTGGAAAAAATGTTTTCATCCCAGATCCTGTGAATATCTAAGTGGCATCTTTAAAGCTGTTCTGATATTTGAGAAGTCTGATAATTTAATATTTGATTTTACTGTCACACTTACTGTTGCATATCGATTAACTTTCATTTACGTCTTCAAGCCCAGGGACATTCAGGGTATTGACATTTTTTTTTCTTGAAGGAAAAAGCTACTAAGGAACTTAAATGAAAATAATTTGAGAATTTATTTTTCTGCCTATTTCTAGAATGGGTATGAATCTGTCACATATAACAGTGAGGTCCCAGCAATTAGTTATTCTTATGGTCTGAGGTCTACTGAGTCCCAGTCAGAGTTCCACTGGGATATGCCTGCTTCAGTTTGTAACCAAGAGGAGTTTCCCCAACACAACTGTACTTGTAATCATGAGATTTTATACAAAGTGTTATGAAGGGCAGAGGGAATGGTGCTTCCTTCAAATCTGGATGTGCTTAGGTACATGTTACTTAATTTGATGTGTTTCTGCCAATGCAGTGTTCCTGATAATTTACTGATAACCAAATTCTGTGTATGTGTGTGTGCTGGGGGTGGTTGCAGCACACAGATCATGGTTTTTCCTCATTGATTTTCTTGGGGAAGGGCTGCTTCTCAATTCTTCATGCCTATTCTTCAAACCAAATCAAGGTGAATGTACAGGGAAATACGAATCCGCTCTCCAGTGGAGCTCAGAGCAGGATATTGTCATCTTTTGAAATTCCTGCGTGAATCTGATTTGCCAGTGATGAGTGTGAATGGACACTGGAGTTCAGTGATTGCATCATCTGTGTGGTTTAATAGAAAGATGACTTTTCCCCCCTTGCTCTGGCGGTGGCTTTCTTGCTTCTGCTGCTTTCTACTCTTGGAGAGAAACCTCCCTGAAAGCACCATTAATTATTGTGTTGTTCTGCACAAAGTTTTAAAAGTCTTTTTATTATGAGAAGAAATGAGTGGCAAAAAAATTACTAAAAGCATTTTCAAAAATGTGCACTGATATTGAGGCCAATAATCCCAGGGTTTATATTTTTGGTAAGCGTTTTCGGTGGTTAAGCTAAACACCATCCATATTGGAAATGAATTTGCTGTCTATGGTCCTTATTTTTGTTTGATTTTGAATAGCTTCTTTCTTTCCCTTTCTAGCTTTGTGAAGGAAACTAAGAAATACCTACTTTGGTAATTGAAACCTGTAAAGAGATCATTGCTTATTTAACAATGTTCTGAGGACAAAACTATTAGGAACTAGTAGGGTATTTTTGGAGATAATTTTCTTTCTACCAATGCTGCAAAACAAGCTTGTAAATATTTCGGTCCATTTTGAGAATTCATCACCTTTGTATGTGTGTATGGCTTGGTTTTATGTATATATTTGTTTGTTTGTATATTTATTTATTTACATTTCATGCAGATATCCAAAGAAGCATGACAATGGGTCTGCCTTCTTTCTGTCAGTACAGTTCTTTGCAAGCTGTATTGCGTAATGAGTATTTAAGCAGAACTCCCCTCAGAATTAGTGGGGTATTCTATTTAATGTCACAGGATAGTTCTATGTATTTGCATACATTAATTATATAATTGAATTGTGCATCTTAATAATTACATGATTACATGACTTAAATGTGTAATTACAACTACTTATGCTAAGAGCATGACCAAAAGCATGAAATTAAAGTGTGTAAAAACAGTATATACAGTATTTGAACAAGTGCGATTTAACTTTTTCTGTACTAAATATAACTTTAAAATAAATTATAAGTTCCACACTTTACTTAATATTCTCTCTAAAGATTATTACGATGAAGCTGGTAACAAAAAAGCCAAAAAATGTTTCAATTTTTTGCTTATGTGGAACACATACGTCTTGATTTTTTATCCTGCATACTCTGCCAAGGCAAAGCTTGATATCTGCCAGAAGAGAGTGACCCCAAAGAGTGATCTTAAAAGAAGTAGTCATGTAAAATTAATAGTAAATCTCTCATGGTCTTCACATACAGTATATTTTTTAAAATCTGTTTCCTGAATTTTTGTGTCCGTTTGTCATATGTTCTGATGCTGAAAGTCAGGGGTGCTAGGATCATATGAAATGTCAGTAGTGTCAAGGTAAAATGAGTCTTCTCATTGCAGATGGGCTGAAAATAATTGTGAAGATCAAATAAACTCAGTATTTCCTACCCATATATCTCAAGTTGAGGCTAAGTTAAAGAAGACCACTTAAATCCATCTTTCATTCCACAGTTGCACCAAAATAACATATCTGCCCTGATGATTTAGAGATGCTGGAGGTCATGCCTGACAATTCCCTTAAGCCTCTAGTGACTATACATGTTTTTTCAGATAGGGTTTCATTTGTAAGAAACTCATCTCTATCCTCTGTCTTCCCCACTTTACATTGAGATATTGGTGCTTTCACAGATTGGAGTCTCCAGAAAGTGCTTTACAGTCTGGGGTTTTACTACTTTGGAGCAAGTTGAAGTTGTAGAAGAGTTTTGTCCAGGGATTTTTGTAAAGGAAGCTCAGACATAAGGTCTTGCTACATCTCTGATCTACTGCAAGATGGCTGACTGATTCTACAGCTTGGCTTTGCAAGTGTTTTAAGACGAAGGCATAGATGATGTCTGGAGAAAGAGAGGTGTAACAACTGGGTTGTTTTGTGGATCAATCAAATTTTTTGGTACTGATGATTTTCTGGGGAGTTTGTAAAAGTAAGCATTTTTTTTTAAAGAGGTTTTCTCCAAATACAGAGCGTCTCTTCTGGACTACAAACTTTTTGTTACCTTGAGCAACTTTATTTTTCTATGCCTCAATTTTTGATGTGCACAAAGATATGATATGCTTTGCTGCAATGCAGAAGTGTTGTAAGGACACTGGAGATTGCATAGCTCAGTAGGAGCACTGTGAATACCTTTTATAGGTAGGGATGAAATAGGGGAGATTGCTAAGGGTGAAACAAGTGTTCCTTCTCTTTCTTCACACAATTGGAAGTGGCTGCCATTCCTGTATGAAGCAGTAATAGGTTGTTGTATTCTCTCTTCAGGCAGCTGCCACCAGCCTTACCTCCTGCTGTTGACCAAGAGAGCTACTCACAGCAGGGACAGACCTTCCCAGGGAGAAAGGAACAGGTCTGGAGCTCCCAAATGGCAAAAATCAGTTAAATGAAAAAGACCCAAATTGGTCATTTATTCACCAGGGCCGTCACTTTGCTGCAAGGAAAAGGTCACCAGGAAAATGGTGCCTGCTGTGGTTTAGATCTGATATGTTCCTTCATTTCTCAGCCCTGTGCGAGTGGATCTATTTGTGTCTGCTGCCTTCTGATCGTGAGAATTGTTTTTGAAGAGTTATATAACAAACTTTCTGGTTTTATCCAAACCCAAGGTAATAATAACTGAGTAGCAAACAGTAGGGCCACTCCAAGACCCCTCTCTTCAGAACTCGATGATGTGGTTTATGTATCATGGTGGTAATGGTGACCTTAGGCATCAAAATGTTTAGAAAACTGATTGCGGCATATTCAGAAAGGTGACTGCTTAACTTCAAATAGAACTTCAGGTTAAAAGATCTTTGATGTGAAGATTCCTAAAGATTTTTTTCTCATTGTTGTCCTGAGAACTGATGTTTGCAGAGATGTGGTCTCCTAAATAGGAGCTGTTCTCATAGCATCTGCTCTAGTTCCTTGGTGACCCAGGAAATGGTATGCATGAGTTTTCTGAAAGAGCTCATAACCAGCTTCAGCCAGTATTTCTGTGTTTACTGTGCTTTAGAGGCAGGAAAACAGAAGCACAGGTAGGAGGAATGTCTAAAACATCATAGGGGTTTGGATTATTAATTCCTTGGATTTACTGGATTTTTTATTTGAGACATTTGAATTCTTCCATTTGGAAGAAGCATTTTCTTCAAGTATTATAGTGAGACCCTAGGAAAACTAGGTGTTAGTATTTTTTAAACTTTATAGGAAAAATGTTGTTGGATGAAAATGTGGAGCTACTTTAAACACCACTGGTCTAGTCACCACCCAGGTATGTTTCAGGTTTTTTTACAAGATCCACAGACACGTTTTGTTTTCTGAGAATATCCACCACGTTTCTCTTGGAACTCATCACGTACATGGAAATAATATGCCTCTGCACTTTTCAGGATAAGCAGCTCTGCTTAAGAGACTTTTAGTTAGTCTTAAAACCTGTGTTTGTTTTGAGTTGGAAAAGGTAAGGCCATATTGGGTTGGGGTTTCTTTGTTTAAAGAAATGCAGGTTACCTAACCACCCTCAAACTTTAAGAGAAAAAAGCTCTAGATGGATTAATGGCCACACTAAGATGGGAGCCTTGTGATAAATTGGAAATTTTTGCAACAAGGCCTGCGCCTTGCAAACAAGTGCCAGGATTAAAAAAGAAAACTATTCTATAACTTAGATTCTTCACTTTCAGGAGCTTGTTTCTTTGTTCCTATTCTGGATTCTGAAAACACTTGTAAATGAGAGTATCAGTTTACAATTTCAGGAAAAATATGCACAGAAGCTTTTTTTTCTTCTTCTGTGGCATTTTTTGTAAATATTTCCATGGTGATATTTAAATCCTCTTTATCATTATTATTGCTGTTTATTCTTATGCTTAAAAATAGCTACTAAATGCTTTGTGGGGAATATGCTACAGTCTCCTGGCACAGAATTTCTCATTCTGCAGGTTCCAGGATGGTTTACATATGTGATGCATAAAACCCTCACTGAAACATAGGTGTCGTAGTCTTGTAATAGAATCTCTGCTTCATTTACACTGTAACTTTGTAGGAGACCATGAAGTCCTTTCCCATCCTCAGTGAAGCTAAGATTACAAAATGTGAAAATTTTATTATAAAAAGAAATAAATGAAGATAAGAGCAATAGCCAAACATGAAGACTGAAAAATGTAGTTGCAGTATGCTAAGCCTTGTAGAAAGTATATAAGTGGATTAAGACACACTTCTAATTGCTTGACACTGGAAATCTCCATCTCAGGTTTATAAAAAAAAAGAAAAGAAGATTTGGAAATTTTTATAACATTGAATTTATCCATTAATTAGGGTGTGAGCCATGTGGTCCAGTAGTTAAAGCCAAGGGCTTGGCAATAAGAAGATCAGGATGTTCTAATTATGCAGTTTGGATAATTTTCCATTGTCTTTTATTATTTGTTTGTTTTACTTGCATGTATGCAGTTGATGCTCTGAAATGTGAAAATCAGATTTAAACTGAGCTATAGTTCCACATGAAACCACTCTATGGAGAGCTTATGTGAATTTTGTTTGTATTTTTCATCATCCCTTTTTGTTTTTTTTAGCCCTCACCTACTCTGGTATTTTAATTATAATGCACATACAGAGACTTCTGTTCTCAACCTGTTGAACAGAGCTGATCTCTGTCTATGCACAGGAAGACGTGTTCTTTGCTCTGATGGTTCTGAATTTCCCAATGACCTGTTACTTGCACAGTTCATTTGGAGAACCCTACTTTGTGCATTTTAGTACGAATATCTTCACCAGTACTATCAGGAAGGAAAGACTTTGTCTTACTGTCTTGAAGACTACACAGTCAGTGCCTCCTCCCTGTCTTGGTGTGCTCTCTCTCAACCCTATGGATCTGTTCTTTTCCACTGTTCTTGGAAGCAAGGAGAATATAAACTCCCTATTGTCTCGGATGGCCAGAAGGTAAAAGGGAAGCAAGCATTTAGATAATGAAATGTAAGATCTTCCACAGAGTCTGAAGTTCTGTCTTCCTGGCCTGCTTACTGGATCCTGAGATCTGTGTGTATTGCTGATGGTCCTCCTGAGCTCCATTAAGTTCTTATTGCTGCAGCCCCAAGAATGTTGAACATCTTCCTGTTAAGATAAAGCATAAAGTTTATTCTGCTGTCTTTCTGTTGAGAGAAAAATTGATATTAGTGTGCTCAGAATTGTATCGATACTAACCCACTCCCTATGGTCTTGAACCTTGGTCACTTTTCACACATTCTTTTTCAGCATGAGGTAGGATTGCAGAAGGGGACTTGTCTTTTTCCTGTTTTGAGAGAACATCCTGTTTGTGAAGACCCTTCATGGAAATCAAAATTGATAATAAACTCTCTTGTGAATCAGAGGAGAACTTTGCCTGAATTTAGTGACACTTAGGTTTCCTTGTTCAGGATGTGCTGATGGGGTGCCAATCCAGGGCAGCCAAAGGAAGAGGTGCAATAAACCAGAGTAATTTAAAAGTATAAGTACTATGCTTGGCATCAAGAGTTGTGTAAGGACGTTAATTATTATTATTATCATCAAATAATGCAGGTCAAATAATAGGTTAGAGAAGCAATATGTCCACAGACACTCTGTACAGAGTGCCACGGTTAGCTGGCTCCAAGAACACATAGTACTGTTCCAATTAATTGAGAGAATAGCTTGATACTTCACAGGTTGAAGCAGCCTGATCATTCTAAAGCAGTGATTATCTTCCCTCCTACACAGAATGTTTAATTTCAAACTTAATTGTATCCCCATTTCCGTTTCTAATTAATCCAGATATAGAAATGCTATAGTAACTGAACAGTGTGTCCTTTGAGGAAATAAAACATGGTACAATCCCATGGCACCAGAGTAATCTGATTAAAGAGATGTTTATGTAACACAGGTCTTTATAAGTTAACTAATTTCCCATATGCTTACTATTCTTGTGGTGCACTTCTAAGGAAGAGATGAGAAAATGTTTATCTTGCTCGTTTTATGCTTTGGGATTTCCACTGTCTCTAGTTTGCCATGAAATTTATGGAGGTGATGGAAAAGGTAGTCAGCCGCTTTGTAGCATACACTTGCACAGGGCAAGGATGCAGTTTCTAGTAGGAAATTTCCACCACTGGTGTCTGCTCAAGGGATTAGATGCACTGATTTTCATACAGTTAACAAGATGTACCTGTGTAATCTGTATCCTGCAGTTCTCTGAGAGGGTTCCCGCAGATGTCCGGTATTCCCAAGGTCAGGATGACCTGTAACAGACTAGAAATTAGTTTGTCACCTGTGATTCTGTGTGTACTGAGATAAAAGGCTGTGAGTGCTCCAAGGCTGTGCAAAGGTTTCTATGGATGTGAACCACACTGAAACCCAAAGAATTAGCAGAGTCCTGTATGTGACTGACCTGTCATTAGTGTGTCAATTTTGTTGCTGCTAGACAAATATATAACCCTAAAAAATTCAAAACCTGGGAAAAACATATGGTTGAACTTGCTCTGAATATTAATTTTTATCTGAAAGAAAGCTTTCCTTAAAGAGCAAGTGGGATTACTTTGTTTTGTTCTGGTTTTTCATCCAAAAGTGCTGCATGTGCACTGGTTTTGATGGACAGTAGGATTATTGATGTTTTTGGAGCTGATTTGGAAGTTCTGGCAATGAAAGCCTACCAGTGCTTTCCTAGGAGGGAGATGGAAAAACTGTAATACTTACACTTATTATTAGTAACACAAATATGAAACAAACCACAGTTGGATCTTTAATATTGGGTTGGAGTTAATCCAGTGTTTAGATTCTCATTGGTGGAAACTGAAATGGCTGAAGAAACCTTGTTCATAAAATGTCTCTGAGGGATCCTCTTGTACCACTTGATACAAAACTAAGAAATAGATTTAGCTGGGGTTTTTAGCAGCCTCTGTGAAAAGAGCTTGTGTATCTCCTTCGAAAGCCTTAAGTCCTGGTGACACCCAGCTGGTGGACTGGATGAGAGAGAACAGCTAGAGACAGACTGGAGGATGCGATGGGATATCTGCAGGCAGAGCTATGACAGGAGAATTGATAAACGCAGTGAGAAGTTTCATTTCATTCAGCAAAACATCTTTTGGGGTGGGGGGAGAAAGAAAGTACTTAAGTACTTATTTAAATTTCTGACATCGAAATTCTGTTTTTGGGGGGAAAATGCCTCTGAAAACTGACTGGAGTTCTCGAAAGCAGTCGCACAAGCTGTAAGCCAGACTTGGAGATGTTTACTAAGAAGAGAGCACCACCTTGTGTTAGCAAGTCACTACACCTTGTAACACTGTGTATGGACACTGGCTCGTACAGATGAGTTGAAAAATAAACATGTACATTTTTTCCTCGTGTAGCGGTTTTGTGCTTGTGCCGTAGAAAACCAAGACAGAAAAGATTAGAAGTGCAGTGGTTAAGAGCTGGATATGTTGTGTGGGGTCAGAAAGTACACTCAGCATTTGACAGAGCTCTGGGCTTATTCTGAACAGAGATTCTTACACAGAATTCAGACTCTTATATGGAATTTGAATTTGTGGGATCTGAACCTCTTCAGAAAAGCTTTTTCATTGAATAAAATGACAATATATGCAGTACCTTTTTTGAGAGTTAACAAACTGAGTTTGTTACTTACTCTTATGAGACTGTTGCTTGCTGCATACAGAGATGGAGTAATATCTCCCAGGGTCTAAGTGCTTTGCCATGTCTGCACCAACTCAGATATATAGAATGGATCTCAAATCCACCCATAGTAATTAGTATGATCATCTCTTCAGAAACACAGATACTCATTTGAGATTATTTTACCATAAATTTCTACTCAAGCTTTCTTTCTTTTTTTTTTTTTTCCCTTTGATTTCTGGTTCAGGTAGTATATACTGGGAGAATCTCTTTCATAGATTGGCTGTTTGGAGTTAATATGTATTATGATTTTGTGCTTTTTACAAGTAAAACTTCTACATATTGGATTATTTGTATTCTCATAAGGGTGAGATAAATTTGAGAATTTAATGTATAAATAAGTTTCAGGTTGTGTAACTCACAATTATAATATAGCGTAGAAGGTTGTTTTGCATCCAAGAAAAGTTTCAAATTGATCAGTAAACATGGGTTCTACACTGAGTTCTGCAATCATCTTCAGTGATATCAAGAAAAATGAGGATGGAATTTTGTGGCACTGAAGTCAAAAGCTGAGCAAGTAGGAGTCACATTTCAGTATCTTTTAAGTACACGTTAAGAATGGAAGGTTTAAACGTACTGGGATGTATCAACTTGATTGAATTGCATAATAAACTCTATAAGCATACAACCTGCCTTTAATAATTCTAATTTATTCTTTATTACCAAAAAATAACAACAACAAATTAATCTCTGCTGACACAGGAATAATATGGATGTATTGCATATTATCTCAACCTTAGTGAACAGGCTAGGGAAGTGTTTCCAGAAATATTTGTTAAGGCACTGAATAAAGGCGACATACACGAGAATTTAAACTTAGAAGAACTATCTGGTTGCTTGAATATGGATGCATTTAATCTTATCAACTTCAGTTAATCAATTTGGATGTAGGTGATGTTTTTGCATTGTTATTTAGGCTTCATTTCCTTTATACTTGTGAAGGAGACAGGGAAGGCTTCAAGATCTCATTTATTTCTTTTATACAAAGATAAATTGATTGTACGGGTGGGTTTTTTTGTGTTTGTTGTTGTTGTTTTTTGTTTGTTTGTTTGTTTGTTTTTGTGAAGCAGAATACTCGCACAGCCAAATTATCAGGATCAGTTGGTTTTTGGTTTATTTTTGGTGTGTCCGTGTGTGTGATGATGAATATTTCAGCAACTTCATTCACAATTTACTATGTGGCCTTAATCCATAACATTCTCATTTTGTACAGATAACTTTCACTTTTTGTGAAGCTTTTTTACAGATGCATCTGTGTTTTGATTAGAAACTTTTTTCAAAGGAACTTAACTCTTCCATCAGGGAACTGAGCCTGAAGAAAAAGATCACCATATGATGGAGCCAGTGGAAAACAAAAAAACCTAAATCTCTGCATTTTTAAGTTTGAATACAAATGCCTGACTCTAAACTGAAATTGGCTTGTAAGTGAAAAAAAACAGAAAACCACAGAAAAAGTTTGAAGAACTGAAAAAAGCAAAGAGGATTTTAATATATTTGTATTAAAAATATCCTGTTATCAATGAAACAAATATATGTAGTGTGAATGAAAAACACACAAATCTACTTCCAAGAACTCTGCTAGAGCTGTAGATATTTAAGTTTTAACATATTTTTCAAATACTTTAAAAGAGCAGCTAAGCTTCAAAATTAATTGTTTGATCTCAGAAGCAGAGGCATGATCTCTAACATGGTGCCCAGCAGTGAATACTCCCTGCATATGGAGTCTGGAGCTGTGCATGGTTCCACAATTCTTCCTTTGAGTACTTACCCTGAACCATATAAACTAACCACAGTGGTTGTCAGTCTACATGTGTGTTCCCTGCTGTTCCCAGAATCGCAGCATGTGTTCCCAACATGTGTTCCCAGAATATCCCAGCTGTATACTATCAGTTCTGCTCTGAATCCTTTGTAATACATCAGATAAAGCCTGTTTTCCCACCATGGAGGCATGGTAGATTGATGCTTTTGGTGAAAAAAGACTGCTGCAGGTTTAAATGAGAATTCTTAATCTGGTGCCTGACTCAAAGATATCATGGCTGCATCTTTAAAAGTGCAGGAAATTTAAGTGTCTTGTACTAAACATAATGTCAGACAAGTGCATTTTGTTTTCCTGTGCAAAGGTCTCATGGATGCCTATTTTCAGAGAAGTAATTGTAGTGGGTATAATTAAATTAGTAATACTGGTTTAGGTCTAAGACTTGTGAAAAGCCAAGCTGTAAGGACACATTTCAATTCCAATATTTTAGAATAGTTTCAGATCAAAATTAGTTGGTTTCCATAAAAAGAGATCTAATTTTGCTTGTTTGCTTTAGTACTAGAGTACCTTTAGTGCTCTAGAGTTTGATATTGTTGATAGAGAAAGATGAGAAAATGGAAGAATAATCTTGGTGTAGAGGGGATCTTTCTTGTTTACAAGAACTGTTTACAGGTTTACACTGAGTGGCATAAAAATCCCACCATAACTATGTACTGTCTAAATGTTTGTTAGGATACTGACACAGTATTCTGTTAGTAGGGAAACTAGAAGAGATAGATATAAAAGGTAATTTATCTTTGAATACTCTAAGAGACCACCATGTGGGTGTATATAGCAAAAAAATACTGAACCAAGCTCTACTGCCTTGGACTTAAAAGTAAAAGAAAATCCCAACCATAAGCCCTTATCTTTATATATCTATGTATATGCATTGAAATCAAGATTCTTTTTCTCCCAAGAAATAAAATAAGTTGGTTTATATTTCCCAACATCTGTAATCAGCCATTCTTGCCAGTATGAGAAATGTGAATAGTCCATATGGAAGAAAATCTTTTCCAATTCATGTGTTTGGATATTTATTGACAGGTAAAAAAAGGTTTTTTATTAGATAAACCTCTCTCAAGGTTCCTTTGTAAAAGGCTTCTCAGGTCTAAGATGATCAGGGTCCAAATGAGAGTGTAGCAAAGGTGGCTACAGTATTTCTGTGTCATGTAGGAGACAGGGATTCATTTTCTGCTCACAGGAGGAAAGGAGCATAGGGTGTGCTGACCTTCAGCCTCCCTGGGGATTGCCTCCTCTGCCTTTATATCTTCTTGCCTCCCACCCTGCTTTGCTCTGATGGAACATCTGTTTCTTCAGCAAAGAGCACTGTGAAGACTCAGCATGGAGATAAAAAATGTGTCAAGAAAAAAAGGTGAAATTTAAGGGGAGAAAATCTTCCCACGCACCTCTGTGTAGAATGTCTTCTAGTACTCAATTTTGTCACAAGTAAACCAGGAAAGCAAACAATGGGTAAGGCCTTCCTTGTACAGAATTGTGTATCTGCTTTTCCTTGCAGAGACATGCAAAACAAAACAGGAAACACAGAGCTTCTTCCCAGTGGTAACTGCTGCCTTTTTACAGTTGTCCCAGCATGTGTTCATGATATAGCACAGCTAGGGAGATATCTGGAATTTCTGGGATTTATTTCTAATCAAAGCTGTGCACAGAGCTTAGTGAGCAAAGATGAGAAAAATTACATTGTCTGGTGAACAATGGAATGCTTGGAAGAGTATCCCCCAGGAAAGCTCATGCTGACAGAGCACGTTGCCTGGGCTGCTGCCCCAGCTTGTTCCGCTTGGCATGTGGAGCTGTGAGGTTGGATCCCTCCCACTACACTGCTCTGTGGAGGGAAGAGCTGCTCTCGGTGTCCCCAGGCTGCATTTGCCCTGCAGAGCACAGGAGGACCCATCTGTGCTCCCCCAGGTCCCCTTGCCCACACATCCCTGCAAGGAGGGAGTTGCTGTGCCCCTTGGTGGCAGGTCAGGCTGTGCTCCTCGGTGGCTCCTCCAGGGCTGCTCAGATTGACTATCCCTGCAGCATGTTTGGTCTTCCCATCCTTTATCTTATGCCCATTCTTACATTTTTGAGTAAGGCAGTTTAATTTTGTGCTTCTGCCTTCACTGCAGTCACTGCTCTGGCAGTCATCTCATCTCTCTCAACTCAGTTTGCATTAAGGGTGGTCCCCTCGTGGCAGGGTTTTGATTCCAAGGGTCATTCATTCCAGGGGTTGTATCCAACTGGCTCCTTCCCAGAAAGATGACCTTCCCCATTTTGGCAGTATTTGTTTCCTTATCTGTTGCTCCTTCGCAATGCTGGTGCTCCATTTTAAATGTCATTGGTATATCAGGGCTCACAGTGAGTGCCCACCTGTTAGGGAACAGCAGTAAATCCACAATTTTGAGGTTATGTCAAAACCTGTATCAACACTGCATAGATATCTCAGTGTTGTCTAGTTTAATTTGTCCTGCTAAACAAGGATCTCTTTTGAATCTCCCAGCTAATCAGAATTTCCCACTTGCTTTTGGTATTCTTCCTTCTTGTTCCTGTCTACTATTTTCCTTTGTTTTCTCTGCCTTTAACTTCCAGCCTTGGATCCATCCTGGCCTCATATTGTGCCCCAGAGATCAGACCTGTAGTGGATCTTTATTTCCTTCCACCAAGGCACAACAGATCCAGGTTTTATGACTTAAAGTGCATCCTAACTTCTGAAAGTTGCTGGAGTAAACAGCACCTGCTGTATTTTATGATGCAGGCAATGGGGATACTCTTCTGTCTTGCTTACCATAGTATTTCATGGAACAAAACCTGTTTGGTGTGGAAAAAGTGGGTGTTACTCTGCACTTCAACAGTTCAACACAAAAGCAGTTTATTAGTGCTATTTACACTATTCACAGACTTCCTGCTTTTTAGGCTCTTGCTCTTGCTCTGCTTAAGACTGCAACAGTTAAACAACTCAATGACCACCGTATTTTTCACCTCTGTAAAAATTTGAGAGTTTAGCTGAAAAGTGTATCTCTATTTGACTGTTTACTTGCCTGAAAGGTGTAGATTAATCCTTCAACATTTTCCTATTGTTCCTGTTCAAAATTTCATGTTTTTATTCACTGACTGCCTTCATAGGTTAAACACATTTTTGTATGATTTCAAGAGACACATGAGAAACAATAATTTGGAAATTCATTACAATGCCAGGGTTTATACGCTCTCATTAAGCATTAATTGGTAGTTGATGGCTATTGCTATTTTTAACACCATTAGTTCATAGCAATGTAATTAGTGATGCTAAGTACAGGATCCACATTAATAGCATTACTAATTGTAAATCTGGAGATAGAAACACAAGATGACTGGTTAATTTCTAGGCAATATCTCATGATAATTGGTTATAGGGCATTTGTGCTGAAGTAGAAAGGTAAATAATTTAAAATCTTTTAGTTTGCGCTGTACTTTGCAATACTAATACAGTCTATGTTGCACACATTTTAGTCTTGTGAAATACAATGCTATTAGCATCTCACAGCTTCTGCAGTTATTAATTTCCATGCTTCTCAACTCTTTTATGTACACTAGCAACTGTGAATTAAAAAAGGAGCAGAAGCAATAAACCAACAACTTTACGAACATTTTCTTGAAGAAACTTTAACAAAGCAGTGTTGTATAGGCAGAAAAGGGAGGAGATTTAAAATAGATTTTTAACTATATAATGTTTAGAGGGAAGATGCTTACCAATGCTGTCTTTTTTGGTGTTTTGTTAATGAGATTTATGCTAGCCAACCAAAAATTAGGCCTTGTTCTGGGTATTAATAATACAGTGATTGCAATATTTAAATTCTACTGATCTAGGTTTTAAGCAATTTTTGCTCTGGCAACCATGTGATAGGTCTTTAGATGTAGAAGTTCTTGTGTGCAGATATCCAAGCTGCTTCTCTGCTTCTCAGTGTCTCTGTACAGGCTCTCATGGAGCCCATATCCACAGTGTAACTGGGTACCTCCTAAATATTAAAAAATAAGTAACAAATCAGCATGATCTTTTCAGTTCCCAGCAAGTAGGAGTACATGTCTTGATTAGATCCTGAGTTATATAAATAGTATAAGAACTGATATTAGAGAGGGAATGGATGTGTGTGAAAGTGAGGCTGAAAAAATTAATGATGCATCTTTACAGCCTTACAGAGACCTCATTGATTTCCATGGAAACCTTTTCATTGACTTCAGTGGGTCTCTTTAGTCTGATGCTAGAAAGGGTGGCTGACAGATAGTGAGGTGCATGCTCTGGTCTCGGTTCCATTGTGCTCCCAGCACTGCCTGCTGCTCAGCGAGGCTTTGCTTTCAGTGGGCTTTAACTGCTTCCTGATTTGAGAGAGGCTTTAATTTGGAGCCATTTTCTGTGGTGAGGAAATGCTCATAGATGCTTCCTAAACCAGTGCCTCTAAGGTGGTGCTGCTACCGTAAGTACAGACATGCTGTAGGTAAACCAAGAATTGAAAATACAGGGAAAAGGTTAAGCTGTCAAGTTCTGTCCAAGCAGTTTTTCCCAGAGGTATTTTTGCCCCTTCTGACAACATAGTGAAAAACCAAGGAAAAAGATACAAAGCCAGCCTCTGGAGTCTATTTTTAATAAGATTCTTTCCCCCAGCTAGAAATAATTTGGTTTTCTGTGAATGGCAGAAACATTCTGCATTTCTGGATTTGTTTCATACCTTTCCCACACCTTTCCTTTCTTGTCTCATCTGATTTGACAACTTACAACATGAAGTTCTGAGAAGAGGAGAGAAGCCATTTCATGGTGATTTAGCAGCAGAATTTCTGTCTCTGGTCTTTAGAAATATTTTTTTGCTTTCTCTGAGCAACATTATTTTTTGGAGAAAATTTTGAAAATAACAATAGTGAAGTAAAGTTCTTTCGTAAGCAGACAATAGAAAATGCTTCATTAGAGTTCCTGCTGCAGATGTGAACAGTATTGGAACTCTGGAAATCACAGTTGTTCTTGCTGTCACTTTTCTTACTTTATCTGTTTGTTGCAATGTGTTTAACAGGTGATTGTTACTGATGTCACATGTCAGGAATTATGGAAATAAATAAGACTTTCCCTGTTGTTTGTTTCTGAAATTCTTGTGTGATAGCAAACTTAGGGCAAGAAAGTTTTTTCCTCAGTGAAACTGTTCCACACTTGTATTCTGAGAACCAACTGTTTTCCTCAATCCATGTACTTAAATGTATTGCTTTGTAATTCCTTTCAGACTGCAAAGCCTACAGGTACTGGAAGGAGAACTGGTTTCCCTTACTTATAATATAAGGATCGTTAGCCTTGCTTTCACTATGGTGATGGCAATCCCAGATGACTTTCAGATCTAGAGAGAATCAGCAGAAAATACTCTTTTCTTTGTAAAATGAAGGTTTGGATCTGGTACACCGACACAGAAAGGAGCAAACCATCAGTACCATTGCCACAGTCCTTAATTGGTCTGAACTGTTTGTTCTCTGGCAGCCAGGCACTGAGGCACTTGGGAGCTGGGAAAGCCCTCCAGTCTCATCCCGTTGTGGATGGTGAGGGGTTTTATGTCCTGAGTGTGACAGTTGAATTCAGCTGCAGGGGACTCCAGCAGACTTCTCTCAGACTTATTTGAGTTCTGTCATCTCTAGACAACAGCATATGTAACTGATACACATAGAAAATTTTATAATATGTGCTTTGCATGTGTTTAGGATATCTATTTCTGTAGAGCTTATTTATTTTTTTGTAATCTTTTTCTAGGCCTGTATTACAGGCAGTGAGACAAAAATTGAAACAGTCATCTAAATATTTCTTTGCTGATCTCACTTTTAGTTATTGACTGCTTATGAAACTTTCCTTTATAGATTGCAATACAAATGTCTATTCTTGGTCTAATATAGATCTGTTTGGGTTTTTTGGTGTGAAGGAAGGATCAGAATGGAAAGTTATTTTTTTTCCATGATTTAAAAAACCAGTTTGACAAACATACTGGTGAAGTTTCTTTATCCTTTCCTTGTTGTGTTTCTGTTTTCTTCCATGTATGGTTTTGCTGGTTTTCTTAGGAGAGAAGAGTTTTAATGGGTTCTTATAAATTATTATTTGGAAAAACAAAGCTATAATTTGAGTTTAATGTTTTTCTGAAAGGATAAGTTTAGATTGAGCTCCCCCTCCTTTCCTGCCATATCCCATGGGAAGGTTCATGCGTGTGCCTGGGTTTGTACATGAGAGTGAGTTCTGGTTCATCAGGGAGGCAGAAGAATTTCTGCAGAAATCAGGTGACAGTGGAGTTGTCTGCTCAGAGGTGCTGGGCCAAGGAAGTTCACCAGGACTTGCTGAGCTCCTGGGTTTAGTAAATAGTGAGGTGGCTGTCTATAAACATTAATTCACACAGCTGTAGGTGTCTAGAAAACACATAGGCTTACATTTAAACTGATTGTTTTTTCAATAGATGTGTTAGACACACATTTAATCACTGTATCTGACTAAAAGAGAGTTTTCCTTAAGTTGAATCATAAGTTGAGTGATTATTCCAGCATTTGCTTCATAGGGAATAGCTGCACTCTCCAAAGAGTAACTGATTTTTTTTTTTTTTTTTTTTTTTTTTTTTTTTTTTTTTTTTTTTTTTTAGGAAAATAAAAGTTGATGCAGATCCCTTTTACTTTTAGTTATCATCTTCAATTAAACAGATGAATTCAAACACGTTCCGCATTTTTGAGGCAGGCAAGGAAATCACCCGATTTGAGGCAGATCCCTGTAGAAAGCAGAGTATTTTTATTTTCTCAGGAAATTCTGGAGGTTTCAAATCAATCCAATTTCTTTTAAAAACCAACCCCTCTTGCCCGTGCCCCCGGTGCGCTGCCCGGCAGGGCCGGCAGGGGCCGCTGCGAGGCCGCAGTTGGGAGCGCAGCGATCCCGATCCCGATCCCGATCCCGATCCTGCGGTCAAGGTCCCGCGGGCTGAAGGAGGCAGGCGGGCACCAGCGCTGCTCCAGGGGCTGTGCCATCACGGATTGCTTTGATACTCAGTCCTTTATCTCTTTAGGTTCCGCAGCCCCGTTCCGTCCCGGTAATGGAGGCGGCTGTGCCGAGGGTGGAGTGGCTCGTGAGGACTCTGGTGGTGCCATGGCTGGTGTCTGAGGAAACCCAGCGGCAGTGCCTTGCACTGGCCCTCCCAGCCCTGCTTTCCCATCGAGTCACTGTGGTCCTGGAGGATATTCCAAGGAAAACTAGGGTGAGATGAATCCCTAGGTATGCAGTCTTTAAACACTTAACACTGTATAAATTTCCTCTCTGGGGAAAATATCTGCCGCGAACCTGGCTCCTCCAGGTAACCCAGATACTGGGTTAAATCACTCCGGAAATGCCTTAGTCCTCTTCAGAAGGAGCTGGAACAACTTCGAGTGGACAAGTGAACAGCTCTAATGGATAACTTCACACAGCAGAAGTAAAGCGAGATAAACACTCACCTTGACCGGTGACCCGGTTGTAAGGACTGTGGACAGAGGCTCCTCCTTTGGTAGCTGCACAGTTTCCTACAGAACCCTGATCCATGGCCAGGCTTCCTAAACACTGTCAGGGTGCAAACAGCAGTTAACTGACTTGGGGATGCATTTCTCAGAACACTGATAAGAGTTTCTGCATTTTAATATTTCTACGTTACAAACCAATCTAGGGAGCTTTTTTTTTCTCATGACACTTATAGTCTGATTCTAGTTTTTCACGTAGGTCACCATGGGATTTTGAGTTATTCAAAGTTTTCGTACAGATTCCTAAATGAACTCCATCGCCTGATACTTATGAAGTCTCTTGGATATCCTGATGACAAATAAAAAAACTGTAAAATGTTCTTTTTTAAAATTATTATTGTTATTGATGCTCTTACTTAATGAAAGGGTATTATCCTAATGAAAAATTTTCATTATTTTGTGATGCTTGTGCATTCTACACATTTGCTTTATGTGCCAAAATATTAAATAAATATTCAATTAGGAATGAGAACACTTTAGCAATGTTTTGCTATTTCTGACCTTAATGCTTTTTCTTCTACAGTAACTTTTGAATCTTATAACAAAAATACCAACTTGATTCATACTCAAGTAGAGCTTCATGTGTAATGCTGTAGAAGCCTAAATTGAAGGGTTACCCTTTGAGGAAGTCTGGCTTGGTTTAAAAGAACCTAAAAGACCCCCTGACCCACAGCTGGTATTTTTTTGGGGGTAGGTTGTGGTGGTGGGATTTTTGTCTGTGTTTTTTTTGGGGTGCAATATCGTGCTCTCTAAATAATGTTGCCTTCACTATAGACAATGTTGTAATAGGAGTAAAAGTAAATTGTATTTAAAGATACATATGCAGCAGTTATTGCCATCTAGTGTTCCCACACCTTTATGGCATCAAGCACAGTCACATTATGGGAACTGTCTTGCAGCTTTCATCCACTCTTTATTTTGCTTAAGCAATGCTGATTAGATGCTTATGTTTATTTGGAATAGAAAAATTCATTTAAATGGAACATTACTACATTTTTTTTCATTGAGACTGACTCATGGTGAAACAGTAATTTCAGACCAAAAGATATAAGCTGTTCATATGAGTATATCCAAATTCAAGATAATGTGGGCAAGGATGATAGATGAACAGGTTATATGTTTGAGAACTTTATCTGAAAATATATTATGGAAAATATGTGCAAGAAGTACTGATACTTATCAAAGTAAATATTCTGTAAGTGAATTAGTGAATTCTCTTAAGAGTTCCCAGGAGGGCTCTGCCTTTAAATCAACTTTGAGAAGTCCAGTGGGACTAAGTGGTGAATTTTTTGGTGTAGAGGAAAGAACTGTAAATGAATTAATGAAGGACTTTTTCAGTCCCCAGTTTCAGGAAGTATGCTTGTGCATAAGCATATGTGTTTTTAATTATGGTGTTATTGTCAGACACTATTTATATCTCAGTAGCACTTAGCAGTCCCAGTGAAGACTTGGCTCTGGAGCACGGGGTGTGAGGTGGGAGTCAGGAGGCTGAGGGTGTTGCTAATGAATCTTACTCCTTGTTTGCTCAACTCACCAGTTGCTTCTAGAGCAGGAGGGGGAAGAACATGAACATAGTTTCCTGTTACTGATGTAGATTTGGGTAGAAAGTAATGCAGTGGTTTTTTCCTGTGACAAAGGAAGCTTGAGTTTAGGAACCCAAAATAATCTCCTGGATCCAAGCCTCAAACCAAATGCAAAAGTCAATGCAACCCTTTTTAGTTTTAATTAGTGTCAGACCCAAACTATCATGCAAATCTCAGTACTGCCCTAAAGATGTTTTAGTAAGTTGTATGTTCACTGATAAATTGAATTTGGGGAGTCCTGTGTATAGCATTATGTCTCAAATTATTCACAGTTCTTGAAGTCTTTATCTTTAAAGCCTGCCCTCTGCAATAGTCTCTGTGTGTCTCAATTCACAGCTCTACCTGAACAGCTGTTAATGAGATCTGTGGTAGTACTAGATGTATATATAGTAACATTTATGCTAAAAATGGCCATAGGGGAGATAACTTCTGTGGCTACATTAAAGATCTTATGTGCCTCCTCCTTTCCTTATAAATCTCTTTATGATTTCTGTCTAGGTTTTTATTGTACTTTATTATAGAATTAAATTTTTCAGGAGAACTTAGCTGGTATGTAGATAATAAAACAAGAATTTTTTTGTGTTGGAACTCCTAAGGTTTTTTTTTAAGGAATATTGTTTTCTACCACATGGAGTCTTTTTATGATAGCCTTTTCTTATACTTTTGCACCTTCTCTTTTTCTTAATTTTCCTCATCTAAAATTTTCTTCGTTTTTCCTCTGCAAGAGTCAGTTTCTCCTGGTAGACTGGTATCCATCCTAAGAGGGGTTAGCTCAGCTTTTGTGAGATTTTTGGTCTTTTGATAGTTGTTTGTTGAGTTTTGGACTGTCAGTTCCTATAGATAAGAAAGCCTTATAGCACAGTTTGAAGAAGCAGCTCTTCCTGCTCTGAAGCTCAGTGCAGTCAGTGTCCAGCGGCTTGTTTATGTTGTGTCTGTGTGTCTGTTTACAGCTCTCATCGATAAATTTTCCCATCACAGATCTAGTGGAGTGCCAGACAGAAAAATGGGACCTGCACAGCATATCTGTAAGTGTTCTTTGCCTTGAGAAACAAGCTTGCAAGGATGAAAACAAGGGCAGCTGGGGCTTGCAGCCTGCAAATGGGTTGTGCTTGTACAGTATGGATGTCAGCAGCTGGAAGCAGTTTTCCTGAAGCAGTCAATGGACACGTGGAGGTGGGAGATACCTTGGCTTTAGCCCCAGCTTCTCTGGCCTGATCAGCTTAAGGTCAATGTTGTTATCACCCATCTTTCCTTCTAAGCACTTCACCACCATGGCCATAGGTTGTTTTCAGCTTTGTTCGTTTTGTCCCACAAGTCTTGTGCCAGCCCTCTCCAACAACAGCTGGTCTGTGATGATGTCAGTGCGAGAAAATATCATGCATTCATAGTTTCTGACAGCATTATGGCCTGACAAAGGTGGCTACTTATGTGACCCTGAAAATAAGTCATCCTGGGAGAATCTAAAATCCTTGTGCTGCGCCCCAAAGCTGATAATCATCACTTAGGAGTACTAAGAGGTTTTCACCCAGAGCAGGATTACATTCATTGTTCAGAGTGGGGAAAGGCTCTCGTCTTATTTTGATGCATCACAGCTGCTACTTTGGGTCCCTTTTTCTGTAAGCCTGATTGTAGGCATGTAGTAAAATTAAATCCCCTTTTTACCACACCTAATGAAATAAGCACATTTCTTATGCTTTGTGGTATAGGTTGATGAAATTATAACCTTAAAAATGACAAGGTCTTGACACATCTCCATTAATGGAAGGCTTGACTCTATATTTTTCCTGCATAAAGAAACACCAGTTACTCCCTTACAAATAATGAACACTGATTTCCAATACTGCTTTTGAGGTAGACTATAAGCTAAACTGAGCCAAAAATAAAATGCCTTTTTTCCATCTCTTCCAAACTCCTGCTCAAGCACATCCTACTCAGGCATCCTACTCAAGTGCTTTAGCATCCCCTGTGCAACTCTCCTTGATGTCCTAATTTCTGAAGTTCCATAGCTGTGATAATATGTTGAAACATTTCTAGTAGTATGGTAGGTACTGGAATATCTCAGCATTCTGACTCTTGCAACCAATGGAAAAAAAAACCCCAAACACCAAAACCCAAAGCAAAAACCACAGTGAGAAATGCACCACTGTTGTAAAGGGCTGTATTTTTGTCAACAATAAGACACATTAGTTTTTGTTTGAGGATTTTTTTTTTGCCTCTCAAGAGCTAATTCTGTAGTGCTCAGCAGTTTCTCAGGCTGTTGATTTCAGAAAGAGTTAAGGGCACTTATGGTGTCCCAAAGTTAATAGAATAGTTAACAGAACAAATTAATTGGAGGCAAATCTATACTTGTCTACTAAGCATCACATACCTATTTACGTGGCATGAAACACTGGTTTGAGTTACCTTCTTATTTTTTTGTAAGATCAAGTGTGCAGGCCTACAAATATTTAACTAAGAAAGAGGCTTTTAAAAAATAATAAAAATAGATAAGTCTAGATTTTTAACCCATCATTCCTAGAAAGTTGCAACTTACCAAGTGAAAAATAAACTGCCCGTTTTGTGCACATTTGCCTGCACATATTTTGTTTTAGATGTTTTAGAAGATGGGAATAAATTCCTTCATGTATACACCAGTGTCTTCTGTTTTCCTGCAGCAAGTACTTTCTTTGATTGATCTACTTGGAAGCGATCCTTATCCTCATTCATTTTAATTGAGAGTAATGAATTTAGAGCTTTTATATGCACAGATTGGCTCCATTCCATTTCTAACTTTCCTCACCTTTGCTAGGAACACAGCCTGCTCAGGGCTGCATTGGAAGAGGTTCAGAACTTAGTGCAGCTTTCCTGGAGAGGACAGTATCCTGTGAGGAGCAGCCATCTGTTTATAGACAGGCTGATATTTCCTAACAGCTATGATTTTTGTAGGCAGGTTCTTCCTCCCTACCACTACCACTGAGGAATTGCTAATCAGGAAATAAGCTTCTTCCCTTCCCTGATTTGCACAAGATAGAGCACAGTGTCCACAACAGTGGTTTGAGTTGCTTTGCATTCAGTGTGCTAATGGCATTGGGGAAAACTTTAGATTAGAAAGAAAACCTGTTTTTCTGCTGGTTATGTCCTTTAAGGTGGATGCTCTTGGCATGAAAGAGAACTGCTAGACTGTGGTCACTCACAAATGTGGAAATTCTGAAATTGTCTGAGGTTAGAAGTGTTTTAATGCCACTTTTCTTTATGTTCACTCAAATTCCTTATTTGCAAGAGCCTTAGAAATAAGGGATGTAATTTTCCTGCTCCTTTTCAAGTCTGAAGGTTACTCTAAAGTGAACACCAAACCCCCAGGTGTTTATCTTTCTCAGTTATATGGAAACTCTCCATTGTAGTACACCTGCTATGGGAGAAGTCCCACTGCCATTTTATATTCACAAGCCATGTGGCTGCTTGCACACTGATGATGTAATGGCTTTTTACCTATGGAGAATGTGAGGCAGCGTAGGGATAAATTGGCAAGCACTGGCAGTACTGTGTTTGCAAGGAGCTGCCAAGCCTTTCCTGTCTTAGTGATCATCAGCAAGGGAATTGCTCCTTTTTGGCACACTTTATCAAGTGTGAAGTAATCAGTAAAGTTATCGGCATCAGTCAAAGCAATTGGTGTGGCCATGTCAATTTATCCCAACTAAAGGTCACTTTGTTTCTGAAATGTGCAAAATTAAGGTGATGAGCAGTAGTACCCTCTGCTTTAAAAATTGTTTTTGTCCTAACTCATTGTCTGGAAAGGGTGGCATGGGTGTAGATTTGGTTGCAGTGACTGTCTGTTGCAGTGCCATGGACTTGCAGTGGACATACTGCAATGGAGGGTGCCTTTAGGGCAAATGCCTCTGCTTGTTCCTGTTTCAGCAAGGGTCTTGGTTTTGGAAGGCTTTTGTGTTTGTCCTTAAGAGAAATGTAGTGATTGTGCCTAATCACAGGTATCTGGGAATGGTTTTCCTGCATGCCCCTACACTGCACCTCTAGCAGGAATCTGGGCTATGTGCCAGTCATCCCTCCATCATGGTGAGACAAACAGGGATCCAGCTTTCCCTCCTGGAGCTGGATTAGCACTGCCATGCTATCAGTACTAATGAATTGTTTTGTCAGTAAATGTATCAGGAATGATTCAGAGAATACAGAAGAAGCAGCTCTTTTGAGTAGGAAGGTATTTTTACTGAGTTGCTTTTCTGATCATAACAGCACCTAAATGCTGGGTGAAGTACAACAGCTGTGATAAGGATGAATTGTTTATTCAGTCCCAGAAACAGCACTGTCAAACCATTTATCATTATCCTTTAAAAAAAATGGACAGTTCTTTGAGTCTTCATCAATACTCCTACTATTATTATTATTGATTCACATGTGGTTTCCTCATACATAGGACTACTCACACAGAAAGGTTGCTGGTGTTGCTTCTTTAAATTCCTAGATTGCGTAAAAGCCAGAAGAGAGTTTGCTTCCATCCTGCAATATCTTCTGCACACTGCTGGTTTTCATACTTAAATTCACAGTTAACTGTAGGGCTGATTGTCTTCTTTGCCTCTATGGGGGAAGGGAGATGTTTTGTCACTGAGGCACAATACCTCCCACACTTACTCTTGGGTTCCTGCCGCTTAAGCAGACACCCCATGTTCCTGGCTCTGCCTTAAGGTACAATCTATCTCCAAATTAGTAGGAAAAAATCCCTGAAGCTGAGTGAAGTACAATCAAGCCTCTTGGAAATTAGTTAAACACTTAGAAGGGTGTATTTAAAAGCAAACTTTCTGCAATCAACAAAGTACAGCTTTCATCACGTGTTCCTGGTCAGAGATTTCCTTTCCTCTTGATGGCCATTTAGCTTTTTTCTGGGCAAGCTATCTCACATGAATTTCCCTCCTGTAAGTCTGTGCTTCCGTTGTGCTTTGATTGTGTTTACCCTGTCAAAGCTTACTGGCTTTTGTACGTAGCTGCCATTCAGCTAGTTCAGGTTTTGCAAATGCATATATGCAATGTTACATGCAATGTACAAATACATTCTTCAAAGAAGATGTCAAAACAAGTTTCAGCTCGTTTTCAGCAGTATCTAATTATAGATACATAATTAATGAGTCTGACATTTATCTTTCTTAACACAAAAGACCATACTTACAAATAAAAGCATTTCCTACAGTACATGTAATCGCTCAAGCATTAGTTGAAGAGAAATGAGAATTTAGAGAATGGTATGTTCTGAGGAAATAGAAGTATTTCTTGGCAAATAAAATATAGGCTGTTACTGTGGTTGCTTACAACTGTTCTGCCTTGATACTATAGAAGGAATTTCTGATATCCAGTTACTAAAAATAAATGGTAATTCTCCTGTAGAAAGGATAAAAATTCATTAATGAAAAGGCATCTTTCTCAGAAAGCATCTAGGTACTATGTCTGCAGCTGTTCTAGATGCAAAAGGTGGTATATTCTTTCTTGTTTACTCGTTGCATTTAATGTCAGATATAGACAAGGGTCAGTCTTTTTGTTGGTGTTGAAGAGTATCCATTTATGCATTCCTTTATAACATTTTGCATACTCAAAACAACATATTACTGTAGTTATTAATAAAGCTAATGGTTATTAATAAAGCTAGGGCAAACTCCTCCAAAAATCTTTATTGGCCATTTGCATAAAAGAATGGCCATATTGTGTGCCAATACACTTCACCTACTTCAAGAGGTGAATACTACTTCCCATATTTTTTACAGTGTAAAGCCATTTCATTTGGAACAGTAGGATTCTCCAAAGTCTTTCAAGTGTATTTCTGGATATGATTTTGACTTTCTTCCCTGGGAAATTAATTACAAGTAAACCACAGTCAGCCTTTTGTCTTCTAGCAGTACCTGGTCTCTGATGAGACAAATAGAGATATTTTGTGATTTACAAAAAGGATGAATCAGTATGTCTATGGAGCCTTATGTTTTTCCATATATGTTCCTTTTCTTAAATACAAGCTGGTATTCATAAAGTTCTAGTAACAATATCTGCATTTTTTTTTTTATTCTATGAAGAAGAAAGCAAATAATGAACTGAGTAATATTTCAGTTGCTTAAGCTTTGAAGCCAATACTTCAGTGAAGTGAATGGGAGCTGGGGAGAGAAGTGAGTTCATATTTTTCTCTGCTATTTTCAAGGCAAGGACACTTTCCTTAATTGAAATGGTCTCAGCTTATGAGGCAATAGATATATCTTAATGCTTTTGCTTAGAGGAATCTAATTGTTTGTCCTTATTCCCTAGTACTACTTGAGTGAGTCACAGGAAAAGCAGCTGGTGAACATTATTTGTCCTTTTGCAGTGACAGTGTGAAATCTCAAGGTTCTCTATTCCATACTTGGGTAATTTAAATTAGTTTTTTAAATTGCTCTTCACATCCAAACCTAGTAATAAATAAGTATACTATCTTTTTGCATGTTGGAATGACAATATATGTTTTGGTTAGATTTAGAAAATTTGGTTGCATAAATTTGTGACTCACATTTGCAAGTGCTCTGTAGTTTGTAGTAATGGACATTTAAATCCAGCTATATAAAAAACTATACTGGGAGCAGGCTCTTGAGGGGGTTTTCTTCTGTGAAAGTGGAGGGAAGATTGACTCAGCATCCAGAAGAAACTACCTGTTCTTCACAGCAGAGCATGTATGATGACAGTATTTACATGAGATAACACTTGCTGAAATGATACAGAAACTGATTCAGCCAGCATTTTCTCCTCTGTGTGTTTGCCTGTTCCAGGTATATGGGCCTGAAGCTGTTTAAATAACATGCAGATTGGTCTGTTATATTGCAATGGTACGCAAAGTCCTGAGCACCCTTGAGGGCCCATTTGGGAACCTTTAGGGAGCATGTCCTTGCCCTGAAGAGCTGGCTATCTGAGCAGTTATAACAGGCAACAGGAAGAAAAAAAGAAAAATGCAAAATTGAAACAACTTTCCTGATTCTGAGCGTGCATTGGCGCAGTAACACACCTTCCCTGAACTGATGTCTAAGGAGAAGGGTCTAGACTCTCTCTTCGCCTTGGCTTCCCATCTGTGGCTCAGGTTTTAATGTCCTGTTTCTTCAGCTGCTCCTACAAACTAAGCCCAAAAAATGTTGTGGCACGAAGGAATGTACATATGGCAGTCTGGAAGGGGCTCTGGAAAAGGAAACAAAGCAAAAATCTTCAGCTTGGACTTCAGTCTCTCTGACTGACTCTGTGAGTCATCAGGAAAATAACAGGCACAAATTCTGTTCCCCTCATCATCACCTCTGCAGGTTGCTCCAGGTTTGGTTTCAAGCCTTTTGGTGTTTTCCCTCTATCATCTTTTCATACTACAATACATCTAGTTTCCTTTATAAGACTTGCTATAAAGAAACAAATTTATCCATTTACTATAAGCTGTGGGAATTATGGTTTGGTTTGGTTTGAATTGTTTGCAAGTGCAGATTTCCAGCTCTTCCTACAAGATGGCATTTCAGGTTTCACTTAGTCCTTATCTCTCATTCCTTTAAATTGTAGGTGGCTCCCTCTTTCTTTTTGTTTCTGGATGAAACCTTAGTTAAATGCCTATTTAAGAACTTATGAGTAATTTAAAGGATTTAGGGGAACATTCTGTGCTATTATATGCAAATACATGGCATGCATGGCTCCCTGTGTTATTAACCTGGCAGTCATTTCATGCATGACTCCCCATCTTATTAAGATAGCAGTATGGAATATTTGATTTACTAAACTGCTAAGAACTATTTAGTGTGCTAATACAGGAATATAACTTTTAAATTTCTCTGGAATATCTATCTTTGGAACAGATTCAGGAATACAACAACATTATTTTGACAGCTGTGCTCAGTTCCTGAGGTCTATTTTAGTAAGATTCACAGAACTGGTGGAGAAGTACCTGTGATTTGAATAAGCCATACAATGACTGAAAGTGAAAGCCATCAGACTAATTAGGGCCCTTCAGAATTCTGCAGGTATTGGAAGCCCAGGTCTGTGGTGTACACTTAAGTGTCCAGTGTGCAGAGCTTGTGGGAGTTACCTACAGGTGCATGCAGTTCTGAAACTAAAACTCTTCAACATTTTGAAAACTGCTTATATCCAAACTCTTCCTACTTCCTGGGCTTTTATTTCCATAGCAGCATTCACTGGCCATGGGATTTACTGGGGATGGTGGGGGAAGGAATGTATATTTGTTGACTTGGTTCAATGCCAAATGGTGTAGGAATTATATATGCAGGATGTTGGATTCTTCCTTTAGTGTCCATTTCAGCTGGCATCTAATGTCATCCAGATAATTGCAAGCCACTCTACCATCATTCAGCCAGCTGCATAAAACAAAACAAAGAGAAATTTAGGATTAAAAGGAAGGAATAACAATTTAAAAGGCTTTTAAATGTTGTTTTCTCTCTTTCTCAATCAGTAATACTTAAAAGCCTTTAATTTACCCCACCCCTTATGCCCCTTCAGCGACATACACATACACTCACATTTGTATGACTTTGAGTGTGGCTGGCTTGATGGTAATATGCAAGCACTGAGCAGCCCAAGAAATGCCACAAGCAAGAAATGAGGTCAGATAATGACATCCAAAACCAGAGCAGAGGGAATCATTCAGCATCCTCTGGTAGTTTGATTGCGGCTAAGAGTGTGAATCAGCTCCACTTTTATACCTCCTTTATATTGAAAGTTCTCTTAGTACTTTGTGTGTGTGCTTTGGATTTGGAGCAGGCATCTGAATCACAAATGCAGCATAATGCCATACATACAGTATGGGTCATCAGAGGCTTATTTACCTAGAAGGATGGTGATTTCAGAGGGCTGTCTAAGTCTCCCTTGAAATGTGCCTGTGCTTTGCAGTACTTTTAGCATTGGCACAAGCTAAAAGGGGGAGCTGCGTGGAAAGTGAGCCCTTTACATGTGGAGGAGGGAGGATATGGATGCACTGCTAGGAGTGTCTGGGGTAGCGTGTGCACACAGCTGCCTTGTGCAGGGAGAGCTGCAGAGTGTGCATGTGTGTCAGGGGGTGTGCTGATAATTTGGCTGAGCAGAACATACAGAAAATATAGGCTTAGGAGTGGGTCCTATTCAGCACATTCAGTACCCTGCTCAGCAGAGAACATGAGAGCCTGGGAAGCCAGCTCTGGATAGACTGAAATGAGGAAGACTTGTAAAAACATACTTGGTGTGGCCAAGAGGCCAAGGGCAGATTGAGAAGTGGTTCAACTCCCTCCCATTTGAGGAAAAAGTCTCAAATTTTGGCAGGGAGTTGGGTAAGTGCCATGTGGGAAGCAGGTCTGTCAAAGGACACTCAGTAGTCCTGAATGTTATAAATCTGTATACAGGCTAGAATAAGATCATTATATCTTATTAACGTTTTGTAAGATCCATCTGCTTATCTCCTGTCCTTCATTACACCCAACAATTTTTCTTTCTGCATTAATTTTTTCCTGTTTTTACAGATGCCTGTCTGCCTTGTCACCTGCCCTCCCTTCCTGTTGAGAGCAAAACTGATTTCTCATTTGCTTTAAAGCATCAATGTATTTTTTTTTCCTTTTGTTTGCTATGACGGCAGGTTATCTCTTCTTACAAGAAGTCTTCATCAAAGCTGGACTCTGCTTACCTTGCTGATCTCTTCTGCTCACTTTAATTTCCATTTGGATGATTAGGTTTCTGGTTTGTAAATGCTTTCCACTTCTCTTTGTGCAGCAGAGAGTCCCTCATTTTTTCCTGCTGTTGGCTGACCCTAGCCATAAGATGAAATAACCTCTGCAAGAGAAGTGGGCAGCCAGACTATGTGAGATTTTTTAGTTAGCCATTTGTGATTGAGCTAAGCCTCTTAATTCACCGGAAGAGAGGTTGTCTAAGTGTTTTGGAATCATTCCGTTCATAAGGAAGCAAATGAATGGTCCTGAGCAAAGCAGCATTACTACTTAGTCTTTGTTGGTCAGCTCTACACCCAGATACTGATCATTCAAGAAATCCCACACTGACTGTATAAACTAGGAAAAAAATCACCTGATTTACCTCTATACACAGGTAAGTTATGTCCTGCCAAGTGTTGTCAGTAATTACCAAGGCAAATTCAATCATAATAAATGTATTCTGTTCATTTATCTGAGCAAATATAATGATACAAAACTACCATTGCAGGTACAATCCTGTGTAAAATACAGTCAAGTGTCTCAGTTGATACCCTATTTTTTGCTGTGGGTAGCTGAGGTGGAGAACAAAGTAGCTGAAGGTGAATACTGTCCCTGAATATAGGTACTACTTAGGAGTCAGGGACACAGTATATGATGGAGTGATTGTGTGTGAGCAGAACAACATAGAAGCAATGTGAACCTAAGTTTGGAAAGCTTTAATGGCAAGCATATAAATGCTTCTAGCCTGGAATATATCCACAGCAACTGCAGTTTTACAGTGATGTTTTGTTATTATAATTTTTTTCCCTGTTTCTGTGTGAATACCTAATCCACACTTACTGGCTACTGTGTTAACAAAGCATGACACAGAGCAGGTTCAGTCAGAAAACTTCTAATGGTGGGGCTGCTAATTCATCCGAGTAGTCCATGCAAATAGTTCAATTTGACAAATTTCTTTCTGGAAACATGTAAAATTTCAGCCTGGTTTCCTGCTGGTTCACCCACGCAGCTCCCTGGAAGCATGCCAGCTACAAAGTGAGATGCACAGGATGTGGAGGTTGTTTGGCTGTTCTGCCAGGTGGGCTACCCTGGGTCTGGGGCTCCCAGATTTCCACGCTACTGCCTGCGAGCCAGGGCAGGTGGGCAGCCAAAGGTGTGAGACAGCCCACCAGGCAGCCTGGGATGGAGCTACAGTAACCTCCTCTTTTGGAGAGCATTCTGAATTGATGAGCAGAATAAATTCATCTCAGGAGCAGCAAAATTCTCCTTGAATGCATTCTCTTCCTGCTTTAAAAGTGGATGAGACAAGGACAGGAAAACATGCTGAAGGACGGAGAAGGAAGTGTTACATCTTTCAATTAATGTATCTTTCCTCTACATATAACCAAAATTAAACCTGAAGAAACATTTTTGAACAAAGCTGTGAAGCTCACTCTCATTGTACAGAATTGTAGGCCCAGAAGCCAAAGGAAAGTAAGATGAAGCTAAAGGTTTTTTTAGTCATGAGAAGATTGCATGGCTTCAGTTAAATGCATCCTTTTCAATCAGGTCAGTTAATCCAGAGGAAGAATTGGGCTGGACATATTTTAATGGGTTTAGACCCTAATTTTGCCAACTTAGATCAAAGGGACTGGGATGGCAAGCCATCCAGTCTGAAACACGGAAATGTCTTCCCGGGAAGCCTCCTGCTGGCTCGTCAATTAGCCGGTATGCAGTGGCCAGCCATCACCATCAGCAAGCAGCTGTCACACCCTTTGGCTGAACTGGGGCTGCTTCTGGCCATCCAGTGCAGTACACAGCTTGCTGTTTTATTTGCTTGCTTGCATTTTGCTAGGTTTTTTGGACTGAATTATTCATACAGTAGCAATTGTCAAATGATCTCGGCCAGAGAAACTCATTTTCTTTCAGGACCCAACCTGATGTGGCAGCGAGCTGTTATGTACCACACCAGAATTAGCAGCTGCTGCTTTTTAGAGAGGCAGTGCTTCACTGACGTACCACTGGAAAGGTGGCTGCCAAGAGATGGCCTGAATGTTTCAGAGGCAGCTGTTTGCCTGGAGAAGGTGCTGACATTGATTTGCAGACACCAACCAAAGCTGATAACAAAAAAAGAACCATGCCAAATGAATAAGGAGATGGGGACTGTCTTAATTCTGAGTTTTGTAGCAGATTTGACCCGTACTTTCCCATTTTCCTCTTTTCTGCTTATATGGACCACCAGTACTGGACTAAGGCTACCGGTATGCAAGGATGGATTCCTCTCATTGAGTCCGGATGTGACTGGGCACAACTGCAGTTTCCTCCTAACAGCAAAACACACAGTTGTCTAGAGCCTGCCCTTCACCTCCATTAGTGATTGCTTTGCTAGTAATCAGAGAAGCTGTGACTGCAGGAACACAGGTCATGCTGCTGAGGAAGCCCCGCCTACTGTGCACAATAAAATATTCATGTATACCAACACTGCCCCCATATCACTGGAGACATGAAAACACTCAAAATCATATTCCTGTAACTTCTGCAGAGCTGCTACTGCACTTCCTCTCCTCTTCCCCTCCCTACCACCATGGACTTTCTCAGAAGTTTCTAAAACTGTGTCCAAGTAAAAAGTAGGTTTTGCTCTGAAGCCAGTACTCTATATTTTCTATACTCAGACTTGGGACTCAGTCATGCTCAAAATCAAATTCAGGCTCCCGTTCATAGCAGGAAAACTTGGCCTGTTGGTTGTGGAGGACTTACAGGCTGAAGGAAAGCCTTAGGGCCTGTAGACTCTTGCTAGTCTGATCTGCCGAGTAGGAGGCCTCCAGGAGAAACCCAGAGCAAAGCTGGAATTTGCATTTGGGATCAAACATAAGAGGAATTATTCACCTAAACTGTGATATATGTACCCTATCATTATTCCTGTAGAAAAAAAACTCTGTGATACTAGATGGTCTCTTTAATCTAGCAGAGAAATGCATAATGAAACTATGCTTCTAGAAACTGAAGGCAGGCATAATTGGTTTATACAGTGAGAGTAATTAATCACTCAAGGAACTCAAGGAGGTTAAGATCCTCTATTGCTTCTAATCAGGGTAGAATGTCTTCCTATACCTCAGCCACAAGGAAGGAGCTTGAGATAGAACTCATTGTGCTACATCTTTAGTCTGTGATATGCTGGAAACCCTGAACAACGTGATTCCTGCTGAACTAGGAATCTGAATAACTGCTCTTAATTTTTGCCTTTTGTTCTTCACTGGTGATTGTTTTGAAAGCAAAATGGGAGTGAAATCCTACAGCTGAGTTTGACATCACAGACAAGATTTTAGTCTGTTAAAACTCCTACAATTTATTCCTTTTTTAAAAAAATCAGTTAATTTTTGTTAAAAAATGAAATTTATCTTTTCTCCAAGGAAATGCTTTCTAGACTTCTGAGCCTGTGTTACACATAATGGAATAAGCAGGCACAAGCCAGATGACAAAAACATCCTCCACAACATTCCCCCTCTCTCATTCATGAAGCACTATTTGCAGGTAATGTAATCTAAACAAACATAATGATTTAGGTGCTGTTGCATTACCTTCCTTATGATCAGAAGAAACTATAATCAACAATTCTGCTTTTCCTTCTATTGTAATAATAAATAGTAAAACCTAGCAATTCCATTTAAAATAGCTTTAAGTGGCACTACAGACCAGACCAGTGAAGAATTGTTTGCCTTACAGATTATGAACTCATGAAGGATTTCTTGATTATCCCTTTTCTTGGTAATATCATATAATTAACTAGCAACATTCTGGGTTTTAATAAAGATTTGTGTATTACTGAATAATACAAACAAGTTTCATTTTTCCAGGTCTGCATGTAGGAGACGTGTTAGCAAAAATAAATATTCTAATCACTTTTGTCAAAACAAATTGCTAACAATGTCTTTACTATTCTGCATGTGAGAACTACTTGTAACACTCATTAATCTAACAGTTTATGATTTTGATTTCCAGATGGAATGATTAGCATTTCTAAGCTTTTTATATTCAAACTGCAAAAATAAGCCTTTTTCAGGGGTCACTGGAGGCAAATAATTTAAGTCTAATACTTGGTCCGGTTAAACATGGTGGTTCCTAAGTAATTAATTTAACACATTTTTTCTGATGCATTTGTTTTGAATATGATTTTTAAAAAATTAATTATCATATGAAAAAGTAAAGTCATCTGCTATTATCTCAAATAGCTAAAAAGGTCACTTCTACAATTTTAATATTTCCTTTGTTTCCCTACATCCCTTTCTGATCAAGAATACCACACCTCACCATACTGCAAAACTAGAATCATAGAAGCTGTGATTGCAAAAAAATTTAATTTTTCTTGATTTTTTGTGTGAACAGAGCACTAACATAGTGTGACTGATCCCAAAATGACATCATTTTTATCAGTTTCAAGCATAGAGAGAAGTGATTGAAGCTGGCTGTACGCTTCTATATTAAAGTTGTGAGTATTAAACAGGTCTAGTGGGTATCTTCTGGTATACCTGGTAGAAACTTAGCTTAGCTTCATTCTTTTTAGCCTAATTCTTATATATCTTCAAGTCATCTGCCAGAGGGAATGGTGACACCTCTGTGAGGTATCTTGCTGTACAAAACTCTGGTGGCTTCCCTTTCTCCTATAAATAACGTCAAGTCATTCTTTTGGTTGGAAAAGCCAAGCTCTTTTAGCCACCTATATGCAAAACCACTTGATTATTTTTTGTTATTTCAGAGTTTGTAAATTCCCAGCCTTATTCTGCCTAAAGAGCTGGATGGTGATGCTGGTGACCGTCGCAGTGATGTTGGATGGTAAAATGCCATGACCTCCCCAAAAGCGCCTCTAAGGAAGCCTCTCAGTGCAGCCAGCACACTTGCACACACACACACTTACACACACACACTTACACACACACACTTACACACACACACACACTTACAAACACACACACACTTACACACACACACTTACAAAAACACACACACACAAACACACACACACACACACTTACAAACACACAGAAACACACAAACACACAGAAACACACACACACACAAACACACACACACACACAAACACACACACACACTTACATACACACACACACACACACACACTTACACATGCACACACACATAGGATAGCTGGCAAAAACAGTCCGATGGTGAATGAGCAGGAAGGGTCTTCTCATGGGCTCCTACAGGAGAGATTTAATGCACCCACACTCGTGCAAGGTTCCAGAGAAGTCCTGGCAGAACAATGGGGGGTCCAGGGTAAGGGAACCAATCGAGAAACTCTGAGGGTGTATCAGGTAACAAGGGTTGTTTTGGCCAACAGAGCCAACCAGGGAGCAAAACTGGGGTGCATTAACATAACAGAGCATTCTGGGGAAGCTTTTTCAGTCACCATAAGCCGGACAGGAATTTAGGACTTATCCACTATAGGACTCCTTTTGTTTCTTGTCCAGCAGGCCCACCACCCTTCACAGGTGACCATCTGCCTATTGCCATGTCAGTTGTCTAAGAAAAGAAATTCCTTCCTCACCCACAACACTTCCCTTGAAGCGGGAGTTGGGCTTGAGACCCCCTTGAGATACCAGCCACTGTCTCTTCTGCCATAAGAGACTTGTTTCTCTGGGATTTGCAGCAGTTTTCTGTAGTTTAAGCTGAATTTGAGTGCTTCAAACTATGTGACATATTATTACATCAAATCTGACACAAACACTATGCTGTTGCATCCCGACTAGTGCTGCAAATGCTGTTGAACAAGACTGTTAAAATCCAGATACTTTGGTATTTTGGCAGCCTGAACATCACTTTTTGATCTTGGTTGTAGCCTGGGGATTGACAACAAACCATTCTAGGCAAAATGCTGAGTGATGCTGCTGGGGCAGTGGGAATGGAAACCTTTCCCCTTTTGGGAGTCAGAAATAAATTTAGAAGCAAAGCTGCAGCAAGTGGTCAATTTCAGAACTGGAATGCTACAGCAATACACTGTTGAAAGGGACATAGCATTTTATTTTCCCTCTACGAAAGAGTTAGCTGTTCAAGATGGCAAAAAGTATGAAATTTACCCAGCCCTTCGGATGCCCTGTAGTTTCCAAAGGAAGGATGCTGACTTGGCGGCTCAAGAGAGACTGAGAAGGAGGAGAGTCTGCTGCTGCAGGTTTTATACAAAATTTTGAGTATCTGTGCCTTTCTTTTCCCACATTTTTTAAGTGCATTTAACTCAATTTTTATAGAAGTCTAAGATTTCAGTGAGTTCATGTCAGAAAAGTGCTTATAGTCTTTGCTAGGTGGTTGAAAAATAGCTGACGGTACCTGAAAGCTTTTGAACATGGACTGAGGAATGCTCCAAAGTACATAATGTAGAGAAGAAATGCAACAAGATAATGGTAAGTTAAGAACGTGATTACTACCTGTTATGGATTAATAAATATTTACTGCCTGTCAGTGGACTTATAGGCAGATTTATCAGCATTAAATTTCTGCAGCAGAGAATCTGATCCCGGATCTTCACAATTTCTAAATTCTGCATAAATGGAATAGTCAAATAGGCTGCTAAAACAGTGAAATCAATCTGGGAAGAAAGAATTTTTTTCTTTTCAGTCTTCAGAAGGGCATGGCAGCATTTGTTCACATGGGCAAAATTCTAGCATAACTTTATTGATTTAAGTGGATCTGTGCATGATAAACGTGGAAAGCTCAGAATCCATTCCAGCATGCTGTAGGCTTACATTTGCAAAATTATCCCACAGGCACAGATAACTGATCAGTTCATATTTTGCTTTGCACAGATTTTATTACTTAATTTTTATGTGCTTTCTCTTCCTCTTTATTGACTTTAATTAAGTTTTCCTTAGGGTTTGCAGGCCTGGCAAACTTTGACTACTTAAACAAGTAATCCTGTTTACTCATCACATTATCCCAGCTCCACTTTTGGGCTGAAGTGTATATTTTCTTAAATTCTGTTGGAACTATTGCTGTTCAGCATTATAATAATATGCTAAGAACTGTTCTTGTAAAAATGAGGCAGCAGCTTTGTGTGGCTGATTTAAAGAACTACATTTAAGGTTTTATAGCTATGAAAGGAGTATCTTTGGAGGGGAAATTTTGTAAATGGCATAAGAGCCAATACTGTCTCCCCTCATGCTTTGCTTGAAAATTTTTTGTTTTTAAAGCATGGACTGGGTCACTCATATTGAAAGTTGCATAAGATGTGCAGTTCTACATCCAAGCAGTGAAACAGCTAATGCAGCTAGTGTTTCAAATTTAATTTATGTCATTTAATGCTTCATGACATAGGCATAATTTTGGAAATTTTTTGCTAAGTGATATTGAGGGTGAAATTTTAGAAATCCTGGTAAAGCACTTAGTTGCTCTATATTTTTAGTTTATTGAGGGAAATTTTAGCAACTTCTTTTAAAATTCTTATAAGTTTAGGGATTTTTATATTGTGAATCCCTAAAAACCCAGTGAAAAGTCAAATGAAATGAATAGAAAAACTGTTAGTTATTAACTTTTCAGAGAGAACTCTAATGGGAATAAAGCCTGTGAAGAGCTATCTCTGAATTCTCACATTCTGTAAAATTAGCATTCTAAATTAAAAATGATGAAGAGCACACCCTTCTGGCACAACAGATGAGCTTTATAGACAAAGCATTTGTTTATGTTTATCTGTGTTCACAATTATTCTGAAAAGTCCTAAGAAAGAGAATGAATGTTTTCCTGAGGAAAAATGTTTATAACTGAAAATAAAAGCAAAATGTATTCATTATTGAGACCAAAGTGAAAATACTTTTTTTAGTGCATGGATATATATCTGATTTGGTTGTCTGGTTCTAACACAAGAAAATTCATTGAGCTGGGAGAGAGGGAAGTAAAAATATATCTTTAATAAATATAGTTATGAATTTTGTGACATTGAAATGAGTGTGAGAATTAAATACCGATGCTGATGCCTCTGTATGTACAGAGACAATTGAGAATAAAGTTCTCAAAATTAGCTTTCTGTTGAACAAGGAGTAACTTTGTGATATAATGGCAGTTACTTTGAGTTCTTGGCTATAATTGTGAAAGAAAAAGAAGTTTACCTTTTTAATGCTTTATTTAAAACCCCTTATGTTAATAACATTACAGTTGTGGAGTTCCAGCTGTTAAGTTCTAGAAAATGTTTTAATCGTTCCAGTCTAAATTTTTTAATATTCTGTTGTGGCTCTAGAAGTCTAGGTCTGTACTTCCAAAATTTTTGCTCTGGTATCAATAATTGCTGTAAATTCACATGCATGAATGATCTGAAATCACTTGGTAATCATGAATAGTGCAGAAAGGGGTGATGGATGGGAGTATGAAAACTGACAGTGACTTAAGCACTTCTTCAAGTGAATGGACACTTTTGGAAGTTACTTCTGTACTAGAGGAAGGCCCATAAGAATTACTTATAATGGCAGAATCAAGCATATGTGTAAACCTTTGCAAAATTAGAAATATAATGATGCAAGCTTAGAATGCTATGGCAGCAATGGAGCCCAAGTCTCTCTGAACAGGATGGGCTTGGCCAGAAGCTTCAATTCAGCTGGATGTGGATTGCTAGAGTATATGTTAATTTTCACCATGGCTTTCTGTGTAGCATATTTTCTTTTTAGGGTTACTCCTGACAATTATTAAGTAAACCAGTATTTTCATTCTACCCTGTTTTAGTCTCCCAGACTGTTAGTTCCAAACAGAGAACTTTAGGAAGCTGCTGCCCTTGAGAATATTCTGGATAACTGTATATATGCATGAAACCTTAAAGAGGAGTGAAAGGCTATGAATTGGAGGTGTAATGATCTGAGAGATTCAGGCAAGTAAATAACTAAGTTTCTATGCAGTTTCAGTTTCTGTACTTAGGTGTTTTGTTTTATTTGGAAGTTACAGACATAGGACCAACCATATTGTAATATTATTCAGAATTTGGGAGTTCTCAGATTAGAAAGGGTTTTTTAGAATAGAACTTTTTGAACTCAGGTGATAGCAACAAATGACTGGAAAACCTCAGTTCATGGGAACTGCATTCTTTCAGAGACACAGTGGGACATGGACATTTTTACAAAATTTTGTAGACCAAATATTCCTCAGCATAATCCTTTCCCATACGGTGTCAAATAACTGCATTGTATTTGATGGAGCTTCTATTGATTTATTCTTCTCTTAGAAAATGGATCACTTGGTAAATATTTCCTTGAGCTTGAATCTATTTGGTCTGTTTTAATATCTGTTAAATATGTGTGTGGAAATTATACAGTATGAAATTAAAAGAAATCAAATAACAAAATTGCCTTCTTCCAAATCAGATAAATAGCAAATCCTATTGAAACAACTCACCATTTTGGGGATGTCATGGTCAGAATTGTAGAAAGAAGCAAGATTAAAACAGCAGCTTGTTTAATGCTGGCCTCTGTCATTTATGGAGCTTTCATGAGATGATCTGTCAGCTCATGTTAACCAGAAGTCATTGTTTCCATTGGAAACATTGACAACTGGAAGTGTTTGGTTGCAGTGGGCCTTGTTACTTACATTTTGTTACCTTGTGATAATACTGTAATAGGTCATTACCCTTCTTGTTATAGAGAAAAGGATTTAGTTAGGTGATGCATAGTGGCTGTTTCAGTTGAAAATGTTTGCAACTTGAAGCTGCAATGCCTCGTCACATCATTAAAGTACAGTTGTAGGAAGAGGGAGAGCATATTTCCTGGAAAAAATCAGAGTGGAATGAAATATGTGTCTGCGAGTCAGTCTTTAATATGTTAATGGCAATATGAAAAATGGGCAGTTGATGCTCCATTGACGGTGGTGAGGGGGACCTTGTCCAGCACAGACCCCACCATTTTTAGGGAGAGCATGAATTTTCTGTTCCTGCAGCATTTGCAAAACTGTGGAAGAGGCTGAGATGACAACAGTGACTTGAGTTTTGTTTATTTCCACCTCAGTATTTAACTGTGCTTAAACACGTGCTTAATCTCTCTCTAGTTTTAAAACCATAGTTTAAAGAAATCTCTCATAAAAGTGTCTGAATGAAACTACATAGCATAAAATCTCTTTAAAAAAGAGATTTTAAATGGAAACGCTGCCATGAGATTTATTGCACCAGTTCTGAAATTGCACTGTTATAATAAGGGTTAAGGCTCAATTGTTCACTCTCCAGCAGCAATAACTTTCTCATTGGAATCTGAAAATAAACCCCTATGAATAAAATGACACCAATGACTTAAGTTGTTTTCTTGAGACAGCTAGCCTTTTTGTACAGAAGCTATTCTGAGGTCTGGTACTGTAGTTCTGCTGAAAAATTACACTGGCTTGCCAAATATCTTAATGACTTTTCTCTCAGCGGTTGGTAATGGTGAAATGTTATTCTAGTAACCATAATGTCTGTCATAAAACAATTGCATACAATATGTACTGTACTTCTATTTTAGTGAGCACTTCCATCGGGCTTGTACTGCCAGTAGCCATTTAACATTTCATAGCAAACTGCTCACCAGTCCTTCAAGTGTAATATTGCAGAAACAGTGAAGAAATGCGTGATTAAAAGCATTCACTGAGAGTGGACCATTTAGTTCTACCCTATCTTGCAAGATAAACCAGCCTTCACATTTGTAGGTGCTCATCATATAAATGACAGTTCTATGTGGTCATTTAATTTTACGATCTCAATTCTTGCATATATTGCTAACATAAATATAGTGTTCTCCTGCAGGGAGGTCTGCTGGGTATTATAAAATCAGTAAGACCTCAATGGGTTCAAATGGACATCTTTTATAATTATTGCTATAAAATTTCTTGACAATGCATTTTGTTGTCCAATGAGTAAAGAAAATGATTTTCTGAAAGAATGGGTTTTGACAAAGAGAACAACAGAGCTTAGGGATTTGTTCCTGTGCTCAAGCATATTTAAATTACCTCCGTTACTCTTACCTTTTGGACAGAAGCCAATATCCTGAAATAACTTTTTACAATGAAGCTCTAGTCAGTGCGTGGCTATATTTTCCGTTGTTTTCTGGTGTGGAGAGACAATGTAGGATATCTTGAGGGAAAAGATTAATTTGCTATTTAATGCAATTAAATTCTATTTGCCAAGCAATTCTTTTTACAAGCTCTTGAAGAGATTGGGGAATTTAAGCGAGGATGAGGGCAGTAAATGTATTCCCAGAAGGGGTTTTAAGGGAAGAAACAGACTTGTCCATGCTGGATTTCAGGACAGTCTTATTAGCTGTAAATCATCGGGAGGCACCCTGTTACATCTTTCTTATAATTCTCTAAAATTCTTCTCTTTCACCCACGTCTGGGAAGGAATTTCTATATAATTTGATCACATTTACATAATAAAAAGATATTAAGTTTCCCTTGGAAGGCTGAACAGACAAGTTTCCGTGCTTGAATTGCCTTTGGAACATGGGCTTTGCCTGCAGAATGCCCGAGTTGTGCAGCAGCAGTGCCCTGGGGACCACTGGTGAACTGTGGAGAACTGTCTGTGTGCTGCCAGCCAGGGGCTGGAGTTAGGAGGCTCAGTACTGGTGTTTGTTTGGACATGGGAACACTCAGAAGTGATTTAACTGTTTAGTGCCTCAATGCACTGGATGTTGATTCAGTTTCATAGAAAACATCTGTAGCAGTTGTTTTGGACAATTAGTGAATTTTGCAACTGTCAAAATAGAATGGCATCAGTACCTGCATGGATAGACTGTATCAGGGTCCTATAACCAAGCTTCTAATTTGTATATATATTTTGAAATGTATATCATATGTTATGGAAGGAGAGGCAGTGTTCTTGTGGGTTGGGGATACTTAAAGGATTTGACTGAAATTAGAGTGATTGATGGTAGCTTATGATTTAGTTCCTCTTGTCCATCTTGGAATGAGATGGCCTACATTACATGAGGGCTCTCTCCCACTTTGTTTTACAACAAATGTATCTCTCACATATCAACAACACTTTATTAAAGGTGTGTGTGCATTCTTACATTGTTTGATTGCCCAGTGTCAGCAATGGTGGCATTTTGATCTCTAAACAGCCTTGTAGGTGCTGCAGTATCACAGAGATAGTAACAACAGAAATTTAACACTAAATGTGTGTTGGAGCAGGAAGTGCAAGAGCAATATACATTTACCCCAGAAGTTAATTGGCTAGATACTACATAATTATAGTAATGAAGTTTTAAGTTCACAGCTAAGAAATACCTGCACAGTAACCTTTGATAAGTTTAGGCAGCAAATAAGTTAACTTGTTGCCACTACTGTATTCGTTAGAAAAAGGTGAAGGCAAAGGCAAAATAAACAGTATATTTATTAATGTATTTGGGGGGTTTGGGTGTTGGCAGCACATGTTTTTCAATTTTTTTCCCTCTGCAGTTCTAAAGCCATTATATTAATTGTTTTTCTTACCTGGAATGAGAGCCAAGTGTCTTCAAATACATTTACCTTTGAAGTAATTAAAATAAAGTGTCTACTGACCATAGCAAATAAGCAAACATGCTCTGCATGAAAATAAGCAATGATAAGGAAAAAAAAGTTATGCAAGAAAACAGAAAGGGAAAAGAATAAAAGAGATTGTAGCTGCAGTTTCTTTACTGGAACTTTAGCAAACCTAATTGATTATTCTGAGCCATCACACACATAAATATGTGTTAGCTGCTTTAGCTTGGAGATATTTGTTAAGAAGATTGTCAGACTTTTGTGTGAAGAGTTGAAGCCAGCTTCTTGCATCCATGTTCCAGCAAGAAATAATTTACAGGAATTCCAAGCACTTTGGAAAATTCTCATTACATTAAAAGGTTTTCATGCTTCTTACAAGTACTACAGTTTACTCCTATGAAAAAATGAGCTTGGCTGAGTGGCCAAATTCCTAGATAGACACAAAATAGAAAGGCTTAATAAGGAATGGGGAACTAAGACCTGGAACTAGGTGAGAAAATGTAAATAGTTTGACTGAGATCTAAGCTGATTTCTTCAATTTCAAATGTGGTAGGTTCTTCAGCCCTTTAAAAGGGTACACTATAGCTATACAGATAAAAGCTTTCAAAATAGTTAATGCTGAGATTAGAATACCTAGGTTCAGTCTTCAAACTACATAAATTGATTTTATTTTAAGGCAACAGCTCAGCCTGTGCTGCTTGGGTAAGTTGTTTGCTATACACAACACCCAAGCAGGGAGCTCTCAAGCCCAGTTTGCTCAGAAAACCTCAGCTGTGCAGGCAGTAGCTTCCAGCAATGAGCATGTGCTTCACTCTTTCAGACTGTGTTCCCCTACCTCTCATGCTGTGCCCAATGGCACCGCGTGTCCTTCTTCTCCCTCCTGTGAGATTCCCTGGTTTTAACTGAGAAAGATGTTTGGCCATTCTAAATGCAGCTTGGTCAACCACTTGTGGTCAGCTGTAATATTCATGAATACTTGTACAGATTTCCATAATCAATCCTTCCTTTAGAAAATGTGAACATAATTGTGTATGCTGAATGTTTATAGGTGTCACTAAATATTAAGCAATTTATGATTCTTTTTCAATTCATAGCCAGAATTTCTTCAGTGTTTTTCTGCACCCAAAATTCATGTAAGCGTAAAACAGAGTTAACCAGCAGCCAAAATAGTAGATCCCTTTTCAGACCACATGGTACTTCTACTTAATGCCTTCTACTTTTTTTCTTTTTAAGATGTTTATGAAAATGCCTGTATGAACAAGTTTAATTTAAATGATGTGAAAACATGCAGCTGGCTTTCCCTGTACAGAGGAAATCTGATTGGATGCCATAACAGTTTCCATAACAAGCCATTTACACTTTTCTGACAGTGCTGACACTGCTTAGTACAACAGTGGGGTTTGTTCCTTTGCTCTGAAGATAGAGATCGAGGCTCCAGGTGAACAAAATACATTCTCCATGGATTTTTGAATTCATTTTAGCAATATTATTTTTCATTTCAATAAAGGTAATTCTGCAATTATTGCTTCTATGAATCTCAGCTGTGGCAACTTGATTTCATGTGCTGGGTCCCAAATCTGGGGGCCTTGGTTGCACAGCCTTTTAGTATTCTGGAGACTTTTTAATATTCAGTGAAAATTCCCAAGATGTTGCTGATCTGCCTTCCCAGTGTCAAATTCCAGTTAATATATACTAAATACTTCTGACTGTTGGCTTAATCCTGCTTTGGTGTTATTTCACAGTAAAGAATCTCCTTTTAGAGTAGTGGCTGCTCTCAGATCTTTGACTTGTCAGCACTCAACACTTGTCCCTCCCTGCAATTTATTCCAGTTGCTGCAGTGCATATGTATGGCAGCTCCCATGGTCAGCAGCGTGGAGAGAAAATCAGGTTGGACAGTCCATAGAATAGTACAGCATCAATCTTAAGTGGTGTGTTGTTCTTGAATCTGTTAAAGTGCAGGCAGTAACAGGGAGTTTTGGAAAGCCTAATGATTCTTTAGATTTAGAAAATGTGCATGGGGGACTATCGCTGAAACTCTCTGAAGTCAGCAGACAGACTCCAGTGGATTTTGAAGGATTCAGATTGGTCCCACAGGGCATTCTGGTGATTTTCTGCATACACACTGCTTTTCAAATGACTTGCCTTTTGGGTCTCTGGAGACATAAAATATTCCCAAAATACTGAAACATCCCAGCAGAGGGAAATTAATAATTTCTTATTACGTTTCTTTGACCTTTTTTTTTCTATTTTAATGTGTTCTCTTAAATAATGTTGACAATAATAAAGAGGCAGGTATTCTTCTAAAATGTCATAAAAATAAAGTATCAAGAGCATAAAGTAATCTGTAATATAATGACAGCATTTTTCATGTGAACTTTTATATGCGAAGAAAATGAACTGCCTTTACATTGACTTTATCTTCAAGTTTAAATTAAACCCACAGAAGCAAAAGCTAAAAGAAAAGAGGTCCAGTCAGGTTCCACAGGACTTCTAGATATGTTTTCACTCAGTTCAATGTCTCATTTGTATAGCAGATCTTAAGCCTGCCTAAGCTTATGAAATACTTGGGACTCAGCTCTCAGACTTCTGCAGTACAACTTGGAGTAATTGTACTGAAGTCAATGGCCCATATCTTGCCACCAGTTCTTAAATAGAACTTCTAGTGAATTTCAATAAAGACTTTTGCTTAAAAGTCAACAGCACAGCATGGTTCAGGAAAATTACAAGGCTGCAAGCAAAAATGTTAGTTTATTTTTCCTTTTCTTTTCAGAATACCTTGTGTTTGGTTCTATAAAATAAGATTATTACCTTGCACTGATTCAAATCAGTATGGCATCCGAATTGGATCTTGGAGCTCTCAGTAACTGCCTAAGCTTCACTGACAGTGAAATTAAATAACTTTTAATTAACACAGATTGAGAGCATGTGAGAGATATATCCCTGTGCTGCTCTCCAAAAAAATCTTCCTTTTTGACAGAATGGAGCTAAGCCACATTTCTGTCAGTGCAGACTTTATATTCATAATAAATTTCAAGTTCCTTTTCTCTTGTCCTAACAGAAGAAGCAGTTACTTTACGGTGTAGAACTTGCCAAGTCATAATTGCACTCCATTCACCAGTGCTGCTACCTATGTGCCCAAATAGAAAACAGGAATGTTTTTTGAGGAGGAGGTCAGTGTTTCAAAGGAGATGGTCAGTACCTGAGCTGTGAGATAGCACTGGGGGCAGACGTTGTCTAATGTGCTGGGGAAATGAAGTAGTTGCGAAGAAGCACGTGAAACTAATGACTGGCTTATCTTGCAAGGACTAAAGAAAACTCTGAAGAAAAAAAGTTCTCTTCTTTGCTTTATTTTCAAGCTGTTTATGAAATGAGTGCCTGAAGCTTGCTATACACCCCAAGATCTGAGTCACCATTTCTGATGGGTGATAGAGGCAGAACTGGATGATGTGAACCAGTCACGTGCTGCTGTTGTTGTGTGCACATGTGAGTGTGAAATTTGGGCATTTCTCTCATTTTTTGCTTCTCTCAGCTGCATGCCCTATTTGTGACTGGCAGCAACTAGGACAGAAAAGCAGCTGCTCTTAGAGTTCAGGTTTCACCATCATCTTGCGATTTGGACCAAAATGTGATTTCCTTAGTGTGGGTGAGATAAAATGGAGAGAGCAGAGCTCCTTTACCTAGCTAGGAAAATGGTCCAATGGCAACTACAGTGCTGGAAAAGGGTGTTCTGTGCATGCAAGAAAGCTGAATGATGAGGTGGGGAGCAGTGTGTATGATAAGGAGCAGGTGGTCAATAGTCAATTCAAGGTGCATAAAAATAATATCAATTTGTAATGGGTAGGAAACACTGCTTTCTCATTCCTTTTAGGCTTTAAACCTAATCCTGGTTTTGCTAATTTAATAGACCATGTTCTTAGGGGACTCTGTAAGCAGTTTCCTGTGCTCATACTATGAAGAAGAGGTGTAATCTAGCTACAAATGCTCACTGAGGAGTCCTACTCTGGTAAGAGAACTCTCTGCTGGCTATTGTCAAGCTAAATGTTGGGTCTAAACTTCTGGTACCTTCTTATAGCTCTGCAGGGCCCACATAACAGTGATGTGAGAAGAAAGAAGGTCCCTGCCTACCACACTGTACTTATCATCTGTCAAAATGGGGCCAACTGGGGATGGTATATTCCAGAAGCAACAAGCATGGGCATGTGAGAGTAAATTACATGGTAATTTCAGTGTCCCAGCTGCCCTAGTGCAGCTGCCAGTGTTGTACTTTTTTGTTTTGGTAGAAGTGCGGTAGCCTGAAGCTGTGAGCTGCCTTAGATAAACCATGTGGGAAGCTGGTGTCCCAGCTTTTCCCCACAATGTACTTTAGGAAGCTCACAACTTACCAGCTCCAAACTATGCCAGGAATCCCACAGAACTGGAGGTTTCTCCCACAGCCCTTCCCACTTTCTATAGCAAAGAGGATGGGGGCTAGGGATTTTTTTACTGCTTTTATGCCTGTCCCAGAATACTGTTTGGAGATGAAAGAAGCAATAGTGTGAAAAATATTCCCATTCTACTACTCTGATGGTTTTTTGTTCCTCTCTTGCTCAGTAGGACAGTTATTTGATAACACAACTGTCCTGAATCCACCTAATGGAACTGCTTAAAGATGAGCTACTTTAAATATTTTGCACAGGAGGAATGCATATTATATAATGAGGAATATCTATACCATCATCACGCACTGTAAAGCTATTGGTGGCATAAGGCAAGATCTTAGCATCTGTTTGTGTCAAATGTATTTTGGATTGTTGTGATACTTCATTTCTGAGAGAATTTTCTGTAGGTGTAAATGAACACTTAATAAACAAATCTGTTACATTCTCAAGGCTCTGGTAAGCACATTAAACAGTGCAATGTGCAGGAAAGTGCACTTCACAGAAAATAAGGTAAAGATACAAAATGGTCCAGGATAAACATGGGTAAGAGGGCTCTGTGTGTCCAATAGGTTTTAAAGCTTCTCAAAGTCACATGCTTTCAGTTGTCACAAAGATACTTTTCCATTGCTGTCATTTAAGAGATGAATAGAATTTATGTTTAAAAAATTATTTTTAAAATGTACTGGTGCAAATTTTTTCTAATTTTATTATTGCTTCATTTTCTCTGAAGTTTAGAGTGCAAGTATGAATTTGCATTTGCAGAGATGGTTCACTGCCCATTCTTATAGAAGACCAGAGCTATCTGTTAAATCGAGTCCAGAAGCTGAGCATTTCTGTTAGCCCTGAAAGGTAGTGTTTATTAATTTAGGCACTGCCCCTTAGGAATGTGGCTGATGAAATGAAACTTCATTGGAGCCCACCAGCTTGGCTTGCAGGTGGAGAAGCATCTGCCTTTTAAAAGACATAATTTCAAAACACTCTGTGAAAAACCTTTGCAGTCAGCAGAAAATGGATGACGTGCTGTTCTCCACTGTCACACAGGTTGCCCTAATTCAGTGAAGCATCTCTGTTCCCATGTGGAGGCACTCTTACTCCTCCAAACTGTAATCTCATTTTGTCGTGAATATTATTTATGTGCCCTCTCCATTGGTTTGAGTCAGTAATAGGAACAGAGAGAGAGAGCCATCTTGTGGAAGATCACTTTACTATCTTGCAGTTTTAGGTGCCAGGCACTTCAGAAGCTAATTCTGGAGACCTTATTTTTTGCAATGAGAGAACTCAATTACAAGTGAATGTCCTATAATATTTATACAGATGTGTCAGTTTCTGCAAAAAGCAAGTTAAGCAAGCAGGGAATGATACTATTCCAACATTTGCCTGCTGGCATTTGATATGTGTGAACAGCATGTTTTTCGCCCCATCTTGAACTACATAATCAGCAATTTCTTCTCTTCTTTCCCTATTGCTTCTGTGCACAATTTAGATATTAAATATATATCTTGATTTGCTTTGTAACAGACTGCAAATGAAGCTTCACTGCCTCATCTTGGAAATGTGCAGTGAAAGTAGAGTTGAAAATAATATTTTTCCCTTCATGCTTACTGCTTTCAGTTGAATAATTGCACAATTCTTACAGACTACAGAAAGCATTAAAAAGCTGTTCTCATCTACAGGTTCCAGCCTGAGATGTGCAAAATGCTTGTAATGAAACTGCAAACCATGTGAAAGCAGTGGCAAGATCCTTTGTATAGCAGAGAGGGGCTCTCGCTTCAAGCAGAAGAAAGAGAGCAGAGGGCATCTTTCTGATAAGAGCAGATGATGTGGATCTAGGAAGGTCTGGGCTCTTGATAAAGTGAAAATGAAAGTGATACCTGATGTTCCACCTTCCCCTCCTGAGTTAAGGGGATGAGCTATACTTTTCAACCCCTGTATGAGGTAAGGGTCAGTGATTAGCACAAGACTATCTGGTACCTTACATGCTGTAGTCAACAGGTGCTCTGAGGGTGTCAAATTTCCAGTTAATCGAAAGTGTCAATCCTTTTAAACATACTTGATTTCTTTATCAGTGGGAAATTTAGCCTTGATTTAAATTCTTTAAAGATGTCATTATTTCTCCGCTGCCTTAATTTGTGAAGGATTTCTGAGATATGAAATAGGGGAGATCAAATTTAATCCAGTCTAATGTGATCTTTTCATACATCAATAATAAATTCATGTTTAGAGATTTTATTTTTTTGCCTCCAGAATCACAGCATACCTTTATTTTGTTGAGGAAAAGAGCACAGTGTTTGGGGTTTTCATCTGTTTCAGTTTTCCCCATTCGGAGTCTTTGTTGTATTTCACTATTTGTAATACTTGATTCAAAGTCAATTTTATATGGAGGATGTATCTCTATGATGGGTCACATGCAAGGTTTAGGAAACCAGGCTGAATTGAAGGAAATGCTTATTATTATTAGCAAGAATATATGTTTGTGAAGTGTGGGATCTGAAATAACCAACTTAATAGTTGTTGCACAAATCTGACAAATCTGTAAGCATGTGATAATGTTGCCATAAAAATTAGATCAGCTATAACATTGACAGATTACTATTTTTCTATCTCAAAAAGCAGATTCGTTATTTAATTGAAAGAAACTTTCTTTACCAAATGATATAAAATTTCCCTTTCTCAAAAAGCCAAACTGAAAACAAAACCCATATCAAATGGAAAAGAGGTTTAAATTACCAATATATGATAGAATCATAGAGTTATAGAATATTCTGTGTTGGAAGGGACCACAAGGATCATCAAGTCCAACTCCTGGCCCTGCACACCACCATCCCCAAGAGCCACACCATGTGCCTGAGAGTATTGCCCAAACTCTTCTTGAGCTCTGCCAGGCTTGGGGCTGTGATCACTTCCCTGGGGAGCCTGTTCCAGTGCCCAGCCACCCTCTGGGATAAGAACCTTTTTCTAATATCCAACATAAACCTCCTGTAACTCAGCTTCAGGCCACTCTCTTGGGTCCTGTCACTGGTCAGCACAGAGAAGAGATCAGTGTCTGCCCTTCCTCTTCCCCTCAGGAGGAAGCTGTAACTGCATTGAGTCTCCTCAGTCTCCTTCAGGGGGAACAGACCCTCTGCCCTCAGCTGCTCCTCATTCAGCTTCTCCTCAGGGTCCTTCACCATTCATTGCCCTCCTTTGGGTGCTCTCTAATAGTTTCGTGTCTTTCTTACATTGTGGTGCCCAAAACTGTCCCCAGTACTCGAGGTGAGGCTGCTCCAATGCAGAGCAGAGGGGACAATCCCTCCCTTGCCCGGCTGGCGATGCTGTGCCTGAGGCACCCCAGGACAGGATTGTTCCTCCTGGCTGCCAGGGCACTGCTGACTCAAATTCAACTTTCTGTTGACAAGGACCTCCAGGTCCCTTTGCACAGCACTGCTTTCCAGCACCTCATTCCTCAGTCTATCTGTACTTCCAGAGTTGCCCCATCCCAGGTGCAGAATCCAGCACTTGTCTTTGTTGACAACTGGTGATTGTCTAGCCCTCTAAATTGTCAAGGTCTCTCTGCAGAGCCTCTCTGCCTTTAAAGAAGTCGATAGCTCCTCCCAATTTAGTAGCATTGGCAAATTTATTCAGTATCCCTTTGAGTGCTGTGTTCAAGTTGTTTATGGTAATTGATGAGTTGGCCCTGAGCAGTCCTGCTCCATCAGTAACAATGCTCTAGGAAACAGCATTCCCTTCAACTTGATGGGCTACTGCTCTGTAGCAGTTGTTCAGCAATGTTAAAGGCCCTCCTGTCCTTTAGCCACAGATCCTCTCCCAGACAGTGACTGCTGTAACTGAAAATACCCCAAATCTCCCAGCTGTTTTCCCATGTAAACTATTTCAAAATAGTTGAAAACAATGAATAATGCTACATTGCACTCTGGCTTTTTCTGATCTTTCATTAGAAACTCAAAGTGTCTGTGTGTGTTAAGCTGAAAATGCCATTACCTATTTCTCATGAATATTTCAGATTCCAAAATTTACTGGCTATTGTTCTCATAAGCAAAACATGTTGTTTCTGGATATATGAGTAATGAGTGATACGGGAATTCTCAGTAAGATGAAATAAATCTATTCTGAGTGTGAAGTACTGCATAGTCTGGTTTTGCCTTATTTTGTTTTTTTTACCGGAATAGTCAGAGGTGAAAAACGATGTAACATTTGATTTAAGTTTGGTTATTTGCCTGTGTGATATACAGGTGCCATAATATTTCTTTTTTTTTTTTGTCAGATGTCAAGGTACCTGAACAGCTGGTAAATGTTAATGTCTTAAAGATAACTGGTTTACTGTGGCACATATTTTCAGTTGACACGCTAGTAGGTGATCCAAGCAGAACTATAGTGAAGATGGGGGGAAAAGTGGTCTTTGCCTCAATTGCACATGAACAAGAAAGCAATTCAGAGGAAATAGGGTCCAACTCACTCCTTTTTGCCATCTTAAAAAGGGACTGCAGGTCCATGATGGTGTGTTGAACCAGTGGCTGTGGCTAAGGGAGCCCTGGGAGGTTGAAAGGAGCACTCAGGAAGGTGCTCACTGCCTGGAGGCTGAGGGTGGGGGACTGGTGCTGGGTGGGCCAAGGAAAAGGAACTGGATGGATACTGCTCTGCTCTGAATAAAGTCCAACAAATTGGCAGTGGCAAGTTTTGTCACCCAGAGAAGGCACTCAGGTACTGTTCAGTGACATTATGCAGTTCACAAATATAAAACTGCTTTCTGTGACTACAGGGGAAGTAAGAATGAGTCATGATGAGTGCTCTGCATTATTCTGATGTGTATTGTGGGTTTCTTCAAACTTGTACATTGCTGCCTGAGTGAATGCAGCTTTATGTCAAGGAAGCCTTTAAAGCTGGAAGAGGGAAAAGGAAAGTGCTGGTGCAGGTAAGATAACGGATGCACAGCTTTAAATTGTCACAGTAACAGTCTAGAGTAGGATGGCTTCCTTTTTCAGGGCTCATTGATGGCCAGGGAGAATTTCTATTCTTCTGTCCTGGAAGGGGTTTTAGAGAGATGTGATAGAGAAGGGGAAGTGTGATGCAGACCCTGGGAAGAATTAGGGCACCAAGAAATTTCAGGGGTGGGGCTTGCTGTTTATCCCATGCTGGGCAGGTAGCCAGGTTGTCTCGAGCATGGAAGAAAGAGGAGATATATTAACTGTGGCTGGTGGGCAGGGATGGACAGTCTAGGTACTGATACAAGAGGGGACGAGTTATCAGATTTTATTCTGTGAGAGGTAAAACCCCAGGCCATTGCTGATGCCATACCATAAACATCAGATCCTGAGAAAGGGCTGTGGAGCAGAGCTGCCTGGTCAAGTGATGGGGACATGAGCAGTACCAGGAGAATGGGCAGGGCAAAGGCTGTGTTTTCAATGGTGTGGAATACACTGTTGGAGGAAGTGCATTTCAATAATGTAAAATATATTATAACCCAACATTTTGTTTTCTGTAGCATTTCAGTTGTATATTAAAAACAGTAAATTACTCTGATAGAGTGTGGTATTCAATGGTCTAAGCATTCTTTTTGAATCTCTGTTTCTCACTGATACTTGGGAATGACACATCCAACACAGTGGGTATTGTTTTATAGTAATATATATGAGTTATTTATATCCTGAAAAGATACTGAGGATTCATCTGCTTTTTGCTTCCATCCCAGTGTCTCTCTGCTTTGATTTTATGACTGGTGTGGCATTTGGTAATTAGTATTCTTCCTTTTTCTGTAATATTTGCAATAATGGTGGCGTCTTCACCTACCGATGGCATTAGTATCAGTCGATACTTTTTATTCACCTCTCAAGTTGGCTCATTGTAAGCAGCGATTTGATAATCACAGAGCAAACTATTATTTTCATAATGCTCTTATTCCATAAAGGGTGCTGTAATTTTCCCAGGGTAATTAGGCAAATAGATCACAAAATCTCAGAGATGTTGGCATCATGTTACTAAATTTCTCATGTGCCATTGGTTCACCACTCCTCTCTGATATCCTGAAGGTGGAAAAAGTGAATAGAAAATTCCAATTGCCTTCCTAAGGTCAAGATTTCCAAATGGAAGTCTAGCACAAAATTAATTGCAGATAAATCGAGGAGCCTTTGTGCATCTGTTGTCATACAGGATCATGTGTGCTGTCCAGAATGCCTTGGTCTCATGCTTTGAGTTATAGATTACTGCCTCAGAGTCCCCCATGCACACATACAACTGCTCTTTCCTATGAAGCTTCTAGCTCCCCTTACAGACTTGTCCAAGAGAGGTTGCTGAGCCAAGGCAGACGTGATGTCATTGCTGTGGATATATTCGGGGATTTTTGAGCACACTCAGGATCCACTCCGGTCAAACTGAAGAGAAGCTGGAAACACTTTTCCCCCCACTCTGTCTCTCCAGATACTCCCAAGTCACTTCTAAAGAGCACCTGTGTAAGAAAAGAAATTCTCCAAATAGCAGAGTTTTACATGCATTTTCAGGGGAGCGAGTTAGAAGAAAAGCTCCCATCTCACAGTTGCTCTTCTCCCTGGGCCTGCAGAAGGGCTTCTGCTCTTTGCCACATTGCCAGTGTAACAAAAGGAGCTCTAGAGACCGGGTACACCTGCCCAGCACCTAGATTTCAACATAGTAGTTCACTGAGACATGCTGCCAACTGCCCCTCTCTTGCATATGATTGAGGGAATTATTTTGCAATAAAATAAAACAATTGATTTAAACCCAGTGATACTGGCTAATGACATGGTAAGGGCAAACAGTGTGTAGGACTGATCTGTGTAAATGCTGCTGTGAATTTTTTCAGTCCACCACATATCGTGAGTGAGGAAAAGGTGTTGCCTGGAGTAGGCATTATTGCATCTTGGGTGTTATGGGATAGAGGTCTCTTTGGATCCAAATGAGTGTGCACTGCAGTTTTTTGACAGTTTTACAGCATCCTTCACCCCAGCAGTTATGTCCTCTCCAAAGAGCTTTGTATGCAAGCCTAGATCAGCACTGTCTTGCACCAATGACAGAGACTTTCTAGTTTTAGGGAAGTTCTGTCAGCATGCACATGGGAAAAAATCCTAAAATGAGTTATCAATATTTAAGATGTTTGGCAGGTGTGTGGATGTGCTCCTCTGTATTTGTACACACTTATCAATCAGCTCTAGGATTCTCAACGTTGTCTAACCAGAAACAACTGTATGTTTTTGAAACTGGGGCAAGTTAATTACATTTGTGATACTGAACAAGTAACTTATTTATGTAGTTCAATAGATACATTTAATAAATCCCCAGCTTCTTACCTCTTCTACTTTCATAATTTAAACTCTTGAGCCTGAAATACAAGTATTGCTTGCTAAGTGCCAACTGCTAGCATGACTGCAAACCTTGTTGTGACTGTTAAAATATATTGACAGGGCTCTTTCTTCTGAAAGAATCATATATAGTACTGAATATTTGCCTACCACAGGAAAAAAAAACAGACAATCTTCAGACCTTTGGTACACGCTAATTATGGTATGAATTGTGTGAATTTCATTTGTACTTGCGTATTTATATATATATCTCATTAATTTGTTACAAAGAGGGAAAAAATCATTACTGTAGAGTCAAATTGCCTGTAAATGACTTAAGGAATATGTTAATGATCCTGCTCCAAATGAATAATTATAACACAGGTGCACTTGAGATGTGATCATTTAACTGACAGCACACAGCTTTTAATGTCTTGAATATCCATGATAATGGTGATGTCATAGCAGCCAGTTAAAATAATCGTTCACATCCTCCATTTAATACACAGGAGAACTGTGGGTATAATTCCTGTATAGAGCTATTGCCTTGCTTATTTAAGGAATGGTTAATTTATAAGCAAATCAAGAAGACACTCTGCATTGATTTTAATGCAATGTGTTTCCAGTAAAATGTCATGCTATTGTCTCCAATAGAAAATAAGCATTGATGGCAGAAAGGCATTAGTGCATCAATTTGATGTTAGAGTTTAAAGGAACTTAGCTCAAAATATCTGAGTTTGTTAAATATAGGAATTACACTTTGCCTGCTTTGCTACTAATATCCAGCTAAACCTTTGGTGTTTGTTGTTTTAAAGGTTCTTGTAGTTCAGTTCCCTCTGAAGTTGATGCCTGTGGGAATCAGGGATGTGCGCTCTGACATGCACAAAACAGCCCCTGTCTACAGACGTGTTGTCTCATTAAGAGAAGATTTGAACTCTGTAAAGGCCAGTCTTCTTCTGGGCTTATGTCCCAGTTAATTTCACACAGCTGTGCAACACATTAAGTTTTTCAGTTGTATTGGTGGTCAAGATCAGGTTTTAAGTGTCTAACAATCCAAAATTTGAATATTATACCTTGAATGTGCAGGAGTTCACAGAAGGCAGTAGTGTGCTGCCTAGGTGTTATCTCCATGATAATAGCAATGAAACTAGAGCAGTAGCTAAATATAGAACAGTTTTTCTGCATCTATTTCATGTGTTGTCAAGTAATTATAAATAGATGAAGAATTAAATCTCTAACCTGTAATGAGGTTCATGAGGAAAACTTACAGAATTCCTAATGTAAAAGGGGTTGTTTCCAGTTAAGGTTAGCACTCTGTTTTGAGAAGAACCACCTTATTTAGAATAATAGTATTACATTGATGCAGTGAGAGTCTGTGCTAGGAGGGGAGAACTCTTTTGAAGATATCAGTTCCAAAGCATAATAAAACAGGTGCATCTTAATAGGTCTACCAGGAATGTTTTAGCTGTTAGCATCTTTTAAATGCTTCTGCTGAGAAACCCTGTTTTCATAACAAGGTTGGTGAGTATTAAACCTGTGATAGTTCTTTCTGGGATTACTATAATTTATAAAAACAATAAAAACCTGCTAAAAAACATTTATGTATTTACAAATGTTGTAATCCCGGGGTCCCACTGATATTTGTGGTGAAAGATATGCCTAAGGGTACATAACCCTGCTTGTACATTGCCAGGACTGCAATCTGGTTTATGACAAAACAGATTCATTTATCTCCAAATAAATAAATTACTTTTGTGAACATTTAGAAACATTTGCATAATTAGGCTGTAAGATCTTAGCAGTCTTTTTCATAATAATTAAACTAATCTAATCTTGGACAGGGTAAACAGACTTACTAGGCTGAGAGCAGCCTTCAGGCAAGGAACTTACTACATTCTACAGGAACTGTAAGGCTGATGATGTTTGTTAATTATGCAGAGCTTTTACTCCCCAGTAATAGCAACGTTTGTATTGCCTGAAGCTCAGATAGCTACTCCCAGGCACATAAAATTAGGCTCAGGGTTTTTTTGTCATTCTTTAAAAAAACCCAACAAAACAACAAAAAAAAAAAACACCAAAACACAAAACCACAACAAAACCACAAAACAAAACAAAGAAGATACTTCAAAATGATTACACGCTTCCAACAAGAAGGCATTAACCTTACAGTGTTGGATCCCGGAGCTGCACTCAATTGGCTCCCTCTGCAGTCATGTGGTCTTGATTATCTTCAGATCTGGAGTCTTTCATGCCATAGAGAGAGGCAGGGTTGTGAGGCTGGGTAAAAGAAGAGCAGAAGACACTGCTTTATTTTCTGGGGACTTCAGGAAGAAAAGATTGAGAATATCAAATAGGTCTTACCCAGGACAGTTCTTAGTCAAGCAGTCAATCAAAATTTATAACCATAAATCAAAAAAAGATCAGAAACAGTACCTAGCAAATTCTGAAAAGATGTTTTTTCTTTAAAGAATCTGTCATCTTTATCTAGTTTTATATGAGCCATCAGTCTGTGAAGACTTCAACTCACAAGTAAACTCAAGAAGAAGGATTTTTCTGCTTACAAATAGGGTATGGTATTAACAAGGAGGATATTCAAGCTCTACAAGCTTATTTTTAAAAAATCATCTCTTAACAAAGATATTTTGTAGACAAGAATTTAATTTCTGAATATTATTTTCCTCAGAGCAGGACATGCAAGGAAATTCTCCTGATTTTTTTTCTTTGTGATTTGTTGAATTTAGATTTTTTTTATCGAAAAAATTCATGTGCTTCGACCTTAAAAGCCTGATTTATAGTTTATAATTTTTTTCTCAATTTGCATACAAATTTACAATGCATTACCTTTTTCAGTAAAGATTTAATTACATTTGGAGAGAAATAGTGATGCCTGACCTCTTCAAGGCAGGTGGTTAAACCATATGGAAGTGGTGTAACATGAAGCATTGCCTCTAATAATCAAGAGCTGGATTTCACTCATACCAAGAAGTAGAATGCTTTAGGAATTTCTCCTGTTCATTTCAAAGATTGTTCCCTGAGTAAATGATGCTAGATGAAGTTTTCAGAACTTGTCTCTTCAAACAAGTTCCATCAGGATTTGCTTACGAAAGGACTCATGGATCTGAATAATCACCATCTTTTAAAGCCATGAGGGCCAGAAGATCTGGAACAGGTGATGCATCTCTGGATGTTTTTTCCATAATAAATGACTGGGTAGAGGCAAGAAATTGGCAGGAATTTGTTTTCAGCTTTTGCCTCTTCTGGCCTGTACAGATGAGCTGTCCAAACACGGTGTAAGGCATGGATAATAAGCAAGCATCCCATTGCCAACTATTTTCTGCACAAGAAAGATGCAAGATATCAACTCTCCCACTGCAGTTTGAACTACCCTGCTTCAGGCCTTATTCTTTTTTACTGTGCTCTTCATTCCCAGGCACATTATTTAACCAGACTTAGTGAGTCCAGCGTGTCTGCCAGTCAGTGCTACAAGCTAGTGGGTTGTTGCTGCTCCAGTTAACATTTTGCAGTATTGCTGGTGGCATGAATTCAAGTACTATGTGTTGATCTTTATTAACTTTTGAGGGAATAGTACAAGGTGCTTGTATCAATGAAATTAATCAGAATGAAAAATCCTGGTTTAAAGTGATGAATCGTGTAAACAAATAATGTTGATCTCTAGTCTCCAGGTGGCCTTCCAAAAAGTTTCCTTTGACAACTCAGGTTTAAAACCTCTGAGTTAGAAAAGTTTATCCCAAGGCTGCACAAAGCCTGGAAATAAGGCTAGAAGGGACTGTTCTGGCTTTCCTTGTAACAGGAACAACCCCTGGGTTCCATGAGGAGCACATCTTTGCCTGAGGCCTTATTCCTCTTCTCTGCAGCACAGTGCATAGCTATGCAGTATTTATTTGCCAGAAAAACAGAATACATTTAGGATGGAGAAGTTGCTCAGGCTGGACTACCAGATTTACAGTGTGGAAAGGTAGCCCTGCTGCTGTTGTAACTCCCACCCTTAGTGCCATTTCCCACAGGGTCATTGCTGAGCCCTTGGACTAGTGCTGGTCAGAAGAGTGAGCAGGAGCAGCTCCAAGCCTCTTGTCCTGGTCACAGCAGGAAATCTAGGAAAAGTCACATTGCCTATGCTGCTAGCAAAGAACACAGATTTTTAGATTATGATATGAACAAATTGCATTATGTATAATATTCCATGTCTCTGGTTATTAATTGCCTTTGATAGTTTATATCTTTAACATGAAGCAAATTATCATCGGATTAGATTTAGCAGGTACATAACTTGAAATTTTATGAGCTGCTTGTATGTTGCTTTTCAGTGTATTTGACTGCATACTGTGCAATGTAATATGCACCTTCATTTGCCTCACTTAGCAGTAGAGGTAAATGAGCTCCCTCTTTTTTTTATCCTGCCCTTCTTGAACTTTCAGTTAAATTATAAGGAGAACATATGAGACTGTTTTTCTCCGTGGGGACAAAGGACGACCAGGATAGAGATGGTGCCATTCTCCCTGCTCACCAGACTGTCGTGGTGTTAGAGTCAAATTTTCCCTTCCCTCCCCCTTACATCTTCAGAAGAATGAAAAAATGGTACATAAGCTGTTACTTTGAGACACAGTTGATTCCTGGGTGCTGTCTGAGTAGGTGCAGTTATGTCTGCCGCTCTTTCAGGACAGAATGTGAGATTTGGGGCAAATTGGCCCATCAAACCCATGTACCGCCTATTTGCAAAATGGCACAGCATGCTGAGGATATTAGATGCATCTGAAGACAGTGTTAAGTTGAATACATGTACATGAACACAGATAATTAGAATAACAGGGTTTTTATAATTATAGTTTTAGGAGAAATACTGATGTTTGCATTGTTAATAGGTCATCTATTATGGACTATGAAATACCTTGGTTTATTAAGATAATGCACATTTTTCAACCCTTATATAGAAAGAAATTTCATTCATAGCTATAGCTTTTTCTCTTGTCTAGCTCTGTCTTGACATTAGAATTTCATTGGGTAAAACAATTTTGGGGCTTAAACCCTGAAGAGTTGAAGTACTGAAATTTTTTTTAGTATAAAGCTCATTTTGAACAATCACTTGTGATCAAGGTATTCTACATTATTTTTACCCAGTGTACTCTTTGAAAATGGTATTTTGAGAAAACTTGGTATATACAGGTATCATTCTCTTGAGAGTTTGAAAGGGGGAAAAAAATTAAAAATTGTCAGCTTTCTTATTTCCAACACTTCAAAGCGTATTTACTAAAGATATGTTGACTGGATTTCTGTATAATTTTGTGTGAATGATTTATCTTGTCTGGTCCAGAATGTAAACTTGTTAAACATTGTAAATTAAGTATTTTTTAGGGGGGCGGAATGCTTACTAATTTGCATTATAAACAGCAGCCCAATTTCAGGCAAGCTATGCTTTTATTTCAGTAGTGTTAGAGACACAGAGTGCTAATTACAGAGTGGGAAATTTCAAGGGTGGTTAGAGAACAAGGGCAAGGGCCAATGACACAGATCTTCTTAAATTACTTAGATTGTTTGGAAAAGTTGGGATGGTTTCATTCTCTTCTTATTCCTTCACTGTAATCTTTATAGATTATAATAATATCTTGATCCCTCCTTATCATAAAGTCACTGTTATTTAATAGTTTGGGACTTTTTTTCTTAAATTGTATTATGTACTGAAAACTATCACAATTTTATGATTGGTCAAAAAAAATTGTTTTTTCTTCAAGTTAACAGCTTGGGATCACTTCAAAGTGAAGGGAATACAAACTTTAGTGAGGCTATCAAAAGCAGTTGAATAAAGTTGTCAAAAGCAATAATAAGCCCCAAACCCCAGAACTGAGTGGATCAGGTCTAAAAGGTTGACTTATACATAGTTTTGTAGCATGTTGCCTTTCTTGTTCTTTGTGTACCAATGCCAAAAAATGCTACGGATGCATAGAAGCCTTGGGAACAGTGTACCAAAACAACAGTTGTCAAAGCTTACAGTATTTACCAGAATGATGTCAAGGAAAAAGATTGGATGAGTTGGAAGCAAAAATACCCAAGAAAAGTGAGACTGGGATCATTAGACTAGCATCTTAAGAAAAACAAGATACACAACTTTCACCTGTAAGTATCTGCATGTTTTTACTGGAGGTAATGACTAGTGACTATTCGAATTGGTAATGAATTCCATTTTGATCAGTTTAAAAATTTTGGAAGAAAATCTGCTGTTTAGATGTGAAAGCGTGTAGATAAATTCAGGCACTTCTGGGTGAAGTGAAAAATCTGTTAATCCAACAGTACAGTAACTGTCTGAAATGAAAAATAGTAGCACAGACCTGATTTTTGTGATCCTTGATATCCTTATTTGGAATAAAGTTAGTCTAAATACACCTACTGTATGCACAGCAGAGGGAGGATTGGTCTAAGTGAGAGGGTAAGAAGGGACCTGCCTACTAAGGGTACAGTGCAAATTATCCCATCAAGGGGGAAGGATAGGAATTACAGTAGGAGCCCAAGATGGCTAAATCAAGAGCACTTCCTATACTTCAAACCTAAGAAGGACAATTGCACGAAGAGGAAAGTAGGTCAGCTCACTAAGGCAAACTGCAAGTGTATAAATCAGAGGAGCTTTTAGTGAGAGAGGGAAGGCTGTCTGAGGGGGGACAGTGGAAGGGCTCAAATGTCGTGACTTTTCTGCTGGATTTCAGGATAAAAGTCAGCTGCAATAAGGTGGCCTAACACCTGCACCAACAGGAGAGAATAAGGAAGAAACAGGTTCAATAGCATGTATAAAATTTAGATGTTTTCATACCAGCTGGACAGGTGAACTTTGTCCTTGGTGCTTAATGGGCTGGTTGGTGAACTCTCAGAGCCTCTAACAGTTATCTGCAGGAACTTCTGAAGGGCAGACAAGTTACCTAGATGCTAGGAAATGTAAATTATGTGATTAGCTAGAATGAGTGGGAAAACTGAGACATTTATAGAACACCCAGTTGCTGGAAAGACACTAAAATATATAGACATGTATAGAGCAAGTATTTAACAGTTGTTCACCACAAAAACCTATGTTAGGTGAACATCCAAAGGTTTTTATTCTGGATCAGGTATTATTCTTGCTTTCATTAATGGCCTAACCAATGGGCCTGAGAGTAGTCTATTGCATTTGCAGGTGCCACCAAACTGAGAGGAAGTGACACACTAGGTTTACAGTTATACATAAATTGCATAGAAGAGCACAGTTGAAATAAGAGTTTTGTAGAAAATTATGTAATGGTCCTGGTGGACCACAGGTCAGAAGGAAGTAAAAACTTATGCTATTTTAAGCACCAAGTGTGTCCAAGCAGGATTACTGGTTCTAGTTTTGGACACTCCAAATAAATTGTAGACCAAACAGAGGCGGTCCAAAGGGGAACAGTGAGAGTTTTTAGAGATTGGGGCCTGGAAGAAATATAATGAAATAAAATGATACTGAAATGTGTGCGTGCAAGTATAACAGGCAGTGCATAAAGAAATAGCTGCCAGAAAAAGAAAAGTAATTATTTGTTCTCCATGTCTCTGAAAAATAAGCAGGGCAGGCCTAACATGATGCTAGTTAGGTATTTTAAAAGCTTCCTAGTGGTGGAGGATGTTACTGTTCTGTGAAAATCACCATAATAAGGTATGACGTGAGTCTATGGAATACCCATTTTTAAAGGTCTCTAGCAACAATTGATCATCTAATCTAGGTGTTTTAAGCACAGTTATTTCTAGGTAAGACATAGGGCAAATGAAATTTTCTTGTCTTTTCCAGCTGTTTGTTCCTACTTTATCTCCTGTGTGAATGTAAAATGAGTGACAAATTCTAATCTGAACCACCACATGCAAACCTGGGCATGAGGGAGCTCAAGTAGTTCCCTTTTTTGCCTGCTGAGCTCTTACTCTGAGCACTACTTCTTGAAAGTGTGAATGATGGGAGTATTTTCTGGGGCACTGTGCTGATGAGCAAATGTCTCTTTCTTCTCTAACTCTCCAGGTACAGGGTTCCCAATCCTGTTGTGCATATAACCCCCAAGTATGAGAGCTGAATAATTTGGTTATGTGTACAGTCTAAGGCCATATTCTACTGCTTGTAGGGCCAGAGACTTTGCAGTTCTACTTGCCACCTGCACTGACCACTTTTGCTTTTCGTTTTAGATCTCTAGGGGCTCTTGTGAGCCCTTGAGATCTTGGGAGATCTAAAACTGTAGAATAGTTAGTGGAAAAGGTTTCATTGCATGGCATTTTCTTGCTTATACAACTCAGTGACCAAGTCAAGCAAACAGAATATGTATGATGAGTTTACTGCTCCAAAATTGAGCAGAAATCTGTTCTCCATTGGAGTGTACCTTTGAATGATGGGTCTATGACATTTGTCTACTTATGGGAGAACTGTAGCCTGTAGAATGTTCAATTTATAAATTATTCATTAAATATGCCCTAAACTCTAACAAGGCTCTAAGGAGTGCAAGAGAGCCACAAACCCTACTTTTGATAAATATTTTCAAATACTTGAAAATTTAATTTTCTATTATCCAACTCAGAGTTAATCAAAGAGATTCTGAGAGAAACAAAGGGGCTGAGAAAAAGCCAGAGATAAGTATCCATCCTAGAAGCACTAATGCTTCTGGAATACACAGTGGGGAAGATATCAATTGGTGAATACTTGTGGCATACATCTACCTGACCTAAAAATAAAATATCTTGACCTGAACTAGGCTTATTTTTCCTCAATCCTAACTATACATTAAAGGGAATAAGGCTTTGTGAGCAAGTTGAACAAACACAGGCAGAGAGGGAGGGCACCATAAGCAGCAAGACAGCTGTGTCTTCCGGGGAAAGCAGGAATGAGTTGGATCCTTCTTCATTTGGAATAAAATAGGTATGCTGAGGTAATGATATATTTAGATAACACTCTTCTGTGCTTTGGATCTATTTTCTCAAGTTGTGTATTCTTTGGCAAAGAACTGAAACTCTTTTGAAAGATCTGTTTCTTGTCTTCACAATTTTACTGACAGGCTCTGAGGGGGTCAAACCATTTGAGGTGCTGGTTTCCTGACCAGAACCAGGATTGTTACAGGCAGCTCTGGAAAGGGGTCATCAGAGGATAATCCATTTGATTCCAGTGACAGGAAGAAGACAAACAGGGGTGGGACTTGAAAGTGCTGTGTTTAGGAAAGCGGGAAAGCTGACCATGGACTGGTGAGCACATTTAAAATGGCATGGAGAGTGGAGTCAGTGAAAGGGACATTTGACTCAGAACTTCTTCCAGGGAAGACATCTGCTGCTTCTTTCACATGACCATAGTCTACAATGAGTGTGTCATCTGTTAAAATGGTTATCCCAGGCTCTCCAGGAATAAAGAGGCCTCTTACAGCTTCTAAAGTATCCAAGAGTGAACTGTAGACATTCTTGTATTAGTCAGATGCCCCTTCTGCCCGCAGAAGAAAGAAGTGCTGCTCAAAGTCTAACGCTGCACTGATCTATGCCTTTGGAGCAGTCTAAAAGTCTGTGAGTTGTCCTTATCTGTACTTGGCTAAAGCAGGTGGGTTTTTTTTCACTTGATACCACATGCTGTTTCTGCCTCAGCACCTCTTTACATCTGTCAAAGTGATCTTGAGCTCTACTTCCTTCTGCAGTATCTGCATCTTCTTCTGTGCTAAGCAGATAGAAGAAGCCTTTGTGGTCCCTGCTCTCGTTTCACTGGGGCAGAATTTTGGCTGCCTTTGCAGCAGTCCAGTTTGTCCCATCCCAGATTTGATATTGTTGGTGAGCAGGTGTGAACAGGCTCTCTTTGGTTAAGACTGAGGTTAATGTGCAGTAAAAACTGTTTAGGTAATTCAGAATTTAGAAGATGTGATGCCAAGTTGAGGATATAAAACTCCTCTGTTCTATGGAAAAGGAGGAGGATGTGAAAACTGCCCTCTGAATGCAGACAGACTTAAGGTATCTTACCCTTTGTACATCCGCTCATCATTTGTCACTGCCTACAAGAGAGCCAGTTTACGCTACATGCCTAGGTTTTAGGTAGCTAAAATAAGGAGAGATGAATCCCATCATTATCAGAGAATAGTTTAATTCAGTAACCACTGGATAAAGGTTAGGCCTTTAGAAATCCACTATGAATTCCATAGATCACTTGTGACTTCAAGTGAAACTGAGAATCTTTTTGGCGCCTGGATATGTTGCCTTTATTACTGTTCTCACCTCACCTGCTGCTTGCTGTTGTATTGCAGCAGCCTGGAAGGAAGCTTTCCTTATACTGTCTGAAGAATGAATGTTAATGTTGCTCAGGTATATTAATTCTCTCTTAGCGAGAACATCCTTTATAGAAGAAGGTAATCCTCTGCTTCCTTGTAATTTGCTAGAAATATAAGTTCTTTCGGAAAATCTTCTTGTTTATGATTTGGATTTTTAATTAACTGTACATTTTAGCAAAAACCCATAGAATCACTCTTAGCTAAAAACTAAACTGCCAATGCAGTTTGGGCATCTTATCTACCATCTCCACAGCAGTGTGTACTCTAGCATCATTGACACTTCAAATTCTCTATCCTGCTTAATGGAAAATTAGTATCCCAGATACTTAATCTCCTCTTTGAATGGTTATGCTTTCATAACACACAGCATTAAGGCAGAAAAACAGCTATCAAAGTGAAAATCATGATATCTTTGAGCTGGGAGATGTGAAGCGCCTTCAGTTTGGATACAGAGCCTAGAGCATTTATTTGAAATGCACATTAGTTCATCCCTTGGTTTGCAAAACTGTAGCAAAATTGCCCATCTCTTCTGTCCTGAATGTTTTACATACTCTGAAAGGTTTTAACCTTTTTAACATTTTTGTAAGGGGTGAATATTCAAAGTATGGTCCTTCATTGTATCTCTTAGACTGTTGATAAAAGCAATGTTCTTAGTACTGATCTTCCCTTGAGCTGCCCCTTGAGCAGGGAGCAAGATTTATTCTTGGGGTACGTGGACTGAGTAGCCTGAAGAGAACAGTCTTCAGATGCAGTGACTGCTATTGCCAGTGTAGGAAATCATATTGCATAAGAAATCAAAGATTCTAGCAGGAGGAGAGGGCTCATTTGTAAAAGAGCCACAGTTTAAAATTTAAGTAACTGGTCTAATAGTTTATAGGATGTCTAATTATCTAAGTTATGAAAATAAAATCTTTTGATTTCTCTTTGTAGTCCTGCCACATTGTTCCTTTGGGATCTGTCTTGACTTAATGTACAGAGAGTAAACAAAACAGAACTAGCAAACAGTAATATCACGTTACAAAGTAATTCAGTTCATGGACAGTGTGCTCGTGGGTGGATTGCTGAGGGGGTCAGCTGGTGGTTTTTGTTTGTTTGTGGTTTAGGTGGGTTTGCGTGTTTGTTTTTAGGCCTTTGTCCTAGCAGGTAAGACAGAAAAATGTTCACTTTCCCTTATCAATATGGGATCTTGGAAGAGTTCATTTCCAGTCTCTTATACTGTTACGGGAAAAGCAGAATGATATTCTTGGCTGACGACAGTGCAGTTTCCCAACGTTACCATGGTGATCACCTATGTAACATCACTACCACTTTTCACAACAGCTCAATTTAAGATTCAAGTTGAATATTTCCATGATTATGGGAGGGTAATTATTTCATTACTCAAGGGAAGAAGATTTAGGAGGTAAATAGCTCTTCATTAGTTCTTAAATGATTTCCCTAGTCTTTTTAGGCCACAGAAATGCCAAATATTAAAGTGACAGAAACAGAGGGTCAAATTTTGATCTCCCTCTTCATCTTGCCTACCTCTCAGCACCTTCTGAGCAGCCAAGAAAGTAGAAATATCTCTAACCATTAAATGCTCTTGAAACCTCAGACATTTGGTGTAAGGCTTTGTCTTTAAAGGTTGACCTTTTTTCCCAAGGTGCTCAGTGTTTCAAACGTGCAATGCAGCTGAAGCCCAGAAAAATTGCAGGTTGGATCACTGACCACTCCATGTAACTTTGAAAAGTCACAAAAACAAGTTGAAGGGAAGTGAAGCACCCAAAGTTCTGGCCTGTTACTCAAGAACTTCCTTGTTTTAACTATAGATGTTAATATCTTCTCTGGCTAGGACAAGCCAGAGCCCATAAACTGCTTTTCTGTTTTTTTAATTTCTTCAGAATTTGAGAAACCAGGAACTTAGACTACAGAGTGATTATGTGGGAACTATTGATACCTTCTGTTATTGGTGGTGATATTTTGTGTAGTTTATGTGCACATTTTAATTGAACAAAGCCATCTATTTATAATTAGAAGTGGATGTAAAATAACTAAGAAATGAAATGTTAAATTCTACTGGGAATTTTATAAAAAGTTAACCTTTATTGTTAATTGCAAAGGGATTGTCTTCTACTAATTAAATCAGAGGTGGAACTTCAAATAGGTTTTGCAAATAACTTAATGGCTTATAAACAAATAATTGCCACAGCAAAATAAGCACGCATAACAGAAAGAAAACAATTATATTGTAACACTGTTATTAATTTGTCCCTTCATGTTATAGAGGATGCAGGTCACAGGAGACTTTCATTAGAGAAAAAAGCTCACAGATACCTCCCTTTGAATCATACTGTTAGTTAGGAACCAAGGGTGAAATGATTCATGACTTCCTTTGCCTGCATTTTTACATTTTCCAGTGAAAATAAATGAGTAGATTTACATAATCACAATAAGATGTTTCAAGAATAGTGGTGCAAATTTTTTTAGATTATACCACCAGGCTGCCAAGGTTTCAGGACACTACTAATATGTCTAGACAAGCAGCTATTTGTGTTGTTTTGGCTGACTTTCATTGTGTTCCTTTATTTTTTATGGCCCAGGGTTCAGCAATGATGCAACTCCGTAATCAAGTGATTGGGAATATAAAAGACACAGGAAAATACTGCAGTGTTATGCTAAATCAGACTGAGGTAGAACATGGCAAATCAACATTTTTCAGTTTTGTATGTCATTTCTCAGGGATATCTGCCAGAGAGAACGTAAGACTAGTCACAGTGGAATTAACTGGAAAATGCATAATTTTTTTTCCCCAAAAAATCTCATTTATGGAAGTAGTTTATTTCAATACCACTTTGTTGATGCTTCCTCAGACTGAGAATGAAACTGCACATTATGAAACATCTGATTCAGGATGCTTGCCTGGAGACCTCAAATTCCTGCCTTGCCTTGGTCAAACTGTGGACTCTCAGGTGTCTGACTTGACTGTCTCACAGAGACTTCTCAATGTAAAACTCTATTCTACATAGCTATGACTTATCCGTTGGCTCAGAGAGGCAGGCACATGGCCAACATCTGCCTCCTGGACAGTTCAAACATGGTTCCTGGGCTACAGCTGTGTCATGCTCTTCTGGAGTTGTGTCAGCCTCAGGAATTTGTAGTAGGAATGAGACTGAAGGGTCCCTTACAGCTCAACTGTCAACATGGCCAGTCCTGGCTACTTGTCCACAGGGTGATGGATCCCCACAGGGTGCTGTTGTCACATCCTGTTTGAGCAGCCCCTCTGAAGTCCCTGATCTCTTTCACTCTTGATGGCATCAGGATTATTTAGTGCTCCAGACTGCTTGGTGTGTTATGAGGGAAAAAGAGTAACTGAAATTTTTATGGACAAATTCTAGCATAGAAGAGTAATCTATTAGAGGAGACAGATCCTGATATTTTTGCTGCAATTTTCCATGAAAAATCTCTCTAACATATTGTTACTAGCTGTTAGAACAGGAAAAAAAAATCTTATTAACTTATTTTGGTGAAGCAACATTGCAACACAGTTACCCACAGGAGTAGACACCCTCTGGAACAGTGCCGCCTTTGCCCCTAAATACTCACGTGTGTTTGCTGGTTAACATTCACTTAAAGATGACAATACGAAGTTTCAATATAGCAGCAAGATACAACATGCATTACAGTGCAAAAATTCTATTTGAGGTCAGGACTAACTTAGGAAAGCTTATAAAATAAGCTAGAGATGCATAGCACAAAACAATTGATTTTTCACAGAATCAGAGAATCATTTAGGTTGGAAAGGACTCTTAACATCGTCAAATCCAACAATTGACCCAACACTATCAAATCCACCTCTGAACCACGACTCTAAATGCCATGTGTACACGTCTTTTACATATTTCCAGGAATGGTGGCTCAACAGCTTCCCTGGGCAGCTTGCTCCAATACTTGAACAAAGCTTCATCTTTGTGTGAAGAAATTTTTCCTCATATCCAATCTAAACTTTCCCTGGTTTGAGGCCATTTCCTCTTGTTCTGTCTCTTGCACGGACAAGTAATGGTGTCATCTTTAGATCTGCCTGCAGTCACTACCAGCTGTGATTCACTGTAGGCCAGCTGCTAATTTCATTTTTGTTTTCCGAGCAAGGCAACAAGATTTTACTGGAGTATACAGTAAAATAGAAAAATACAGTTGGAACAGAGAGGTAATGCCTGGTAGGAGGGGAAATATTTCACTTGAAGTGCCTGCTAAACTGAATACTTTCTGTTCTCACTTCTGTGTAAAGTGGAATTTATGCTGTTATGCTATTTTTGTTCTGAAGAAGAATGATTTAGCAGACTGCCAGGGGTGTAAACTGAACAAGGTGTAATGTCTGAAATTAAGGAAGGAAAATGAAAAAAATAGCTGTTCTTGAGTTTGAGCTTCCCACGTCTACTTTATCTGACTTAGTTCAGGTAAGTAACCAGCTTGGACACAATTCAGCAAATTATTACTCACATGCTTAGTACAGAGTATTTTAATATAATCACTGAAGTAAAGCATGTGGGAGAGAAGCTGTCATTTAGCACAGCATTTCTTTTTCAAATTAGTCTTGTTTTAATTTCCTGTTGAAAAATTTTATTTTGAGGTAGCAGTGAAATCCTGTCCAATGTCATAAGAACAAAATTTGCATTAAATTCCTAGAGCTGTAATTCCTATCAAAAGTCTTCCTACCTCTCTGTAGGTTGAGGTTTCTTCATGAACGATCATGCAATCTGGCTGGTACCTCTACCGCATTTTACAGGGTCTTTTTCTCTCCCACCATGTTTTATAATGGTGTGGGTTTTTTTCAAGACACTGTAAGCCAGTTGTATGATTTTGTGTTTCAGGACTAATTATGTCTTACTGCTTTTTCTACTTTTTACAGAAAAGAAATCGTGACAGCCACTCAGCCTGGATTTATCATACATAAGAATTCACAGTATTTAATTATCTAGCGATTTCCTCCATTGTTTTCAATAACAGTTTCCTTTCTTTATTAAATATAAAATATTTAGTGTTCAATTGCAAAGATATTGTGGCATTTTTTCTCTTTCAGAAAGTTTCCTGACTCTTGTCCTTATTATTAGTCTATGGCATATTTTATTTTATTCCAACAAAATTTCAATGAATTAGTAGAAAATGTTCAACACAGTTGAAAAAGCTGTTCTGAAGAAGGTGTAGGAGGCTCAAACAATTGCTTTTTGTGGGGTTTTGAGTAGAAAAGCTCCCCAAATGCCAGCGTGTGTGAAGATTCAAATGCGTACTCTGGGCTCTATCTTCAGGATGAGGGTAGCTGTAGGAGTATTTAAATGCCTTCTGCATGGTGAAAGGAAGACAGTGTGTGCTGCCTGGGAACCTCTGCAAAAGAATTGCTTTGCTGCCAGTTTAATTTTTTGGTTGACCTTTATGATTTTCAAAACTAAGAGGATAAAAGCAGTACTTAAAATATTTTAATGTTCTTCTGTTTTAAAGCATATGCTGCTATTCTGGTGTTTACCTGTAACTTCTCTTCAGTGTTACAACAGAAGGAATCTCACTCAGAACTACAGTTTCAATAATTTTTAAAAACGAATTAAGCAGTGTAATAAAATATTGTCAAATCATATTTGTAAAACTTGTGGTAAAGGTTTTAGGGAAGAAATGGTGATTTTTATCTTTTTTGTCACTTTAATATTTTTTAAGGATTCTCATATAATTTTCCAGTATCATAAAAAATTCATTGTGTGCTCCAATTTAGCACACAATATAATAAAAGTAGAAAAGAGTTCTGCTATTTCAAGGAGTTGTATAGAATAGAATATTTTAGTTGGAAGGGATCTACAATGATCACCTCATCCAGCTGTTTAAAATTTGAATATATTATAAGTGTAAGAATTTGTAGCACATTGTAGAATAGAAAATTTACAGATTTTCATGGACTCTGAATTTAGCAGGAGGATAATTGCTCAGAACTTGAACACTGAATGAGAAAACAGAACCAACAAGTGAAATCTAAAACCCAGCACGTGTCTCTCCTCACACCACACCGTCTGTACTTTCACGTTTACTATGTTTATTACATCTTTATTTTTTAGGAAATTATTCATCAGACTTAGGTTCTGTTTGTTCAGGCAACCTATCTGTATTCTCAATTATGCTATTATGTGGTCTGCTTTGAGACTGAAGACTCTTCTCAGCAGTTCTGGTCAAGTAGTGGGAGATATGGGCAGGTCACTGAGCTAACAATTCCCTCTTTCTTCAGCAGTGTGTCCAAGACCAGTTTGCCCATAGGAAACTCACTTTTGTGAATGTCAAAGGAAGAGCAATCATCCTTCACCCCACCCCCTGCCATTTTTTAGGGGAAAAAAATCATTTTTTCTTTTCCCATTCAATTCCTATTTTCTTTTCTTGTAAATAAATACTTAACCTAAGAAGACCATTTAGTTTAGTTGAAAATTCAATTTTCCATTAAAACAGTTTTGTGATCAATTTGTGACCAGCCCTCATATTGCCATGTTATTGACCTGTTTATTTTTGTCTATCAAGGCTGTTGAATAACTGTAGTTACTAAAACAACAGGTTTTTTTGTTGATTGTTTTTTTGTTGTTGTTGTTCTCTTTTTTTTTCCCTCTGAGAAGTAACACTCCAATGTGAGTGGAAGGGCCTTTACATGTTTCAGCTGGTGGTCAAACGCTGAATTGCAGTGGATAATTTTGGCAGGAAAAAAATGAATGGAAAAGATGAAAATATTTTTTTTTTTTTTTTAATATGCTAAAATAATTCATTTGAACATTTTTAACAACACAAATTTTTGTGAGACTCCTCTACTGTTTAAAAAACAAACTCCATTTGGGGAAAAAGGTTTAAAAATAGGTTATTTGAAAATAAAATGAAGCAATTAATTCTAGGCTGATGCAGAGCAAATTGCTATTTTTTTTTCTGTAATATTTTTTTCTTAAAATATTTTTATAGCTCTATTTGGCCCAAGTTACCCATCAGAGGAAAAAAGAGGTATTATTTGTGCATTTTTTTTTGCAAATTTCATTTAATTACTTGCAGTGGATGCTTTTTCAATTGCCAGTAGATCTGATTTGAAGGTATTTTTCAAAGCTCTGTTTCTTTTATAGAGAAGTCAGAAGGTATTGTTTTCAAAAAACAAAAAAAGCATAGCTTTTTGACATTGGTGTAGCTGAATGAACATAGGAAAGTCAAGGATTACCCTGCCTAACTCACGTTTTGTGAGGCTCTTTACAGATGCCCATTGGTAAGGTGTAATGAGTGGAATAATGAGCACACGTGATTGTATGAAATTGTAAAAATTGTGGCTCTTACCTATAGGAGAGTGAAGCTATAATCAGTTGACTGATTTGTAGCAAATAATTTTTTTGTTGAGATTTGTATGTTTGTTACTGTGTAGTTAGAAAATAAATAAAGATCTAGGGTGGAAAGACTGGGGAATTCGTTCTGTGTGCGATTAACTAGCTTATTTGCTCCAGTTTATTTTTGATCAAATAGAAGATGCTGAAAGAGTATAAAATAAGGTCCTTAATATACTCTAAGGGCCTGTTTCTGCCCCAGTTGACATTAAAGGCAAGTTCCCACTGATGTGACTGATGCCCTAATTGCCTGAGTTGACATTGATGGTTTCTCATTTCTCAATTCCAATAGCTTTGCTCTAGAAAGGATGTTGGGATGATGTCAGGTTTTTTTTAAGCAGTGATCACATGAAAAACAAATATTTTAAATGGAAGATTAAAGAGCTGGAAGAAGAAAAGTATGCATCAAATGGCTGGTGACTATCAAACCACCTTGCTACAGGTGAAAACATACAGGAAGGACGGGTCTCTATGTGCTCATTTTTGATGTTGGGAAATACATTTGCATTCTCTGGGTTTGTTGCACTGGGTTTCTTCACTGGGAGTCACAGAATTTTACTTAATAGCTTTAAAAGAACCATATTGTCTGGAGGTAACTTGGTTTTTTTTGTTTTTTTTTTTAACCCAGAGCTCGCCATTAACAGGTTTTTTTAACCTGGTAATTTTATTTCATTTTTCACCTCTTTGTTATTCATTTTATTAGACTTGAATGCAGCCTTGCTGCACTGTGATTCTTCCTCTCTTTTTTCCACATGGCTGCCTGGTTTGCAGAGGATGCTTCCTTAAAGATGTGTTCCTTCCCCTGACAAACAATTACCCCTGTTCCCCTCTGCAGGAGGCCATTAGGACATCATCACGGGTTCTGCTAAGTCATCTCACAATCACAGTCTTGTGCAATCACCTCTCATCTGAGTCTATCTAGGCATATGCCATGCAGGGAAACTAGCAGTCACAAAATGCAGTACCTCCAGGCATATTATTTGTTATTTTGGTCCAGGAGGGTGACAGATAATGGCCACTGTCTGAAGGTCTCATTGGCTGCAGGGACTGGCATCATATGCAGAAAATTGGGGAAAGCCAGAACGGGTGAACACGTTCCTACTTAATAACAACAAAAGGAACAGTTTTGTATTTTCACTGCAGTTAAAAGCACTAAAAAGGCTGACTAAAAAGGTAACGTTAGGAGAACTGTTCCACTGAATAGACCCACAAACCTAAATTTATGTCACATCTGTTCTTTATTACTTATTGTTTATGAGCTGTGTGTACAAATATCAAATGTGCCAATAATTTGCTTTGTATTTAGCCTAGTTATCATAGTGGACCTAAGAATTTAACATGATTAGACTAACAAAATACCATAAAACTGGGCATTTTTAATTTTAAATGTGCCAATTATTAGGAGATACTCCTTAAAATCCAGATGTACCCGGTGGGTTCTTCCATGATAGACTAAGAGCAGAGAGCTCCATTACTTATACACAACTTGAGAAACCATTCACACTTTCCCCCTAGCTGTTCACACAGTTCTAACTGGTGTTAAAAAAATCCTTAATTAAATACTATGATTTCAAGGACTGTGTTAGACCTTGAAATAAATGTGCCCAAAAACGTGTGTTTTCTTGATAGAAAGAAGCCAGCTGTTTTATGGAAGACTCTCAGTCTGCATAAATGTTACAAACTGCTGAATTACTAAAAGGCCCCTTGATATATGATCTCATGTTGCTTAATAGGCCTCAGATTACTTTGGGGAAAAATGGGTTTTATTGTGTTAATCATATGAAAACGAAGTTACTAATCCCTATCTAATTATGAGGGGTTTTTTTACTCGTAATAATATCCTAATTATTTCCTCTTATTGAAACATGTCCTGTTCTAAAAGTAATCCTCAAGAAAGCATACGGAAAACTATCCAATGAAATATCTTGGCTTTAATTTTAATTTATGTGGGTTTTAAACTATTATTTTCTGTTATTGTTTTTTCAAATATTATAAACAAATATTGTTTTGTATTGTACTCTAACAAATTTCTCTCCTTTTTTGATGGGTCTCTGAGCAGAACCTTAATTCAGGTTCCATACAAAATGTTTATGATATTAAATCAAGTGAGTATAGACTCAGGACAATCAATCCTGAAATAAATCACAGAACAATGCAATTTAAGATTATTTGACTGCTGACAGGCAGATGATTAGATAACATAATCATTTCCTGTGCTTTGTCTGCCTCTGAAAGTACTCTGGTTTTGGGTATTTTCTACTGCAAGGTACAAGCTATTGGAAAACCTTGGGGTGGGGGGGTGAAGGATAAGACTATTGAGAATAAGAAAGGAATAAGAATTTATGAGTAATTGTGTAGATACCACTGAGCAACATCTTAACCTCATGCCCAAGTTAAAATGCCTTTGCAGCAAATGAGACTGAGAACTGCAAAGTGAACCTTGTAGTCAATGGAAGGGAAAAAAACCCCATGGTTTTCCTGCAATGAGCTCATCAGGGAGCTCCTCCCTAATTTAGGCTCTAGCTTGCAAAAAAGAAATCTTTTTTTTGTCTTTTTTTTTTTTTTTCTCTGACACTATTAGATCAAAACAGTACCCAGGCATTAGACAGTATTTATTAGCTTGTAAGGCCAGAGATAATGATCCCATTCAATCAGAACTCATGAATAATTCAGCAGTCCCAACTCCACATAATTTCTGTCTTTACTTTTAAAACCAGTAAAGCACCATTTGCATTGCCTTTTTGAGGGGAGGGGAAATGACAGTAAGCAGAAAAATAAAGCAGATATTTTTTCTTTTGGTTCTGCGTCTCAAACATACTCAGCTCTCTTAGAATGCTGTCTCCCTTCCCTTTTCTCCACTCCTATCTCCCAGAACAAAAACGACATCAGAATAAATATTAATCATGATACTATTGAGAAGATGCTGTACACTAATTATTGTCAAGAATAGTGCTACCCATATTTATAGAGGATTTTGTAATCACTGCAATTTGTTCAGTATTGTTACTTATACTAGCTGCTATGAAGTAATTACAGGTTTTTCACTTCTTTTTGTCTGCGTGTGTGTGTTTTGTTGTTGTTGTTGTGGGTTTTTTGGGTTTTTTTTTCATCTTTTTGGGGTCTTGTTTTAAAAGAACACCCACACTTTTTTTTCTTTAGCTTTCAGGCAAGCTTGCAAATAATTTTTTTGCAATGAGTGGTTTCCGAGAAATGAAACATTCTTTCTGTGAAATTCCTTTCCTGCTCCTGAGCTGAAGAAGCCCAGGCCGATGTGATACCCATGAAGCCAAAGGAAAAGTGATGGGTTACATATCCCACTGAATGGGAGGCACAGGATGAATCTGAGTTTTTCAGCATCTTAGAGCCTTTCTCTACCTGACTTGCTCAGCTTAGTCACCAAGTGTTACTTATTGTAACAGTATTTTGCTTATATTTCATGACAGATCCCACACTGCTTTAGATATTCCTCCTTTACTTAATACCCTTTGTTTCTTCAGGTCTTGCTGAATAAAGTGATAAAGATTTATACTATAGGATCTGGCTGCTGCTTTACAAACCCACTTTTGTATTTCATGCGTGCTAAATTCTGACAGTAGTTAAGAGACTATTACATGGCTTGGTCCCTTTCTTGGGGATCATAGTAGGGACCCTTTCTCTTCCTCTTAGTCCTCAGAGCAGTTCCGGGGTGATCCTACCAGGGGGAGAAGGTTGTCATTTGCAGTGATGCTCCCACTGCGCTCCTGAGCGGGATCCCTGTAAATAAGTAGCATGTTCCAAACACCAACTACAGCCTATTAAAATATTCATTACCTTGCTTACTGATGTGAGCTTCTGTAAAGAAACAGGGATCAGATATCTCTTATAAATCGATTATTTTTTTGTTATAAACACAAACAGCTTTGCTGAACCGTGGGAAGGAAGAAGAAGCATTAGCAATGACATTCTGATGCTGTCAACAGCACTCTACAAGAATGCATTTCTCTGACATCTCTGTTAACGCAACTAATGCAGATGTCAAGAAAGTCATCACGTGCATGTGTAATGATGCGGCAGAGTGGCTGTACACACTGAATTCACATCTATGATGCAGTGGGAAATATACAAATTATCTTTCCATTTTTATATGAGTCATTGGCCTGTCTTTTCATAGCTGGGATGATATATCCTCAGAAAAGGGATAGAAAGAAGGGTTTTCCTAAGAAACTGTTTTAAGAGCTGAAGCTTGAGATCTAAACACACTGGAGAGTACATGTCTTTACTGTGAATGCTCTTGATGTGCTTCTTTATCAAGTAGAACAGAAAACAAGTGAACTAAAACCTATTTGTTTTCCTTCATGAAGTTATGTCAATGTTTGAAGAAGGAGGAGGCATTCTGGCTACATTTGAACCAAAATGTTTAGAGGGCAAATAACCAGCAGCTCAGCAAGCTGCAACTTAAGAAAAGACTGTCAATAAATCCTGAGGGACTGCAGATATATTTGTTAACTTCCAGTGTCAGTCTGAGAGTGTTTGTGTATTCATGTCAGTCATTAATTAAAGGTCTCTTGGGAGATTTTTAAGATCTTCCTCTTGGATTAGTGAAACTGAGCAAAAGGACAAATTTGGCTTTGCAAATTGTCACAAAGATTGGGAATAGTGAGTGAAAAGGATGTTCTGATTCAGGTATCATTGATTTCCTCACAAGGTATCCCGGTATGAGAACTACTGATTTAAGAGGCATCATAAACCAAATGTTTATAGTGCTAGTAGAAAGGCTGCAATGGTCCTTGTATTAACAGTTGGTGCTAAACAGTGAGAAACCCCAGAAATTTAGGGCAAAGTTGTGTTCAATTGAGCAGAAACTAATGTAGTCTCATGAACTTTTCCACCCGTTATTAGTTACATCTTTGCAAAAGAGTTTGAAATTGAAGTATGAAAGAAATAATACCAATACAACCGAATGTTTAGGCTTGTCCTTGTGTACCCTCTGATCAGTCCTCATATTTAGAGGAAACATCAACACAAGACCTGGTATAGAGAAATATGAATGTGATAGGGAGCTAAATATGAATGCTTGAGTGTTCTGGTGAGCCCTAAAAGTAAAATGTGATCTATAGAGTGATATGGGTGAGGCCCTATGTGCTGGGGATTTCTCTTAGACTGCCTGTCTCTCCTGGTCCCATGGGCTGAATGCCCATTAGAAGCAGGAGATGCCCTGGGTTTCATACAGGGGATTGTGTAGCCTGAGAGTGTGCTGTAGTGTGAGGTAAAATGTGGTGAATGGGAATGACAAGGTGGAGAAATTAATTCTGGGTTTGAAACAGAATGTTGATGTAGATATACCCTCTGACATTCTGTAATGCTGGTAGCTATCTCTAAGTAATATAAGGTTTAGGTAATTGCCACTGAAGTCCGAAGGGTTTTACTTACATTGGTGTTTGTGGGAGAGGGGATCAGATATTGGGTTTCACCAAAAAAGGAGATTCTGGCTTAAGCCTGGGTAAATTTACATGTCAGCATATGTGACTCTGATTGCCAGATTGGAATCTAAATGTGCAGCCAACAGATATAATTCAAACCACATGAAATAGATCTGTAAAATAAAGAGAGTCTCACATGTTTCACCCAGGGATGAATTTAAGCAGTTGGTGTGGAAAGTCCTTATAGTTTAAAAATAAACACAACAACAATAATAATATGTGAACAGAATCCATGGCTTTATTGGGGTGCCTCAGGGACAGCATCACCAGCCAAGCAAGGGAGGCCATTGTCCCCTCTGCTCTGCATTTGAGCAGCCTCACCTCGAGTGCTGGGGACAGTTTTGGGCATCACAATGTAAGAAAGACATGAAACTATTAGAGAGCACCCAAAGGAGGGCAATGAATGGAGGACCTTGAGGGAAAGCTGAAGGAGGAGCAGCTGAGGGCACAGGGTCTGTTCAGCCTGGAAGAGACTGAGGAGACCCAATGCAGTTACAGCTTCCTCCTGAGGGGAAGATAAGGGGCAGACACTGATCCCTTCTCTGTGCTGACCTGTTACAGGGCCCCAGGGAATGGCCTGAAGCTGAGTTACAGGAGGTTTATATTGGATATTAGAAAAAGGTTCTTCTCCCAGAGGGTGGCTGGGCACTGGAACAGGCTCCCCAGGGAAGTGGTCACAGCACCAAGCCTGACAGAGCTCAAGAATCATTTGAACAATGCTCTCAGGCACATGGTGAGGTTCTTGGGGCCGTGTGTGCAGGGCCAGAAGCTGGACTTGATGATCCTTGTGGGTCTCTTTCAACTCAGGATATTTTGTGATTCAGTGATTTCCCTTACCATGAGTTGTACAATTTGGCACACAACTATCACAGCATTACTTGCTGCTACAAACTCTACTTTGTAAAGGATAACGATGTATACACAGCTTGGCCCAGGGTGCTTAAAGTCAAAATGATAGTCCTAATCATAATTATACTTATATCTAACTTCACATTTGAATTCATTGGGGCACAGAGGTGCACACAGTTGAACAAGCATGTGAGTAATTATTTCCCAGAACAGAACTTAAATCCACATGGTGCAAAGGTCAATTATAATACCTCCTGAATGTTTGCATATGAAGCTTTTCCCTCTTCATTTGGTGGAGGAGTAATGCCATTTCTATTGTATTGCCTTGCTTGTGGTGGTTTCTACAGAAAAAGCAAAATTTTAAGAAGGGGCTTAGAGTCTTTCTCCAGACCCATGTAAGGCCAAAAATTTCTATTCCACCACCCCATTTCCTTCTTCATGGATTCCTCGGGTTGTCTTGCAGTGTTTATGAGAAGTTCTATCCAGGAGTTACCTGCAGCAGTTTTATTTTCAGCACTCTCTGCAGCAGTTGCACTGACATATACAAGGGTGCAGAAGCAAAAAAAAAAACCTCCAGCTTTCTCCCAAAGTCAAGCATCTCAGCATCAGAATTCAGCATTTGAATGTGCTGATCTCTTACAGCATTCCTGAGTTAAGCAAAAATATGCTGTAAAGTCCATCCAAACTCTCCTAATGATGTATTTAAGCTTTTGGAAGTTAAAACCTGATCCTACTTGCTCTGAAGGCAGTGGGAGTCCTGCAGTTGAGTTCAGTGGTAACAGGATCAGGCCCTAAGTCACTAAATAACATTTTCCATGGTAGTAATTAATAACAGCAGTTTTGAAGCTAAAGAAATTCCTAATTTTTTTTTGTAATGTAAGTATCCAAAATTGCTGGTGGATTTAGGAAGAGAATCAAACAATTATCTGAGGTATGTTCAGGGATGACAAGCTCTAAAATCAGGACACATCCAGGGCTGCAGGCTGAGTGAGATATTGTAGGATGGATTAAGAACTATCAAATGCTGTGAGAGAAAGGTAAGTATTATTGATTGGGGGCGGGCTAGGAAAATAATATGCTAATAAGGTGCATTGCAGAGATCTTAAAACCTGGCTGATGCATTTTTCTTGGGGGATGTTTGTAGTGTGAGGGGTTGCAGAAGATATGTCTGAAAGGAGACCCAAGGGGAAGTTTAGTCAATCTAGGATGCTTTTTAAAAATATTGTCTTGCCTTGTGGTTAAATAATGAATGCAAATCTCCTTTCATGGATTTAAAGCTCTGATTGCTGACATGGGAAAACCAGAAAGGTTTGTTGCTTTTTCTTTTTTTTTTTCTCTTTTGTAAAATAACACCAAATGACATGGATATGTCTTTGTTCTCACATATGAATTTATCTTTGTTTTAAGATAAAAGGAGCACCAGATGTGACTGGGACTGCATTAGCAGAAAAGAGCCATGCAGAGTATTGTGCTTTTCATTTGTTAGGGTTGTTGGAAACATTTCTGTAAGTGTCTTTCAGTGGACAGCAGTGTAGCTTGCAGTTTGGGGTTCAAGGAAAATGAAAAATACAATCAAGTCTCTCAGATTTAGGAACAGAACTGTGCTGTGATGTGTACAAGAGGGCACCCTGGCTATTACCCAGTTTGGTTTCATTAATTCTAGTAGTCCTTCCATGTGCAAATTTATAACTTCACATGATGTCAATCACATATTGAATAGTTCTATCATATCCAGTTGCAAACCTTGCCCACAGTCCTGAAGCAGAATTTTTGTTTGGATCATATATGATACTCTGCTAAATCATGTGGTATTTTGTCCCATTCCCAGCATGGTGATTTTGCCTTTCCCAAAGCTTAAAACAGGGAATGCATCTTTATGAGATTCTGGCCAAACTTCTCCCTTTCTTGTTCCCATTTTGAATACAATGAATACACAGTAAGGCCACATAAACAGAAATAGGGGAATCAGCCATAACCATGTGGTTACATAGACAACTTACCCTTCTTTTTAAGAAATGACCTCAAATTCTATTCTGTTTACTGTGGAGTTAGATGCAGTAACTGTGCAGGCAGTGATTCTTCAAGTTATCACCCATCAGCCGGCTGTTAGTAATTGCTTGTTATGTTACCAAAATTGTAGAAATCATGAGATAATTTAGGTGATGTCCTCAGTTGATGAAGATGATCTGTTATTCCAAAGTAACCTTGCTTTCCATCAAAAGAGACACTATCTCCCCAAGGAACTTGGAAATGTAATACAATATTACTTTACCTGATTAAACTAAGTAACTGAGTGTGAAGTAACTTACATTACATGACTTTAAAGAGTCTGTCTATTAGCTGCTCTATTATATTGCAGCCCTCATTAGCAAGATAATTCATCATACTGGAAAATGTGAATTGTGCTTTATGAATTAATATAATAATATTCTGCACCTGGTAGTTATTAATTCCGGTTCAGTCTGATTTATCATAACATTAAACTCTTCAATGTTTGACTAGAAATAGAAGTTAGTTTTCATGTTGTTCCAAGATACAGTGTGCAGAATGTTTCAGAATAATAATTAGATATTGGATACTACTATACTTTCTGAGGCAGAGATAGCGATTGCTTGAAAATGATATTTCAATGACCCTACTCTGCTAAGAAACCATACAGTCTAAATTGTACCATCCATTGCTGCTGGATGGAGCTCTACAAGAACATTTCTTTCAATGAGAAATAACACTGCTCTTGTGCTGACAGTTTCTGTGTAATAATAGTGTTAGGTTTTGCCAACGAGCTACAATTGTTTCTAATATGACAGTTTGTTGAATTGTTGAATTTTGAATGGAGAGTAATTGAAAATGTACATTACTGGGGAGTTCACTGGGTGAGGCAGGGGAGGGTGGAATTAGAGTTCACTTCTGGCTCTAGTCTTGTTTAAAATGCACATGATGCAGTTCTGATTGTGTGAACAATTTTTTAAACCAGTCTTAGAAAGCAGTCATTTACCAGCAGTTAGCAGGGAGATTATGCTGGGGAGATGATACAAAAATGTGTATATTGACTTAAATTGAGATAGATTGCTTTAGCTTATTCTACATGCTATTTCTAATAATATTGAATGTCGGTAACGATTTCCCTCAGAGAATCCCAGAATTCTTTATGAGCGTTTAATGAATTTTCTTTTGAAAAACAAAACATGTCAGTGTTGAAAGTACAGGAACACATAGTAAAATAGTTAGTAGCGAGAAGAGAGCCTAGGTTTGCTGATTCCCTTTTTTAGCCTCGCTGTTGGGACATTTTTTCCCTGGGGCTGTGACAGAGTCAAGGCAAAGTTTGATCTGAGATATTGCAGTGTCTGTTAAAACAACCTGGCACACTTTACCAAGGAGCTGGAAAAATTGATTGTGAATGTGTCAGGTGGTAGTTGAGGACTTAGGTCATGTTAGTGATAGAAGAGCTTGATTCTTGCTATCAGGGACTGGAGGCAAGTTCTTTGGTGAGTCACATCAGGTTTCATACGCATCTACAGATCTGGTGTCAATGATGTTGCTCATGATGCTCACCAGGGGGCCTGAGAAGAGAAAGAAATACTGTGTAGAACACAGAAGATACACTTGTCTCTGTGCTGTTGGCCCTCTTCCTCTCAGGATAGCTAGTGCCCATATTTTTATTCTCACACCATTTCTTTACTGTCTAAATCCACTTTTTGTAGGCAGATGAATCTTTTCCTCAGCCTTATACTTGGGACTCTAAGGGAACAACAGTTTAGAATCTTATGCTTGCCCTGTATTAGGTGATGCCTTTATGACTGTGTTTTGGAGAAGCTTGTAAAAATCTTTAGGTAAGTATCTATGGAAACCTATGGCCAGCTTTAATTTCCTTCTTGTTCGAAGTCTTTAAATTAAATTAAGTCTGTCACTCTGGTAGTGTTGCCAATTAAAAAGACATTCCTTAACTGAATTGCTATATGGTATGATGTGAGTAACAATTAAAAATTTCAAATAAATTCATAAGTAATATCATGTCAATTTTGTGCTTTATATTTTGCAAAATATTTTTCAGTAATAATTTTTTCTTCATTGCTAAGTATCTCCATATGTAGAGGTACCTTAGGCTAAGGTTATTCATGGTTCACATCATAAAAGCTTTCATTCGTTTAAGAACTTGTGTTCCTAAAATACAAATTTCTTTGTTGTCAGTTGCAGCAGGGCTTTCCATTTATGCATATTGCATTGTCTAAAGGGTAATCATTTGTACACACTGGAAATATGTAGGTTTTGATTGTGTTTTAGGTGCTTCTGAGATTAGAGCAAATATGAGCCTCCATAAATGGTCTAAGCTACAGAGCTGTGAAAAGAATGGATTTTCAATTTTCTCCACAAAATGAACTACCCCAAATTATTTTAGTGAAACATTTTTCCAACCTGAAATGGATTTTTAACACCTTTCTGATATTAATTTCTGTCAGTTTAAAGTACTTTGTATGAAAAACTCAAAAATGCTTTCAGAAACACTGAAATAAAATGTTTCAGAACTGAATGTGTTCTGGATTTAATTTTTTTGACCAGTGCTGCCTGGTGAATTAGGTCCAAGTTGGCAGATAGGTATGGCAGACCTCTGACTGCTTTTCTGAGTGAATAAATTATTTGTCTGAAAAGTTTTAGCATGCTGTAGTCCTGGCAGAAATTCATCTGGGTGAATGCTGCCTTTCCAGTTTGGGTCCAGGAGTGAGAGGTGAGGTTTTTTCTGCTTACTGACGGCACATAGACATCACTTTAGCTGGTCTAAATCAGTGTAGCTCTGGTGGATTTCTACCTGCTGAGGAGCTGTCCCCTTTTCTTCATTACTAATGCCTTAAAATCATTCTGGCTTGATTTTCAGTTAGTTCACCTTGACTTATTGTCCTTCATTATTTTAATATTCATTTACGTTTTTGATCACCTGCTGACTCAATCATTTTTGAGCCCTTGTATTTCATTGCAATAACTAATTTCTAACACTAACAATCTTGACTTTTCTAATAATTGTTTATTTTCTTTTTTCTCCTTTTTCTTTTGATGTCCTCATTAATGTTCTGTTACAATTTTTTTTTTCTGACACTTCAACTTTTTCATGATGGTGATGATTAATAATTTACATTTTACTTATTTAAACCCATATCATTTCTTCCTTATAAACAGTGAAAATTGCTGTAGAGTCCATTAAAATCCCTCAGCTAATTCCTGGTGGGTTCTGGCAATCTGTACAAGTTCTTGTTGCTAGAGTAGCATTTCTTGAGGATAAGTAATCCTGATTATCTTTCTTTGGCCTGGAACCGGCAACATACAGGAACCAGTAGAAAACAGTTTCAAATTTTGAACAGGAATTCCAAATAGAAAAATAGTTCTGTTTCCACTGTTGTTGCTGTTTATTGATGTTATCTCTACTACTGCTATTCTGCCTCTGATGGGATACTTGGCAGGAAACCTCTGATTTCTGCCAGTGCAGAGGAAATGTAGGGTGATATTGTTGGTCCCATCCTGCATCAAAGGCAGTGCCATGTGTAAGATGGATCTTTCCTTTACATAGTGATTCATTTTCTCTACATGGATGCTCTGAAGAAGAGAAAAAGCTGCTACTTCAAATTAACATTTGACTGTGAATAATTTACTAACACTGATATTCTTCTAGTTCTGTGAATATTTTATGATAAGCTTTGTGAAGAATCTGTAAATTCAAGCGTGAGATCAGCATGAAAAATGGCTTCCACTTAGATTTCCCTGAGTGTATTCACTATTTTGTAACTATGCTCTTGCTTGTTTGATGTAATACACGACTAGGTATAAATTAAGAACCAGGTTAATTGTTACAGTACAGATTTTGTGTGCTGTAATGAAGAAAGACCTTTTAGCAGTAGATCAATAGACATTCTTTCTAATTTTGGCCAATCATTTAATTGTCCTTTATTTTAGTTATCTGCAGTGACATGAAATTGGTGTGAGGGAGAAAAACTGAAGTGGAATCTTTTGTCGTACTGCACCTGAGAATTTTGTTGTATTTTAACTACAGCGTTTAAACAGCTTCACGACAAAGATCAAATCATTTTAGTTCTGAAGTTATCATTCTTGTTTTCCTTTTGCAAGTGCTGGTTTTTAGAACTTCAAATGTATCTGTGGCTTATAGATGTCTGAGAACACAAAGCACAGCACACCGAAAGTCTGACTTTGGTGCTTTTATTGGATAGTATTTCTCCCTGAGTCTGATTTCTCATTCTGAATCTCTTCACTGTAAAGCTGAATCAAAATCAGGTATTGTGTGTTGGTTTGGGACTAAGGAGGTCCAGAGAGGCTCAGGGATGTGCAGAGGTACTAGTCCCTAGCTGTACAAACTGGAGCTCCTGCTGGCATTCGCCCACTAGAGCAGTGGAATGTACTAATCCTTAGGGCTGGGTACACTGTGCCAAGAGAAAAATCAGCCCCGCAAAGTATTTTCAGAATGTTTCCTTTTTTGTTCAGAACACTTCTGTTGTGAAAAGTTTTGAGAAAATGAACGACTGCTTGAAGTGGAGGGGCAAAAATCAGGTATGGTTTTGATCTCAGCGGGAGCCAGGAGTCAGGAGCTGCTGATTCTGACAGAGGTGCAATCCTGATTTTTGTATGAAATGGGGGCTGTGGGGGTCCCAGCTCATGGTAATAGCTTGTTCTTGCATGTCAGCACTGCTGGAGCTGCAGTAGTCCCCCTCGAGCTCACAAAGGGGGATGTGCCACTCTGAAAAGTAAAGTCTGTTTTCTGGGGATCTCCTGGCTCCAATTAAGCCTGAATTCACCTGGGGATGCTGTTTTCCAGCCGCCTGGATCTTGCAACCACCTCTCTCAGCTGACTGGTGGGATCTTCTCCTTCCAGCCAGCAGCCCTGAGCTGGGCAGGGCTGGGAAGCCCAGCCTGCACACTAGAGAATAAGGGCTCAATGGCAGCCTGAATTTTGCAGGGACTAGAGCAAGCAAGATTTCCTCTCTCTCCAAAATTCCCGAGACAGTCTAGCAGTTGCAGAGTCTGATGTGGATTTGTGAGAGCCAGTAGCTCTGGAGTCAGGCCACTCTGCTGTGCTTTTAAAGACCTACAGAGAATAGTGGCTCTCCCCAGGTAGCTGCAGGCACTGCAGCTACAGCTCTCTCTCCCAAGAACTGGCAACTCGCCTGCCTTCCAACTCTGCGAGGGATGGTGCGCACACGGAGTGCTGGGTACCACGTCCTCCAGAGAGCACAGGCACCTCAAGAAGTAATGATGGAAACAGATCTTTCTAATTAGCTGAATGCCATTAGCAGTTTTCATTTTCAGGGTCTCTGGTGCTGTGTAAAAGCCTGAATAATATTTAAGCATATTTTAATAATGGGTAAAAAAAAAAATCTAAGTATTTTAGCGTGTGGCTCAGTGTGTGTGTGAAGGACTAAAATAAAACCTTATGTCATGGAGTAAGTGTGCCATGACAGTGTAGCTCCTTCTCTTTCTCAGTATTGAAAAAGGATGTATATTAGAGGGTTTTTTTATAGTAAAATATTTATTCTCATAAGCCAATGCAGAAACCTTTCTAATTAGGACATGTTGTTCTGCAGTGGAAATTGCTACCAACAATTTTCGAATATCTTTGTGGCATCTCCACAATGTCTGAAAATTTATTAAAAAGCTTCTCCTTGGTCAGGCAAGAGGTTGAGTGTGATCTTTCCAAAATCCTGGTGAAATGCAAATAAATCCACTAATTCAGATTTGCTAGACTTCAAAGCAGTCCTCTTGTATTTCCAGCCCAGAGAGAGTGATTTTAACTTTAAGCAATGTTTGAAAGGACCAAAATGGGAGCACAGAAGTAATTTTGCTTTGCTGATCCAGTGGCAGGAGAGGCTGTTTGAGGGAAGACAAAGTACCACCAGTATTGGAACATAGTGAAGGCCAGATACAGTATCTCTATTTGAGTACCATTTACTCACCTGCAGGAATCCCAATTAACTGGAATTACCACCCCAATTAAGCAGCAGTCCTTGCCATTAAGTATCATTAGGCTTAATTTGGTTCCCTGGGAAATGTCCCGATTAAGCGGATTTCATGATTAAGCACCTGTAATAAATGTTTTAACTTACATGTAAAATTCTTTTTTATTTCATAGAATCTGATCACTAGCACCCAAATAGCAACTAGTATGCCAACCACTATTTTTGTAATTTTGTTTTATTAATTGGCCTGTATATGCTAACTTCTTATCTTGGCTTTGGAAAGTTATGACAAGGAAATCTTTGTATTTTTATGTAGTGACTTTGTAATGCAAATAGATCCCTGCATATCCGTTTGACAGCCTGGTTAATATTTTGTCACTATTTCTTGAGAGAGCAGCAAACCTTGTGTGAGCATCAGTCATATTTTGAGGAAACACCTTATTTGCTATACATTGGCCAGCTGTAGCTTTCAGCTTGATGGGAAAATATTTCACAGCCAGAAACAGGCATATAAAACATCTCCAGTACCAAACTGTTCAAATGACCATGCATCAGGTCTCATTTTTCTACAAACAGGTGGTAACAAATAAGATGTGTTATAGGAAAGATCTCTTTCCTGAGTCTGTGGCCTAAATTAGGGTCCATGTTGCAGATTCCAGGAGAATGTAGAGATACCCTGGACAGCTGTAAATCAAGAACCAGATCACCCCAGACACAGCATTCCAATGCTTTGGTGGGGTTAATTTACACTACAGCTCATGAAATAAAGTCCCTCTTGAGGGACTAAACAATATAATGAGAAATGGAACGGCGGGGTTTAGCACTGCAAATGCATAAAAACCACTGGTCTGAGAGTGGACTGGTGATGTGTGGTTTACAGACAGGGAAGATAACGAAGGTCCCTGCCAGTACTGAAAACTCACATATAATCATGGTCTCAGATTTGCAAGACTTGTCTTGAATAGAAGCAAGTGCATTTGCCACAGAAACATGGTATCACTGAAAAGTGTTTATTTGTGAATCTCAGAATGTGTTTTTGAAACATCTCTGAGTCACTGACGCTATTAATACAAGGCTGGGATTCAAAAGATTCTCAGCAGGGATTTTTGGCCCTATGGCCAAGCACAAATTTAACATGAATTTATTGTGAAAGTTATTAAATAGCCACAGAACCACCTTACTCCTCTAAAGGAAGAGTTTAAATTTAGGTTTTTTTGCTGAATTTAAATTTACACATCAGATAAAAGAGAATATGCATGGGCAAAATGTATTAAAAATAACCAAGGGAAGAAGCAAGGAAAAAGAAGTAGTTATTTCTCGAAGATATTAAACTGGAAAGGCATAGAATGGATCAGAATAAGGGACTCTTTTAATCAGTCCTCTTGAATGGGAGAGAATGACCAAGGAATCATTTTTTGCATGTAAAGCACAAAATAGTGATGGGAACACACATTAATTTGTTAGATCATAAGACATTGAAAAAATGAAAAGGAGTACAAGTACTTCACAGCATTGTGTACAAAGGGTTTAAACGTCATGAACTTGTGCCATGTACACATTCCTTAAATGGGGGAAAAAATGAAAAGTCTTGTAGGGAAGGGAAACATTTCTACATACAGTTCTAAATATATGCAAATATGCTTTGGGTCCCACAAAGTCTAAGGAAAACATGCCAAGAAGAATAGAAACTGTTCTAAATAGTTTTCAAATCTCAGGACTGTGTTTCTCTCTCTTTCCTTCTCCCCCTTCTCACCCTCTTTCTGCCCCTATCTCTCTGTCTCTTATTCTGGCTCTCTAGCTCCTCTCTTTCCTGCACCATACAGGTACTCAGCAGCAGAAATAACACGAGAAATTTTTGCAGTTTCCTATGGATAAATCCTGCAATTACACTGGTCAGAGAAAAAAATATTCAGATTATAAATTGCTTAAAGTAAGCTTTTCTTTTGATGTGTGTATAACTCCCAGAAATGTTAATACTAGGTCTGGGCTTCAAAAGGAGAATATGTCCCTTGCTGTAATGTACAGTTAAGACATCAGAAAATTTAGGAAACTGAAAAACCTGTCTGACTTAGCACTCCTGCTATTTATTTGGTTTTGGACTATGAAGAAAAAATATAATTAAATCTCTCTAATCTATATATTATTTTCTAGTTTTCCTGTATACTAAAATATCAGTTTATTAATATCAGTTTATCAATTTCTATCAATTTATCAAGTATCATACTAAACCATCACATTATTTCTGCATTTTTCTCCTTGGTTGCCTTGATTTCTGTATTAACTTTTTCTTTTCCCTCAAACAGTTACATGTAAAATAAAGCAGGTCAATACTTTGCCAACTGAACAGCTCACATTGCTTCTGTGACAGAATTGATGGATGGATCACTGACAAAAAGGCCACCTGACCTTTTATCTCCTAATGCATTGTGTGATTGGAGCATGCTAATGTAAGACTTGAAAAGAATTAATCATAAAGATTGGGAAGAGGTCTAGGTACTATGAATAGGTGCATCAATAGCTACAGCCCTACCTGTGAACCTGGAAATGATCATCTGCCACAGCTCTGGGTTTCAACAAGGAAAACGTGAGTGCTGTTTCATTAAACCAGAACCTTTAATCTGAATAGCATGACCTTCTTCCTAGAGCCTGAGTCACCTACAAATGACAAACCAAATACCATGTGAGCCAGAGCTATGGAAACAAGCTGCTGGTTGCAGAGCACACCCACTCACATGGATGGCAGTCTCCACAGGATGGCCTTTCCTGAGGTCCAGAAGATATGAGGGGAGGGGAGGGGAGGGGAGGGGAGGGGAGGGGAGGGGAGGGGAGGGGAGAAGCAGTCTGCTACCTGGGATGAACTGCCCAAAGGTAAGGCTTTTTTACTCTTCCGTAATGTAAATATTAACTGGGGTCATCTGGCTGTGTTGCCAAAGTGCACATTTTCCTGGCCATGTGCCTTCTTCTGTTTGACCACCTTTATGGAAAATGGAGCTGTAAGAGGTCAGTGGACAACTACACATGAAGTGAGATATCGTGGGGGGGCAGGTTGAGACCAAAAAGGAAACCATACAGGGCATTTCATACAGTGCTTATTCATACATGCTATTGCATGTGGGAGGTGATTTTGAGAGCAGATGAAAGTCTTGGCCATTGCAAATATGCTTCATGCAGTCTTGTGCAAAACAATATGGAGCAGAACTCCTCTGGTTTTGTAGTTCAAAATGACAGAGTGATTTGATACTTGCTTACATTTCCTGCAAGGGTGTCAGAAACAATGATGCATGTACCTCCTTCAAAAGAGGATTTTGCTGATCTTTTCTTTAAAATTTGGTATTTCGTGGTGTTTATCCACAGTAACTTCAAGATATATCAGTGAATTTCAATCAGTCTCAGAGGCAGTACCTTGGTTTTGACTGTAGATGTGTGTTGCTGCTTCCTGCCTGAATCACTTCAAACACAGTAAAATTCTCAGAACAATAAAAGTGAAGTTTTAGAAATAATTCCCTTTGCTAAGGTCTGTATCTTCCACTGATGTGGGAGGTATTCTGTCCATATGGGGAAATGCAGAGGCAGGACCTTTAACTCAAACATTACACTCATCTAAAAGCAATGCTGCAAAGCTCTCTATAATCACTGAAAATAAGCAGGAAAATATCTTGCATGGAGTAACTTAGTATTAATTAGTAAAAATAAAGTAATTCAGCCAGCATGTTAAGAAATATTCTATTATTTCTAGTAAAATAACTGATGAGGGACTTCAGATATCCTAGAGAGCACTATTATACAGAAAATTCTGCAGATTTCTGCCTTCATTTATAAAATCAGGCTGATTTCTGAGACTTCTGTATGCACATCTTATGAGAGTTTGTTGTTAATCAAAAGTGGGTGAAAAAAAAAATTCACTTGTAAACAGAAGGCTTAGTGATCCAAAGGAACATAGTAGGGAAGAAATGCTTTTGCTAAGTGTTGTGTATTGTGCTCTTTATTTCCTATTTTATTCTTATTGGCCTGAACAACATGATGTTAAAATGCTTGCATGTGTCTACCCCCTTCTGATCATCTGATCTCAAACAATCATTTGAATCCTGAAAAAGAGGCCCCTTTACTAATGTTTTTGCTCTTTCACATGATGAGAAATCCTCCTGAGGAGAGAGCTGGTATTTGTGGAAAGCATCTGACTTCTGAACAGATTGTGGGTTAAAGGAGTCAAAGGAGTCACTTGGACAATACAAATAAGTAGTCATTTATTATATGCAAATATAACAGGTTGACATAAAACCCATGACTTCACTCAACTAGAAAATAATACTACAACTGAGATATGTTTTTGAAGTTGCTGTTTAGCTTCGTATAAGGGGAGAAAATCTCCTGTAGCTCAGATGGGCTTATTTGAAACCAAAGCTTTTGATGTTATAATGTGCAGTCTAAATTCATTAATCCCTCTGTTCAAAAAAAAAAAAAAAAGTCTCTTAAATGACTAATAAACATAATAATGAAAATAACTGCCAGGAAGAACCTAAGTTACATCACACTTAGTGTTCCAGCTAAAGATGAAAATTAACTTTGGAAACAGGTTACACTGAATGAATTTAATTTGTGTTTTGATACAGAATATTTAAGCATGTTGTTATTTCTGGCACCAGGGCTGATAACTATTAAATGAGAACATCTAAGAACATCAAAGGAACTGGACCTTTTATACTCTTCAGACCCCCTTGGAGATGTTTATCTGGGCTGTTATCTGGATCCCATACAAGCATCGAACAATGTGCCAGTCTCACCAAGTTACTCTCTTTTCCCAAAAGTTCTGACGCATGCATTTCCTGCACAAATGTTCCATATTTTAGAGTTCACTACAAGTGCACAAATAGAAGTAGTTTGTACTAACAGACTTGACTGTAGATACTTGAAGTTTTCTTCTATAAAGTATTTGAAATAGAAAAGAAAACTTCCTTCTGTTTGACTCAAACTAAGTTTCCAGATGTCAGGGTCAAAGGTTGGAGATAAAAGTATCAGGTTTTGGCCTACTCTAACTAGACTCCAGACCCAAATGTGTGAGATCTTCCCTAGAGGGGGTTCCTTTTGTGCTGGTTCATTTTTCTTCTTTAGCTTCTCCCAGTAAGAGGTCCCATTCCATGCTGCTGAATTATGATACTTCATCTCAATCGTTAAGACACTTAAAACTTGTATTTACTGTTTAACACTTGGCTGCAAGTCAAACCTTTTAAATATCTTTTTTTAAAACTTTTCCACTTTTGAAGGCTGTTAATTCTTTTCTTCCTGGGGCTTCAGTGACTGTGTGTAGGTCTTCTTGGCTGACATTACAAGACTCCTGCTCTGACTATGACAACAGTGTGCAGTAAAACAAGAGGCCTTACATTTTACACAGAGCCTCAATAGATGTATAAAGGCTACAGGATATTAGCCCTGATCTCCCCTTGGCATGTTCACTGACTTTTTGGTTTGTTTCTTTCCACCAGCAGCTGAAACTCCTTAACCACCTGAGAGAAAAATCTAAAAATGGTGCACAAATGAACACAAGAGCCTGAAAAGTGGTTGAGTCAAATACAAATTTAAATATTAGGCTTTAAAACAATAAAATTAAGGCTGTGAGGACTAATTGTAGGAGTTACAGTTCAGGTCTAACCCATTTCTGGTCACAGGGTGAGTACTGCAGCTAAACCCTGAAGGTTTGCATGTGTGAAGAAAGCACCCATCTGGTCAGAGAGGGGCTGTGGAGCCAAGAGACCCTGGAGGCATTCCTCCTGCACTCCAGCTCCGTGGGGAAAAAGGTACTGCTTGGTTACGGATCCTGACTTTGCTCATTCTCCTCCTCTGTGTTTCCTTAGGCATCTACATTCCCATGTGGTACACAAATGTGCATGCTCCCCATGCCTTCCCCACAGTGCTGTCCTGTCTCCACTGATGGAAGCAAGCCAATTCTTCAGCATTTGGCAAAGAAGGCAGAACATAGTCTGGGAAGTGACCAGCACTGTGACATTCAGTGCATAGTTTGGAAAGACCAGTTGCTTAAAGGTGGCTTCAGAGATGGGGTTTTGCTCTGTTAAATCACTTCACTGAGCAGGAAACAAAAAAAAGATCCTTCACAGGTACTAGAGGAATAACTAATAAAATTACTAAGGATAATTGAACTGGTAATTGCAGATGCAGATGTAAGGCAAGGAAGTAAAGTTTGCATGAAGGAACCTAGAGCCATTATTTATACTGGAAGAAAGGTTCATCTCCAGGTACCAATTTCTACCTTAGTGCAGGAAAGCACTTCAGGATATCACAAAAAGTGGAGACAGAAAACACCTTTTAGGTTGCCAGGTTTAGTCCCTTGTGAATATTGGCTTTTCCCCCATGGGTGCAGTGTGATGCTCTGTACTGTCTGGTTTAAACAATTCAGACAATAGGAACTTGACTCGGGTGGTAATGTTACGAGCAGTTTGAAAGGCATTTGCTTTTGCTTTTTCTATGACAGGGCAATTAGGGAAGTCAGATGTCTGCTATGTTTGGAAGTCCCTCAAGGAATGAGGCAGTAGGAGAGTCTGCAGGTTATGGTGGTGTGGAAAAAAGGCCTCTCTTTGTAAGCTGTCAAGGAGTTCTGTGCATGAGGGCAGTGGCAGAGAAAGTCAAATGAACAGTGAAATAAGTGGAGGAAATGGCTGCTGACAGAACAAAACATTGAGGGAAACTTCACTAATGGCAGATCTAGTCTGAGTTCAGGTCAGTAATCACTAACAAGTTGTAGAAATTGGACTTCCTGTAGATAGGGGACTGTCACAGTGGGACTATGATAAAGATGAGCTCAAAGAGACAAGGAAAGGCCAGACAGATAGGAATGAGAAAAATTTCCATAGTAAAATCCTGGGGTCAGGATGTGCTGGAGTCTTGCTGGTAGTAAAGCAGCAGTAGTTGTGGGCTGGGGCAGAGAAGAAAGTCTGGGCTGGATGAGATGAAGGAAGATGGATAGACAGTCTCACAATGAGGCAGAGCAATATTTGATATACCGTGCATGCATTAAGGTTGGTAAACATTATTATTATAAGTAATTATTTTAATGTTACTAAAGCAGGGAAAAGAAAGTTCCCATCTGTTTTGGTCTACTGCAAATGCATGAATTGTTCCTGTGTGTTACATATATATTATCATCATGGTAGTAATAATTTTCATGAAGGAGCCCACATTGTAGTGATATTTGCAGCTGCTATTTCATCATATTTTGTTTCTTTAGATACAGGAACTTTTTGCTTGAGATTACTTGTTTGGTTTGGTTTCAAGTGAACCCACACTAAATTGTTACCCTTGTTCACCTGTGGTCTTTTGACCAAATTCTGCTTCTCTCCAGTTAGTCCTGTTTTTCTGATTTATTTATCCCCTACCCACTGTGAAATACCAGAACTTCTTATCAGGTATTTATGTTTGCCAACTGCTTATAGGCCAACTGTTTTGGGCAAAATTCTCCATTGACCTTTGCAAGCCCTAAACTCAAATCCAGTAGAAGCTCTCTGAAGTCAGGAATTTTGTGAGGTCCAACAGAAATCCTCATGGTTCCCTCATTTTTTCCATCGGTAAACTCAGGCAGGAATTAGTGAAGTAACCAAAGAGCTCAGGAGAAACTCAGAAATTAAGGCACAGTCCTTGGCTCCCAACTGCAGAGCAGTTCAGTGAAATGCTACCACTGGTGCCTTTTAACAAGTTTAAACTGCCTTTTAAACAAGTTAAGGCATATTTTGTACCTTTCCAGTTAAGAGATCAACATATATGTTTCCAATAGTATTTTAAAAATACTGGAGCTTATGAAAATGTTATCACTTGATTCTTTCTGAGGCCCATGTGACTTGAAATATTTTAAAATACAGGTTTGGGGTTTTTTTATTAGATTTCATAAGCTCTGTCCCTTTACATATTTTTCTGTTCTAAGACCAGCTTTCAGTCTGTTACTAAACACACCTGCAAGGAGTTGTATTCTTCTCATGCACCACTGTTAGAACAGTGATTTTAAAGAAAGAAGCCTCTGACAACTACCTGAAAATGAAGAGCGAATAGAAGATATAAGGAAAGTCATATTTATAGTGAAAAACTGAATTTGTTGGGAATGCAAAAGCAAAGACACACAGCAGGTCAGAGAGGAGTTGCATGTATGGAAGGATTTTGCAGGGCAGTTTGACAGGACCATGCCTGTGAGTAACTGGGCCATGAGCAGCGAGAGACAAGGATGAAAACCTATATTGTTGCCTGTAGAATCACTGCTGGTGCTGCTCTGGGATAGAGCAAAAAGAGGGAAGGAGAAAGCAGAGTGATGCGAGATGAACACTGGGGAGGAAGCATTTGGATCTGCGAACAAAGAAGCCTCTTGCTGTTTGCTTCCTGCTCTGCTTGCTCTCTGATTGTCAGGGGCTGGAGGTGATTTACTGAACAGTCTGGACTTTGCATTTGGTATTTTGCAGTTGCATTTAAGAAACCTGTCTTCAAGTGAGGTGTTGTATTGGCGTTTTCTCTAGCTACATTTGGATATTGCAAAGAAAATATGTTATTGTTTCCTCTTCCTACTCTTTTCCTTTTTGCCTCCACTACTTTTAATGAAAGTTGCATCTGTAAAAACTTTATAGGAACTGGAGTAAATTCACATCCTGACAACAAGGCAAACCAAATATCTCAGTAATTGATATCAGTTATTTATTTATTTATTTATTTATTTATTTATATCACTAAATTACATCTCATACATATATATGATATCTATACATATGATTCATCTCAAATATGTATATGTGTGTGTGCATGTGTGCTTGTGTTAATAACTGCTTTTATTTTCCTTAAAGTGCCGTCAAAGAATTCAAGTTGTAAACTTCCCTGGGCATCAAAATAATTTTGACCCACTTATAATGGGGTAATGACCTTTCCCTTCCTTTCATTCTTCTGCTCCACATTTTTAATGTATCTTTAAAGTACATTAAATATAATCAAATATAGTAGCTATAAGAGAGCTGATGAATACTTTGAAAGAAAAACTACTGTTTGATCATCTCAAATGAAATGAAGGAGAAATAGACTCAGTAAAGTCTTTCTGTAGATTTGTTTCTGTTTTTAAAGCTACATTTTTTTCAGTTTGTTTTGAAAGGAAAAGAGCCAACAGTTTCAGGTTTGGAAATAAATCATGAGGTCACCTGAAACAACAGAAAAATCCAACACAAAACCCCTCTCAACTTATCTCCTAAAACGTTTTTCACAAATTGGACAAAATCAATTATATTTGAGAGACCACGATCATTCTGATTGTATGTTTTAATAGTGCTGTAATTGACCAGGAGTGCTCATTTGATTGCATTTGAAGAGGCTTTAGAGAGTACATCCAGACATCTGAAACATATTATTTAAAATAATTTGTCATGCATATCTGGAGTCTGGTTGTAGTTTTGCTGTTCTAACGTTGGAATACCTCCATTGAGGTCAGCAAGCTAATTCAAATTTTACATGCTTATTGACTTTGTCACCTGATTTTTGGTGTCTTAGCAATTTGTTGTAACTGTGGAATGACTCAGGAGATGGCCAGAAGGTTGTCACTGACAGAAAATACCGTTTGTAATTCCTGTACAGTACACAAAGGCATTATTTACCCTACTGTCCTCATCGGACTGATTTTATAAAAACCCCTGAAGGGTATTGTCTTTTCAACTCCTTTTCTGCCACCTTCAGTTCTCCCATGCTTATCCTTGTGCTTGGGACAAATAGGAAATACAGTGGGCAACAACATAAACTAAATTAGGGAAGACATGGGCCACTAGGGAAGAAGGTAGATCTACTGGTAGCAGTTCCAGGATTTAAGGTGTGGCAGTGCTATGTCTGTAAAGCAAAATATGAATTAAATATCAGAATTAGATCAGAATTAGACTCTACATCTAAAAGAAAGGACTGAAAAAGAATTGCTCAGACTTTCTGCATAACCACAGCCTAGAATGTGGCCTGCATTCTCCATTATTGACACTGGCTTTGGTTAGACTCTATGAGCTGAATGAAGACACACAAACTTTATTGATAGGCTTCAAGTTGCTGAAAATCCTCCAGTTACAGTGTAAAGAAAAGTTTTGCAGCTTTAACTATGTAGTGACTCATACCAAATAACTGGTGCTACTTCTGCCTATAAACTTTTCTTCTTAATCTCCCATAAACTGTGGGTAAAATCCAGGGTTCTCTCCACTGAACATCAGTCAAGACATCAATGGGCTTGAGATGTTGGTTTAGGAACCGGACACGTTAATTATCCCTTCAGCTGCTTTAGTCTCTCACCAGTAGGAGGTGCTCCAGGCCCCCTTCTCAGAGTTTAACAATTTGCCAACCTCGTAGAGTACAGCAAGAAAAACTTTTGTGGGTTTTTAAACAGCATGTTCGAAAATTTTGCTGGTATGTGCACAGGAAACTTGGTCAGTGATTCACAGATGGTTGTGCTTGCATGTGCTTTGAAGGAGTTGGAGTGAGATGGGTGTAAGTGCATGGTATATGAGGGAGAGGAGTTCAAAGAACTAACTGCAATTCAGCCTCATCCCCCATTATGATGCTATAACCCCCTTACTACTGAGTATGTCGTTAGTAAATCTACCCCTTAAGCACATGTACAAGTGTATATATTTCAGAAAATCAAATTAATTCAAAAGTCATTTTCATGAAAGTCAGATGGAGCCAATACAAGAAATACAGTAGAAATGTATTTGTATCTTTATTTGTATCGTAACTATATTTAAAAGTAAATGGAACTAAGCCATTTCCCTTAATAATTTTCCACTTGATAATATAGTGTGAGTATCATTGCATATAAACTCAATGGATAACTCAAGACTTGTGCAAATGGGTACTTTCCAGTCAGAGCTTTATAATAATTTCCATAATTTAAATATTTTCCCCAGACAATGAGTAATTTTAAATGTAGCCTTTAACTGAATTTTTAAATTAGTATGGGTTATACTTTAATTTCATTAATGGTCCTGGTAGTTTCTGAGTGATCCCATTATATTAATTCTTCTTTAACACTGAGTTATTTACTCTTTATTTTGGTAATTTTCTCTGGATATTATTGTTCCTTAGCAATTTGCAGCATCTAACTGATTCTGCTGATACATTAAAGAAGCAAAAAGAAAATTAAATTGCTGCCCATTTCAGTCAAACAAAATGCTTTTACAGATTAGTCTGTAGCTAAAAGAAATGTGGAGAGAAAATTGCTGTTAAAACAAAAAAATCCTATTTATGATGAGTAAAGTCTATAACTACACATGAAAGCAAAGTGTTATAGCTACAGTTTTACATGTCACAAATGCTAAAATAAATTAATAATGTCTTAAATTTCTAAAATCTTACTGTTTTTTTAAACTCTCTATAAAAAGATCTCAAGAGGTTTTATCCATATTTACAATTTACCACCAGCTTGAATGTATAAAATAGTGGAAATTTTAAAGGAAACATTGTATAAGGAGCTTTTATATTTAAATTTGGGGCAGTTTCATTGGGTCTGTAAATGCAGTTATAGTTTTAAGCCCTTGTGATTCATAATGTGTAGTCCTTTCAAAAATAATTTATGTAAAACAACTCCAGGTGCTAGATGTCTTTATACATTAGAAACAATAAGTATATTGTAGACAGAAAAAGGCTTAACAGCAAAAAAAATATTTATAGTAATTTTTCTAACTAAACAATTTCATTACTGTATGATTCTGGTTTCAGTAACACACACATTACTAGCAATAGATAGTGGGCTGAGAATCAGAACCTTCTCTTTGACTCTGTTGTGGAAAGGGTTGGGGTGGTTTACATGGGAAAGATTCACGAAGACTGAGTCAAACAAAAATTGATCTTGTGGACATTTGGGGCACATATAGTTTAGGTGCACAGGTCTCCCCTGAGATTTTGTCCCCCAAGCATTTCCTCACTCCACTCAAGCAGTGGCTTTGTTTGCACGGCTGCCCCATTGATCACCTACACATTCGCATTTTTACTGTCACCCCTGTTCTTCTTGAAAATGCAGCTGTTCTGTGACAGAGAGCAGGCAATAACTGCAGTCCAGTGTTGCTGTGGGGTAGAAAATACTGGCTTTTGAGTGGTGACTCAAAGAGTCTGTCTTATCCTTCACAGTCCAATTGATGTGATGCTGCTTAAAGTACTGGACTGCAGGCCAAGAGGATGCCCAATGTGTAGCTGATACTGTCTTAACTTACATGATATTCTAAGGATACGAGCACCTGTAAAAACATAGCAGTAAAGGAACATCCAGGGGTACACTGCTAGCTTGCTGGCTTCTCCACTTGCATAGAGTTTTGAAGTTTGTTAATGATAATAGAATGAAAATTACTCCATCTGTTAGGAGAAATGTTTACTCCTCTGAACCAGGAAGCTTGCATCTCTCTGCAGCTTATTGTCAGTTTTACTTTGTCAGTTTTACATCAAGCAGCAGGAAGAAGAAAGCATAAAAATCAAAACGAGCTGAAAAATACCTTTCAAGCTGATTTACGGAATACGATATATTACTGAAAAAGATCTGCTTCCTTTGATGTTATCCAGCTCACCATACTATGCATACTTTATGGATATGAGAGCTAGGTGATTCTTGGAAAAATGCATGTTCTTCAAACAATAAAAATTTGAACAGGTTGACTCTAAGCCCTCTAAAAGATAGACTCAATATATTGTATTATAATATTGACAGTAAAAGACAAAAAAAGCAAAGAGTTTAGGACATATCTAAATTTTGTGCTTGGTATTTTAGGTTGATGCTGCCGCAGAAATTGAGATAAGATAGTTTACAAAAGAGCTAAGAAAAATTACCTTGAAAATCAGTTAAGGTTAAAGACCTACACACCTCAGGTCCTGATTTCTGCCAGAGGACTCCAGCTAGATGCCTGTTGCGGGTTAGGTTTGTAACCGGGCGGAAAGTTTTCCCACAACACAACAAAACTCTGTTATTCTCAAGAAATCTAAAGCATACAGAAAAACAGTCTTCTGCTCCCTTGTTGCTTTCCTTTTTTACCTGTGGCTTTTTGGTCCATGTAGTTTCCTTTTAGAAAAAAAAAAAAGCAGCAGAAGGGACAATCCAAGTAGCCATCCTTCCTTTAGGATGAGGCTCACCTCTTCCCCTCCTGTTCTGTATCCTGCTATCCTTCAAAGTGAAGGAGTGGTGTCTCTGAAGTCTTTGTCATTTATCAGCTGTGGGAATTGAATTCATTTTGCCTAGTGTCATGGACAATCCTTCTCATCCCAGCAGCTACAACCTCCTAATTGTTTGGGTCTGTTCCCAGCTGAACATGCCTGAGGAAGGGCAGTTGTCACCGTTGCTGAGACACGGTGTGACCGTAAGACATTCACCTGAGCTGTGGGATATAAGTGCACACCCAGGCTGTGATCTGACTCATTCAGGATGTGGGATTCAGGCTTTTGTCATGCAGTGGCTGAATCCTGGTTTTGGAGGGAAGGGTGACCCTTTAGCCAGAGAGAAATGAGCAGTGGACCAGACACTCAGGGAGCAGCACAACAATTTAGTGGCCTGGAGACTGTTGTCCCTGACCCCTTTCCATAAAAGCACGTAAATATATTACACATAAGTAAGTGGATAATCACTTAATTGCCAAATAATCCCAGTAGCTAGGAGGCTTCATTGGGCATCACTTCAGTGCAGAAAGCAATGTTACTATCCTCCAAATCCTGAATAAACACAGTGGGACTAAGAGTGACAGTGAACCTTATTGTTCAAATCTTTAGAGGAACTTTTAGCAGATGCTATGTTTAGTGAGATTTTCATGTTGAATTGGTTTCCACAGCATATCCTCTAATCTGTGGATCCTAAATCAATGCACTCACCTGTCCAGAGTGAAGGGACAAGTCTTAAGGTGTTGGTAGGAAACTTGCAGACCAAACACAAGGACTTGTAGGGATTTTCTGGGTTGCACTTCAGAGCTGGGTCCCCACATGCCATGAGGTGCAGGAGCATTCAGTTGCCTCCATACAGCAGTTTAGCACCATTTAAGAAGCCTTACTGTGTTCTGCTGACCTGTCTGCTATTCCAGAAAGTTCTGGTATCTGTCTGTCCCATACCATGTCTGACATCTTTTGCTTCCTTTCCACTGCTAAATAGTTGAATATCCATTTAATACTTAATGCCTGAAAAGCCATAGAAACCTTGATGCTGTGGTCTTTGAAGTCTTACTCTTGTCCACTGCTTTTCATTTCAAACACTTGCTTGTCTTGCACAGAGGACACACAAACTGGAGCGAGAAACAGCAGAAGTCCTGAGAAAACTGCACCTAAACTGATTAACATTTTCTGTTCCATGGTGACTTTTATCCTCTCCCTTCTGCTCTATTTCATGCATTAAGTCAGTCCTGCAAAGCAGATAATATACAACAGTAGATTTAATTAATATTGATAAAACTAGGTTCACGATTGCTGACTTTTGATTTCACACGGGCATCGCCTTTTGCAGAATAAGATCATAACAGGATGCACTTGTCAGAGCAAGGGATTCTCTCCTGTTTGTGATTTGCTGCATAAAGAATACTAGGTGTCTCACCCATGTCCTTCTTTCCTAGCAATATTTTTGTAAAAGGACATATTATGTGACCTGTATATAGGTGTTGCCTGATAGAATTAAATACGTTCGATGACCCTGTATTGGAGAAGTTTCATACCGTCTGTTTGTTATGGATTTACACTGTCAGCTGCTAATACAGCATTTCAATATTTCATTGTGTGCAGCTCCTGCACGTTTGAAAAAGGCTATTTAATGAAATAAGCAATGTATTCTGATCGGTATTTGAAAAAATTGAAAAGTCTGTGTTTTGGTTTTGCTTGTTTGTAATTTTTGTGAGACATCTCTAGAATCTGAAGTGCATTTTGGAGCTTGAGAGGTGCCTCAAATGCAGTGGGTATAAGAAGAATTACTGAGTTCTCAGCATTAGTCCTGTCTCAGGTTAGTTTATTATATTTGAAGTTTAGAATTTAAACAATATATTATCATATTTTGATGATTCCCACAGTAGAATGAAAATAAAAAGTGCTTAAAAACAAATATATACTTAAATTTTGGCAGGTAAGTCCTTCTTAGTTAACACTTCACAGAAATTACTTGTATGTACTTGACAAGAGCATACATTTTTCATAAATCTGATTCTTGTGTTCTCAGGGAAAATAGAAGGAAAGAACAGCAAAAAGGAATATGACAAAATGACATCTTGGTAAACTCACTGAACTTATTATCATCTACAGTAAGAACCTGGAATATCAACCAGGCATGTTACTTTAGGTCATTCTATGCTATTTTTTCCTCTTGATTTTTAGACTGTGGCCCAATGTGACAATTTTTTCCTTTTAAATACATTCCTCGTATCTCCCCACTGAGCCTGTTGTTTAAGTTCCTGTTACCTGTAACACAAATGATAGCAACTGTCTGCCGTGGAAATGAGCCTTTAAGTTTTTCTATTTGACAGAAATACTGGTACTGGTGGCATTCCAACCTCCCTCTTCTGAATCATAGTACTCTCTGCTCCTAGTTTGTTTTATGTTATTAAATTCAGGGTGTTTTTGTTCCTACTTTTAAGACTTCACTACTGGTTCCTCAGTGGATGGTCACTTAGATCCCTTTCTTACAATACAGGATGTCCCTGTGTGTAATTAGTGCACTCAACATAATTTTGGTTTTCTCTGGCCTTATTTACAAATAAGACATAACCCCAATGGCTGTGATGGTACAACAACCTCTGGAACTGTGCTCTTGCCCAAGGGGTGTTGCTGCTGCCATTGAACTCATCAGCAGACACTGTGTCCTCATTCCATTCAGGGAGAAAGTTGCTGCACTTAGTAACCTGTGCTCTGCTAAACTGACTACAGAAATATCCTAGAATCCAGGATGGGAGAGTGAGAAACATCTCGTGTGAGTCCTGAAGGAGCCCAGCAACAGGGACAGAAGGAGAAAAGACAGGTATCTGAAAGCATGTGGATCTTGCCATGTTGTATCTTGTGCCAGAATACACAGAGCATGGCATGCTATGCAGGCAAAAGGCTCATCATTTAGCAGCCATGAGCAAGGCATCCTTACCACTCAGTTTGAAAAGCTCTTTAATTTTGCACCCTCATCTTTTAATGATGTCCAGCTGCTATTTAGGAGGCTTATTTTATGGAAGTGTTGGCATTTAACAGCTGTGGTATAAACAGCACTGTGCACCTTGCTTCAGAATGGTCTGAATCTTATAATGCATATTAGATAGATAGCAAATACTACACATCAGAAAAAAATTTCCACTTATCTGTTGCATTTGGGTAATATCAGTTTTTTGCTGAGTTTATCCTGTCTGTTGCCTAACTTTTTGTAGCGCAAAATTTACATGTTATGCAGGCGCTTCAAAACATCTCAATTTGTTTTGGTTTTGTTTTATTTAAAAGCTATTTCAGATTGCCCAGGCATATTTTTGTCCCATATCACCAGCAGGACTCTTAAGCTCAGAATATATTATTGTTTTCTTGATGTGTTATGTGTTATCTGACATCTGTTTTCTTTGTCATGCCAAATCCTCCAAGCAAAATTTTGAAAGACCTGAAAGATATTTTTAGTAAACATCTTCTGGCAATAATGCTTAATTTCATCACTACTCTTAAAAATTTTGTCTGCATGATAATTGCTTCTGAGTTTCCATACGGTCTCTCCATTGGTATTTAGGATTTTTTTTTTTTCCTTTTTACTACACACCTCATGTAGCCGATGCCATAACTTTTAGAAAGATAGTTACAAAAAGGTAATAATCTCTGTGATTTCCATTCCCTTCAGGCCAGCCTCCTGAACAGAAGAAAAACTAAATTGTTGATGCATGAGAAAACAAATACAGTGCTTTTATATGTACTGTAGTTTGAGTTTTTCTCTATAGCACTCCCTTAAAAACACTATTGCATAGTTATCCTAATTGCATGGTTGCTGTCTGGCCAGCAAAAGAACAGTTCAACAAAATAAGCTTCAGCAATTCTCTAAAGACTGCATTGGACTTTGGTATTATTTTCTCCAGGTCTGACCTTAACCTGGGACTGAAGGTTATGTGAAAACAGAAATAGACTCAATGCTGACTACTCCGAATTTCCTGCATTAATAAATATTGGTGTGTTTCTGCTAAGGCTTCATTTTCTGAAAAGCCAGCCTGAATTTCTTTCCAAGGCCTCAGTTTTCCCATTCATAAAGTGGGTTACTCACTGGTTTGAAATCTGTGGATGACATGTGTGTGTAAAAGTAATCAGCATCATTATTCTTATGTTTATTTCAGGGTTTAAAAGTTGCCATCTTTCACCAGCCTTTGCTTGGAAGGTCTTAGCTATGCAAGACTGGGGAGCCTGGTGTTTGTTTTTTTGATAGCTCACTTTCTTCCAGCCAGGGGACTGTATGGCTTTGAGGCTCACAGGCAGAGCTCTAGGTCATCGAGGAAGAGGATTCTCTGGTGTCCTGCTCACACCAGGGCAGAGGAATACAGACTTCTTGACTGAGGGACCCATTTCAGCCCACTGTGAGCAGTTCTGCCTCCAGATCCTGGTCTTATGTGAGAAAGAACAGTTAAGTTCAAAAAAGCTGGCACCATCTGCTGATTCATTTCCTTGTCTTTCATTTAATCTTCCCAGGAAATCTTGGCTGGCATCAGATGCTGATTTTTATTTCTGTAAATGCTATGTTTTTAGCATGTCACAGACAGGAAAATAACTAAAAATAAGGATTTGGGATATAGCTATGTGATCTTTGGGGCATAAGCAAGAGACCTGACCCTGTGCTTTAGGAGAACCTGTATCTGGAAATATGTGAAAGGTAGGGACAAGTGTGAGCCATTTCCTCTGTCTCCCAGCTGGACACACAAGTGTGAGCTCAATACCATGCTAAAATGACCTCTGCTCTCAGACTGCTCAGGGCAGACCCTGCTCTGCTCCAAAGACACAGCAGAGACTTTCCTTGTGGTATGAGGGGAAGACAAAAATCTATTAATGTAAATTAAACTTTCACATTTTCCCTTTCAAGAATTCAAAGAACTCCAGAATCCAGACAGTTCAGTTTTCTTCCAGAATCTAATTTTTCACTTCTCTGGATTTCTATATAACTTTATCAAGAAATAATGAGGAAGCAGGGAGAAGAAAGAAGCAAAAATTTCAGGAGTGATATACTCATGAAAACCATATAGATAAATATAAGTAAAGCTGGACTGTCTCATTTTAAGCCAGCTTCTGAGCCAATGGACATAACAAAGCTCACTCTCTCCTCAGGGGAACTGTAGGCTGCAAAGTGAGAAGGGGCTGTGTGGGTATGTGTGTGCTGGAATCTGAGGTAGTGAGAAAAGAGGGATGCCTTGTTTAATAAACATATGCCAGAAGTGTGAAAGCTGCAGTAATTTGGTTTCTAAGCCCTACCCACATCTCCAATTCACAAATTGTCTCTTTCATATGGATATAGGCTTGACCTTGCAGGCTTTAAGGCTTCAAGTGAACAGGGTCACTCAGGGCCCAAGCCACCGCTCAACCTCCCCCAACATACCCCAGTTATATCTTTTTACTATCTCTGCTGGACACCGCACCTTTCTGTAATTATAAATGTCTGCTTTCTGTCACTTCAAAGGTTTCCCAGCACTGGGAGTCCTTCTTCAAAGACTTTACATTGCTGAAGAACCTCTGTCATTGACAGGAGGTCCGTCTTTGAAGTTTTTCCTGCCATTTATTGATTTCCCCTTTTTAGGATGTTCATATTAGAAAATATTTCACTGTGTATGAAAATCTGTACATTTTTATGTTGTTGAGGGGTTATCTCTTTGAAGAAACAACACTGTTGCAGCAGTGCCTCCGTATGAAGAAATCTGATAGTGTATCTGCTGTATACTTTGTGTCATTTCACGCTTTCATTTTAAGAAACTTCCTCGCTTTGTTTCTCTTCTAATTGTAGGTACTCTTTTAAGTACTTAAATCAGTGGGAAATTGTAGTACCTATGTGAACAGGCCTAATCTAATGGTCCTTTCCATGTGCTAAAGACCTTTCCTGTGCTTAATATCCTATTAATTTAGCGATGGAAAAAGAGAAAATACTAATGTATGTCTGTTTAAGTGACAGCTGTTTGGAAGTGTTGTTACACTGTTGTTTCCATAAGTCTGGATTTCTTACATTTATACATAAGAGTACAAAGTTCTACAATTTAAAACAGGAGGATGTTTTAGTTCCTTTCAGGTAACCATCACTGACTCTTTACTAAATTGCTAAAAGGATTTGTGTGCACACCCACTGTCAGCTTCAGTGTAAACTTACCCTCTCAGCATAAACTGCTTGGAGAGTGATGTGAGCAGGCTGGGCACTGGCAAGTTCATGGAAGCTGTTCTGAAAATTCAGCTGAGGCAAATAATGAACACCTGATGGATGGAAATGTTTTCAATGCTTCAGCTATTTCTAAAGCACTCTCTGATTGTGTTCTAATGGGCAATTTTGATAGCTCACATTTTTGGATACACAAGTCACCTTCATTTTTTAGAAGTACCTGATCACTGGGGCTATTTTTTTTGTGTCTGGGAGTGGTGGAGAGGGTTTTTCTATTCCTTGAGGTTTTCCTTGAATACCTTTATTTTTTTCAAGGGTTCAGGTTCTTTTTTTTTATGTATATCAAGGGGGCTGTTGTCCTTATCTGCAAAATGTCTCAGAAAATTAAGGAAGTTTGGAAATTTCAAAGGAGAAATGCCTTAAACCAGCTGCTACTTTGCTCATTTCAACCTTTAACACTATGAAGAGTTTCAAGGACTTGTCTTCTGAAAGTGTTTACCTTGTGAGGTGGCTTCCTGGGTACGGTAAGTTCACATTGCTCATATATTCCTAAGGGGAAACTTTTGACCTTGGATTACTTCAAAGATCTGCCAGATTCTCTCTCTCTCCCCCACTCCCACCCCCTCTATTTTGTCAGCTCTCCTGTCTTTGCACATAGGTTAATGCTGGCCTTTTGTTCTTTAGGATCAAAAGCTAGTATGCCTTATTCCTTGTATGCCCTAAAATACCCTCGTCTGTTCTGATCCATGGAAAACAATGAAAATAAATGCCTGGGGTATATACCTGACTGAATAGAGCATTCTTGAAGAGCCATAGAGGGTTTTAGAACTGTGCTTTCCCCTAGTGATAAAGTTGACTCTAAGTATGTTTAAAGGCTGTCTTCCACTGCATCACTGGGCAAGATTGCAGTGGTTCATTTTGTCTCAGAGGTGTGCTGTTCACACTGAGCTGACCTCTGTGCATGAGAGATCTGGCAGTTCTTTACTCACCACACACTTGTGGACTGGCCCTGCATCACATGCACTGTGAACCTTTTGTGATGAGGAAGCATCAGCTCTGTCATGCCTGTGCAGAGGACACACTGGCAGTGCCGTGGATGCATGGGTTGCACATATGATTTATGTTTAGCATCCTGCCTATCCCATGTTCTGTCTTCCTGTGCTATAGAGGCAAGCAAGGCAGAGCAGGAAGTGCCCTTGCCCATAGACTTGTATCCATGTTTCCAGAAAACTACAGGCTTAGCTGGGCTCTATGACATGCAAACTGGTGAGTGAATGACTGAAGTAGATTTACCTAAAACTCATTGCAAAAGTTTATGTGTTGCCAAAACACTTAGAGCTCTCAGATGTGTTTAAAAGAACACAATGCTTTGAAAATGCAGAAAGATATGTTTTATGATACGTCCAATACCTGGGCAAAGAGCCAAATATTTCTGGCTTTTTTTTCCACAGTTTTAAAAGATCCATTAAAGCCCGAATATGGAAAAACCTCAGGCAAATTGACTGATTTGATAAGTGGTACAGATTACCCACATATAAACATGTCATAAGAATAATAAAAACAAGCTTCAGTCAGTTAAGTTAATATCCTTATACTGCAGCAAATATGGTCCAAGTCTGTATTACGTGGTGGCAACACTCCTATTTGGAGTCATGATATGATGGTCTCCCATTCCTTTTGTGATATGAAAAGGTTATAAGATTACCAATGGATTTTCAGTTATGTGCAAGCCACATTCCTTTACAATGATTAAAGAAGGAAATTCTAAATGTGTTCTAGTTGGTAAAATAAAAATCCAGCTCCTCTCCTGGAGACAGACAATCTACAACAGGAACCATGTATCATGATGTTATTAGGATAAATTAATTCAGACTAAGAAGCTGATGTTACCTAGACTAAATAAATTTTACTTTTTATTTGGGTTGCACCAAGAGAATAGAACAATTTCTTACTGCTGTTTCTGAGGTTACTGTTCACCACCCCTGCTTTAAGTGCTTCGTATTTCTACAGGATTAATTCAGCAGCTTCTGCTGAAACTACCTGCAAAGTTGTTGTTCTTGAAGATATCCTGATTTCCAGCTCTGCCTTACTAAGGCAACAGACTACTTTTGTAGCCATCTGGAGCTGACTTCTGCTGTTCATATACCAAGTTGCACTGATGCTGTGGCAGACAGGGAAACAGTAACTGCTCATCTCCTTGTACATGTTTGTCATGTTCCAGCTGAGACTTCCCTAACTACATTTTCTGAATATTATCCAAAAGAGTTTTCTGGTTTATGGAATTGTTATTTCTTTACTACTGCTCTTCCTAATTAAATAATACTTGATAAGACCTCTACTCCTTTAGTTTCTCCTTTCAATTAATTTTCTGAGCTTGCATGGTGCACAAGTACTTTGTACTACTGTACAAAAGAAATTACCAACCTTTCCCTGCCATCAGTGTTTTTATAAGCTTTGATTACACTAACTTTTAACAACTAAGGAAATTTATGTAAATGAGATTAATATATTTTTCCTTCGAATGAGTTGCCATTGATATTTCTTGAATATTAAGGAAAGAGGAAGAAGAAAAGTTTGGGATATATTATCTATTCCATATGTTTACAGCTTTCATAGAGTAATTGTATAAAGGATGGCTGCTTGTAGTGCTCTTCTCTGTGCATCATTAATGTGTTACTTCTTGTCACTAGCTTTTAACTGTAGCATTGTAAGACAAACATCCCCCTTCAGTTGCTCCCATTATACTGCATACTATTATAAAATGAAAGGGAAAGGTTGTACTTTATCTCTTTATATATTATAAAAATAATGAAGAGGATAATTATCAAGGCTGTAGTGCAATTTCATGGCATTGCTGTCAGCTACAAACTGCTTGAGCTGCATTCCTTTGGTATAAAATGTCAAGAAAACCCCATGATTGAAATATAGTCATCTAATTAATTTCCCTCTATTATTACTTTCATGGGCTGCGTCTGTGCAGAACACTTGATGATGGTTAATAAAAAGAGAATGAAATGTAGACAGTCCAGTTTTAGCTTTTAAGTTCTGACTATCTTTCCATGCCCAAACTTTCATTGTGCTGATATACAAAAATTAGCAGACTTGGAAAAAAAAATCTGAAACTTCATCTGGCATTCTGTGTAGAGCCTTTGCTGAGTGTCTGTTTTATCATCTCTTTCTTCACTGTTTCAGTTCAAAGCTGAGTGTTTGTATTTGAAACCTTCCCAGTCCCACCAGTTTCTTGGTTTGAACAGTTTCTGCCACAGACACACGGTACCATGTAGTCTGAAGCCCTCTTCCTTCTTTACACTGCTGACCTTAACATTTTTTAGCTTTTTATAATCCTAGAGATATCACCAGGCCTACATACACCAATAGGAACAATGCTGTTTTTATGACTGCCAGCCACTTTCTTGATTTTTACTCACTGAAATTGCATTAGGAAAAATACAAAGGTATATCTCCATCCAGATTTATCACCTTATTTTGTTTTTAGCAATCAAAAGCAGGGGGATCAGATGCTGCCAGTGAGTGGTAGCTAGCTCCAGCCTGAAGGCAAGCACTGGCTTCTACTTAAATATCTTGCTATTAAGAAACTACAGAGCAGTCTGTGCAAATTTATGCAAAAAACTGAGAACATGGACACCATAAAAGTAGAAACTAAAAGATAGGTTGCAGTTTTTATTTGGAGGGGAAAAAAATTTGAGGGTAAACCCCAGTGTTTCTAACCAATGGTACCCTTCCCAGTTTTGCCCTAGACCAGATGTTCTTACTGAACTTCTTGCCATTTTGCATTTCTTGGTTTTAACAGAAATCATAGTTTTTAAGAGCCCTGGAAAATTTCATTTGCATTGATAAATTCTGCTTTGCACACATGACACTGCCTCCTGCAGGCTAAGCTAGAAGTACCAAATATAATTATGGCATACCATAAATAATGAATATACCTATCAAGGCTTTGTAGGATTGCTTGTGATGTGAACATAAAACATTCGGAGAATGGGAGAGGCAATTGCTTGATATCAGCTGTTTAATTATCTGATTTACAGAGAGGGAATTGAACCTGGTCTTGGGCCATGCAGGACATCACTTAATTCTGGAAGTTTGTGCCTGAGTGGGTTTAAGTCATCTCGGATAGACCTCTGTGCAAAGAAATCCAGTGCTGGTTTTGTTCCTCCACTTCTGTTACTGCTGTGCTGTGAATCCTCTGAGTTCTTCTGAAATCAGTGAAAGAGCCAGCTGTGTACCTAGAATGGTTGGCAGCATGGCAGGGAGCTGCTGCCAGCTATTCCTGGTACGTTTGGCAGCTCAAATGAGGAATGAGTTAATATCTTTTTCCAGGGCTCAGTGTTGCAGTTAAGCAGAACCCTGCACTGGAGGGAGCCTCATCCCTTCAGTCATATTGCCTCAAGGATTCATGTCTCAAAATGTAGAAGCCCTGCTAGGTGTCCTGGCAGCCCAAAGTGGTTGTCGCTTTGCTGCTCCACTTCAGGGGATGAAAAATCTTTCTGTTAATATTGTCAGCCAGTTCTGGTAGCCAAAACATTGGGTGAATTTCAGCCATGGTCCTGCTTTTCCACCCTTCTGTCCTGCATTTATGTACCACAGTAGAAGGACATAACAGTGAACCCTGTTCCCTTCCTAATCTTTGATGGTATGTATATAAATCTGTGGGACATCTGGATGTCAGCTGGTCTTCAATTTGGTCTGTGCAAAGAATAGTGAAAAGTATTAGATATCAATTGGAAGAACAAAATTTTACAAGGTCATTTTCTTGCTAGGTCCATAAACAAAAATGGAAGTGTGTAAATATCCATGTTATTTCCTTTTTATTTCACATATGATCCACTTAGCCCACTGACTGGGAGGAACCAGAGGAATGTGTTTCAGAGGAAAGTAAAATTATCATCAATATTTAGAGAATAAACTGACCTCAGAGAATTTTTTTTCTCTGACATTTGGGAGACAGAACTGAGATTCTAGTATGAAACTGGTCTCTTACTCAAACTTCTTACTGTCACAGTCTAGAGGTGTCTTCATGTTGAATCTGTTATGTTCAATAAACATTTCAAAATAGATTGTGAGAGGGTTACTAATTCTCTAAAGGCCAAATGTTTGTCTTGGTTAAACTAGTGGATGTCTGGAGTCACCCTACTGTAGTTGCTTGAGTTACTATGTTTGAAGGCACTGCTTACACTTGAGTGGTGGGAAAAAAAATTGAAAAGCCCCTAATTGCAATAGGGAAATCTAAAACCCTTTCAAATTTCAGGCAGGGAGCTGGGATTTGGTAAGAAACTCAAAAAGGAAAGGAGTCCAGCATGTAAATAGAGATTAGGGTCTGATTTGAAAGTGTATTTGGAAATTCACTGTATAGCCCATCATAAAACAAATCCCCAAATCAGTGAGGTAATATGGAATGATTCCCTGATTTGAGCATGGTATGGTGTTTGCAAATGACTGTTCTGTGTATTGTGCTTTGCCAAGCTCATTTTGTATGCTCTTCAGTGTGTTAAAGGCTTAAAGTGCTTGGTCATTATTTTTATCTCAGGGAGTCTGTGGATTTTATGATCTGCATTCCCCTTATGAACCCTCCAAGTCAAATTTCTTTGCTTACTTTCAACTGAGGCATTTCATAGTTATACAAATATGTGTTTATCTCCTTCTCTGCTTGAGGCTGTTCTAAACTGCCAGGATCTCATGGAGGGCTAGTTTCAGTAATGTGAATGTATCTGCAAAGGTGGCAAGGGATAGAACAGAGGAAGCATTCTGTAATGCTTTTGGGAGTGAAGAGAATACCAGTGAAAAACAGGGACACGAATGTCACAAAAGCCAAAGATGTCATGTACTTCTGATAAATTCAGCATAAATTTCTATACAGACTCCCTGTTGTCCTGGCATGGAAAGCTGGTTATTTGCAGGACTTGCTCTTTGTATGTAATTTATAAAAAAAGTCACTGTCTAAACTGCTCTCCTGAATATATTTCAGTTTCTTCTGATCTCGGCTTACACAGTGGTTCTCTTTGTGGATATGCTTTGCAGTTGTCTATTTCATTGATTCTGTTTTCTTTTTTGTTCCTGAAATTGGGTGTTTTTTCTTTCAGATACCATTAAATATCTTTCCTTGAGAATGTTGGCTGCTTTCAATGTGCCGTTGGATCCAATAGCTGATACCCTAGCTCACCATCTGGCACTTGATTTTTTCCTGCCCTTGTGTTCATGAAAGAATAGTTTTTCAAAAATGAAAACAAAAAGAAAGAATTTGATGTGTTATGGATAGCTTTTCTAGAATCTCCATGTGAGCAACTGGCGAGACAGCTGATCTGGTTTTGTTCATATGGTTTTGGAAAAATCTCTAAGTATCATTTAGTTCTCTTACTTACTTAGGACCAGTTTAGACAAGCAAATAATCCCTTTGACCTCAGTGATACAATTAAAATAGGTAAATAATATTTGGCTTTAGATTACTAGGTGCTCAAATGAGTAAGAACTAAGGAGTAGCAGGTAGGAGCAGGTTTTTCCTCTCTTCCATGCATACTTGCAACAATGACTACAAAGATTAAATAGGAAAAAAAATGCTTCCCCTTGGTGCAGCAGAAGGGTCCAATGGAGGTATTTATAATGTAAAACCAAGTCAATGCTTCTTCACCTGGAAAACCTTTGCTACTTTGGATTTTTGTCTTTGCTGTTTGGGATGCAGTGGTCAGTAAATCAGATAAAACTTGCAGTTTCCATGAACTAAATTTAAAAAGCAATTTAAAATACTGAGGCAAAGTTTGAATAAAAACGTCAGTATAAATATAAAGAAGAAAGAGTATCATCACACAGCTTTCACTTGGAAATTATTGTTGTGTTGGAAAAGAAATGAGAATAATCCAGTACTAAAGCAACAGGATGGTGAAATTGTCCAAACATTTCAATTTTTGCCATAGCTTTGTACAGGGACAGAGACCATATCCACGGTCTGTAATTATGCTTTAATCATTATGACAATCAGACCAAGAAACTTGATGTAAAACTTCCTCACAAGAATGACTTTAAAAGGACAGCACTAGCTGTAGGATAGCTGCAGATGAGGAAGGATGTCTCTCCAAGTTCAGCATCATTTTAATGCCAAACATGTTGCTTCTCTCACTGACCTGACTTGGTTGTATTGTCTGTGCTGCTATGCTAGAGCTGGCCTTAATAAATACAAATAAAATTAGCCCCTTGCCTGTAAAACCTGAGATAACTGTAAAACTGGTGTGTAGCTGCATGGCTCTTATCCAACTGACTGGAAATGAGAAAGGTATATTTTAAAATTTCTCCATAGCATTTTCATTCTGATTATAATCAAAAACTTGAAGATAAAAGAACGTTGAGGGTATTTTTTTTGTCCCGAATGGTTTGAAACATTACAAAATACAAGGCTGGAATCTGGTATTGCTGCAGTCCAGGTAAAACAGCAGGAGCTATTGTAATACAGTGAGAAGGATTCAATAAATCTGAAACAGCAGCAGCAGTGGGGTACTTTCAACATAATTCCTATTTCTTTGGGAACAATTTTGTAATTGAAAGTATTTATTTACAAAGTAACAGAGAGAAGTAGAAGCGGTAGTGTTTTCAGTTCTTAACTAGTAATCATAATCTAGTTCAATTCAGGATAGAACAGCTACAGTAGCACATGAGAAACACAAGATAATAAAAGAGTTTGAGCTGAGAATACCGAACATATTGTATTTCTAATTGCATCCATCTCGTAAACGAACAGAATCTTTAAGTGAGGAAAAAGTTATTACAAGAATCACAAAAAGCTGTCTTATGAGCCTTAAATAGACAAATGTTATTTGTAATAAATCAAATTCATTCTATTAGATTGGTAAAGTGAAAATAAATTCATTATCAGAGCTTTTTGTAGCTGCAGATGTGTTGAACATGTCAATATTGTCTTCTGTTAAGGAGCCTTTTAATGACAATTTCTCTATGCAGAATTCTGTTTACAATAGAAAACAATATACATCAGTCCATCCTTAGAATACTACAGAAAAAATTTCTAGTAGTAAATTTGGAGCAATTATTGGTTAACAATATATCTTGGGTTAAATAAACTTCCAGATCAAAGGCTGAGGGATTGATAGTAAAATAATACTGTGAGCAGGGGCTGGATGCTTCAAGACAATGATCATTTTTTGGGAAATATTAGACAACTTCCTAGACCCTAGCCAGGCACAGGAGAGATTGGTAAATGCAATGCAAATCATATCCCATGACCATTGCAAGTGTCATTGAAAATACATGCTAAGCAATAACGCCACTTATTTTGAAACATATTCCAAATTGATTTTGATTTCTCTCTAGAGCGAAAAAGGCAGAGGTTGAATGGTGAGACAGTGCCACCCATATGAAATATGGATGTGGGAAAGAGTATTATTTATTGCAGATAAATATCTTGTATGCAGTTTCACAAAAAAATAGGGTATTACACAGCCTTGCTATCTGAGCATTACAGTTCTCAAATATTGGGCCTAATCATGTGTGGGGTAAGAGAAAAATGCCTATTTCACTCTTTTATTCTGCCATTTCCTGAGCAAAGAGGAGGGAACAGGTTTTTCAGATATGGTTATGCTTCCCTTGAGAAAATGGAAATATTTTTAAAAAAACAACCTAACAAAAAGTACCCCAGAAACAGAAAGAAACAGAGGTTTTGATCTGTCTGGAAGGAGGGCGGTAGGTAGATTAGATAATTGGTACTCTCCTTCCAGTTTAGGAAGATCTGACACCACCATTTCCATCCTTCATTTTAAAAGGTTTTTAACAGTGTTGTGGGGTCAATGTCCAGGCATATCAGTCTTTAGTTTAATTGCAATTCATCACAAAAACCTGTGAGATCAGTGGTGTTTCTAAATACACAGACTGGATAAAACTACTCCATCTAATTAGCTAATTACACTACCTGCTTATCCAATTTTAGCATTTCACACTTTGCAAAAGAGTGGGTAAAGTCTCATCTACCATGTCAGCCTCTAGGCACTACAAACTTTAAATTCAATCCAATAAGCTTGGATGCAAGTGTGACTAAAATAATTTTATAAAGAAAAAGCTCTTAAAGGAAGAGCTTACTCATTGCCATACAGCTGAATCCTGTTTACAAAACAACACTATGTGTTCAGTTTCTTTAAGAAAACCATCCTGAGCAATTTGAGAATTGGAACTTGTCTATAGTTTGATTTGCTCCTGGAGTCTGGGGTACAGCTATTCCAATCGCACAGATTATGGCCTTTTTACACATGGAAATTGAGCAGAGGAGCACAGGCTATTTCACAATAGCTCCCCTTGTGGACAAATTGTTTTGGAATAAAAGATACTTTAGTCTGGAATAATTAGCGCAGCAATTATTCTAGAACAGAATAAGTGCACTAATTATTCCTACAGTGTCTACACAGGGACAAACAGAAAGCTATTGAAGAATGGCTTTCTCTGCAATCGTTATTTTGGCCCATTTCCTCATATAGGCAAATCCCATTGGTGTTGTCAGCAGGTAATGAGCATATAGATGGAGAATGTGGATGAATTGCATTAATGATCTCTTCCCATTAGTGTTTCTTTGTGCTTCACTTTTGTGTGTTTGCAGAGTTAATTGCTTAAAACTCCCTCTTAAGTCAGACACATTTCTAATCCTAACTTCCCAGTCCTTACACAGAGACCCTTCAAACTCTTTTGTGGGTGATCCACCACCAGCCAGCTGAGCGAATCCATGCTCATATCTGACTGTAAAATTGTTGATTTTCACTGGAATGTATTTGTTTTTCTGGTAGGTGTAAAAGGCTGTGCTGCATTAAAGGCCATTTGTGCATTTTCCCCCAGGATTGCTTTGCAAAATAGTTTTGCAATTATTTGAAAAGCCACTGGAAAATTCACCTTTGTGATTGCTGCTTCAAGAAGACAGAAGATCCACCTGTGTGGAGAGCTGAGGGAGTTGCTGGTGGAAGGGTAAGAGAGATGTCCTTTAGATCCCAAGCTATATTCCTCCCTTATATAAAAATAACCCTTAATATTTAAGCAACACTTCATTTCTTTATTTCTGAACCAAGCATGTTTTCACACAGGTCACATAAACATCAGTATCAATATTAGTGTCTTTGACTTACTCTGCATGAGCCCTGTTAAGTTTGGAAGTGCACATTTTCCTGGAAGAAAGAGTTGTTCCTCCACTGGTGTGTGACGTTCAGGGCACAGCTCTTGCTTGTTCTCTCGCCAAAGAGTAGAGACATGCCCTGGTGGGACAGGGAAGAGAGGGGACTCACCTACTGACATCAGGGACCCACCAGGCACACAGAGAAGCCATTATTTACTTTCAAACTGAAAATAAAGGTAGTTTTAGGTAAAGTTTTCAAAAATTTCACCTATTTAAGCACCTAGTTTGGTCCTTTTTAAGATGATCTTGAACTGTACCTGTAGGAAAGGAGAGACAAATAATCTCTGTCCATCTAAAAAGGAATCACCAGGCAAATGCAGCAGACTTTGTCTAAGCTCTGCACAGGTTCTGTTTATGTTATTGTAGAAACTGTATCCTAAGTGTAGAACTGGAAGGAAAATAAACCTCATTTTTCCATTCTCACACTAACTTACTGTATAAACTTAGGAAGCTCGTTCAGCCTGTTGGGGCCTCAGTTCTGCATATGTGCAGTGAGCTGAAGATACAACCCATAGTTGAAGCATTGCATTATAAAGGGTTTAATAGATTTACAATCAAATATGTTATGGGGAAGTTTAGCCCTTTAAAAGCAGGAAAGTTGCAACATGAGATGAGTGAGAAGCAGTGTGGAATTGGGCTATAACAACTGAGGCCTGTGTGCAATCTATGCATGTGGGTTAATGTTTATTTCATTACAAAAAGCTGTTTGAAAACTACTACCATGAGAAGATAGTTTGAAAGATAGGGATGTATCTGTTCCTCTAGAAAATATGTCTTTTAAAAACGTTTTTCTCAGTGACTAAATTTCCCTACTAAATTGAGTACTACATTCCAGGTTAAAATCGGGTTCACTGTTCATAACCTTTTCTTCTAATGCTGTGTCATAAAACTGTAATTTAGGTGATGTTGGCTTGCAAACATGAGTTTAGCAATGTGCCTATACTATGATTTCAATAGATCAAATTCATCACTGGTGAAGTGCAGCCTCTCAAATGAGATGGTAGGTGATAATATTTAGAAATCTGCTTTCATGTTAAGAGAGGGGAGCATATGAGGAGAAATTTCTTTGTCTCTCTGTTATTATGCAGTTCTGCTTCTCTTTCCTTTGTGCAGTAATGCTGGAATAGGATGCAGATGGATCCATAACTGGAAACATTCCAAAAATACCCTAAAGTTCCAGTGCCAAGTACAGGAAAAAATATCTTATTTCTCTGCTTTGAGAAGTAGAGAAATGAGCTGTTTGGTTCAACAGCAATTTGGGCAGGAGTAAACTATTCTTTTATTATTCTGATTATCTGAATAAGACGCTGTACTGTAGGAATATAATGTCTTAAGAATACAATGCCACTTTGTCACTGAAACCTCAAGATACTCTACATGTTTGTAGCTGAAAAAATGCCCATGGCTTGTCCAGCTGAAGTAACATTCTGAAATACAGCAAACAAACAGATCCTCGGGTGAAATGCCTCTTCTGATTTGCAGTGGCAAACAAAAATTCAAACAATTGAAGATTAGTTTGTATTGCACCCATAGTTTAAGGACCTGGCCTGATCTTTTGTACTCTCTTTCCCTCCAAATCTTTTATGATGCTCAGGGAACAATCTCTGTCTGTATTTTTCTCATTATGTGCACCCAAACTCAGTCTAGGCAAGTGTGTAGGTTTAGAGTTTCTCCGTAGAACCTCACTGAGTGAGATGGAAAAATTTTGCAGTTCCATATGCAGAGTCAGATATATAAGAAATTTTCAAGGTTGGGATCCTCTCTGTGTTGGCGATAGCTCTGACAGAAGAGGGAGCTAATTTTACTCTTCTCCTGTAGGAGCTTGCCATATGAAATTTTATGTCCCAAAGTATTCTAGATGCTATAAGTTAGGCCAGGTACTTAAAAGATTAAAGATAGGAGTGTTTAGATGGCAGTACAGCAGAAACAAGGGAACAGAAGGTGGCTGACAGGAGGAGGAAGGAAAAGACGTATCCTCATTATTTATAATGTAGAGAAAAGTTGCAAATTTGACCAAGTGTTTCCTATCCCATGTGTTCTCTTTTTATTGCTCTCTAAGTGCAAAAATGTTTATAGTTGGGTCCCCAGCTGGAACATTATTTAAGATCTCAGAGAAGAGATATGGGCTGGACTCCATGATATTCACAGGTGTGAAGATCTCTTCACACATGCCTCATAGGCGTGAAGCCCTACCAAGCAGTCACAGGAATGTTTTCCCACTCCCCTTTCTGGTAACATTACACATTTTTATACAATCAGGCCTTAGGGTGCCACAGATTCCTCCTTCATGACACTGCTGAGCTCAGCAGTGCTGTTTTGTTCTGCATGAGTTTTAACTTGGAGAGAGGGAGGCTGCAGAACAGAAAAAAAAGTGACTTAGAGCATCATGAACCTTGTGGGAAACTTCTTTCCAAAGAGCTGTGAATGATCAAAAGATCAGAAGTTTGCTTTACCTGCCTAATGATCTGTAGAGTCTGGAACTACAGAAAAGAGGGGATTTTCTCCTTGCAGAACAGAAATTTTTATTTGAAGTGATAAAAACTCTAGATTTGTTTGCTTTACTGTGGGCAGTGCTGGTGGGCATTCCAATATTGCATTTCTTTGAATTTATAAGGTTTGTACTACCTTTTAAAATAACTACTCTATCAGTTATGGAAATAAAGCAACGGGGAAGCTGTTTTTCTGTTTGGAGGGTTTTTTGTTTGTTTGGGGTTTTGTGTTCATGTTTTTGGAAGAAAAAAAAGGGAAAAGGAAAAATATATTCTGGAAAGAGCAGAGACAACTCATGTTATGCAGCTCAGTGAATCCAATTTATGTCATGGACTCAAAAGTTGTTTTGGTTTTGACAGACCCACAAATTTAAAGGGTGGGGTCAGACTTTCATAAACTACTTTCTTATTTTCACAGAGATTCTCAAGATTTTGTGACCAACTTATCCCATTCACTAGATACATCATTCTGGCTGAAAGCTTGTACAGACTTGGCCAGTTTTTGATATGGTTTCAATAGAGATCCCATTACCTGAAACTAGTACTAAAATGAGGGAGAAAAAAAAATATTGAACATATTTACTGTGAGCTGGTGAGTATAATTTGAATCCTCACAGGCTTTGAACTCCATTGGCTGCTGTGCCAGTGTAGTTCCATCTCTGGTAAATGAACCAGCCCTGTTGAGTTCCTGTGTTCTGTGCCACCCTGCCTGGAGTGCAAACAGTGCATAGGCAGGAGGAAGGACTTCACACCTGGAAGTCAAAGACTCTGCCTCTGTTGGGGTCACCAGCACAAAAATCTGTGGTTACAAGCATGTGGTTTTTCTATCTCCAAGACCCATTTTCCAAACCTATACAATAAGAAATATGCAAAGCATATTCAGAACAGCTGCAGTAGTTGCTTCCTCTCAGCTATTCCTTAGGCTCAGCTACAACCTGACTTAGGAACAGCCCCAGTGCAGTTCAGGGCAGAGGCAAACAGACAGCCTTAAACCATTTCCAGCAGTTTTAGCAGGCTGGCAATAGTGCAGCAAGTTAATCCCTCTGACTCTGCCCTGCTATGGTCTGGGAAGTACTACAGCTCAGATGTCAACCTGATAGGGGATATTTTTTTCCCATAACTGTTTGCACTGCATGGGAATATACTCTGGGAGTATTTTATATGCATGTCACTGGAACTTATCACAAAACAAGGTGAGACAGTACCAGGAAGGCTGAGAAAACCTGACCTAATACAAACTGTTGGTGGATGGCACTAATGCAACACAGTGCTTTACTAAAATTTTCCTAATACAAAGATCAGGGTTTCTTTGAGTTACATTTGGATCATTTACATTCATAGCTTTGGGTCAGATCTGTGAACAGTTCTTTTTGTGTTCAGTTAAAATTCTTTTTGTCTGCATTTTTAGGGAAGAATTTCTAGATTATTATCCAAACTAAAGGGACAGATTCTGCTTTAAATTGCATTGGCTTAGGCTTAGAAGGTGCTGCCGAAGATAGTGCAGTTGCTCCAGTTTTACACTGGTGCAAACATGTGCTGAAGTCAGCTCATAAATAACTTAGATTCATGTGCTATTCTCTGAAGAATTCATTGGTATAATAATCTACGTCTACACAAGGAATCTGGGAGCCTGTCCTTGGCCAAATCCCAGCTCCTCACTGGAGCAAGACCTTGGTACTTGCTGTCCTTTCTCCACTCCTTTTCCTTGGACAGGAAAGCTGGGGAATATGTGCTGGATGGAGCTGAGGCACATTTCGACAGCTGCTTGGTTGGATGAAGAAACACTGAAGACCTCAGGGCACAGGATGGCACACAATGGCACACGCTCAGAAATGCAGCCATACAATGACAGCTTGTGGTAAAACTTTGTGTGAAGTGTATGGTCTATGAAGTGCAGACAGCTTGGCCATTGTGTTTCTTTTAAAGCCTCTGTAGCACATGCAACAACTGGAAAACATCAGCCCTGTGAGAGTGAAGGTGGGAGAGGGAATTGGCCCACCCAAGCTCTGACCTTCCTTTCTGAGCTTTGCGTGTGACAACAATTCCTTGGTGACTGGCAATTTCCTACAGAAGATTCCTCACCTGCTGTCACCCTAGCCAGGGAACAAGTAGTGCCTTTAGGTATAACTGACGATGCCAAGCAGTGCAGACTCAGTGCAATTACAGACCAAAATTTAAATAGATATTTAGAAAGCTACTAATTAAATGCATAACCTTATGTAGAGTGTAGAACTCAATGTGTGCATAAAAATGTATTTTAGGTTACCTGAACTGTCCAGAAGTGAAATGACCAGTTGGATACAGATCGTACAGAGGGTTGTACAGCTGACGGGGGCAAGAGTTCCTTGGCAAGCTATGGGGAAAGAAAAAGGAACACATAATAGTGAGAAGACAGCAAAGAGTTTGGCTGTGATAAAGTAGGAGGATGCTCCTCCTCACCTGGAAAACAAAGGTGAGGCTAACTCCACTTCTGCAGTCCCAAGATTGGAAAATGAATGAGTCTGTGTTTCAAATGATCTTCCCCATGATGTCATGTCTTGATTTCTCTCCTCAAAACTGAAATATATTTTAGGGAGACTATAACTGCTTTGATGTGTTTCATTTGGCCAGTATTGAATAATCTTCCAAAGACTTTCAACTTTGTTAATGCTTCCTCAAAGCATTAACATCCTGATTTCGAAGGCCCACTAACTCCAGATCAATGCAGAGTAGGCTGAGATAGGAATTAGATTCACATTAAGTGCAGAATGTTTGTTCTAAGTGCAAATGGTTCCTGTGAAACTTCATGAAAAGCTTAAGTAAACCACTTTTTTTTCCACAGGCATGAACGAAAGCTCACTGAAGCTTCATTTGTGGCAAGCCATTTGTTTATTGAAAATGGAGATACTCTGTTGTTTTTGAAAGAAAGCACAATGCTGCACCAACTTGGGAGAGTAGCTTGCTCTCTCACCTTCATGCTCATTAGAGAAGTGAGGTGTTTCTTGTGTGAGTGTAATAACCTGACTGGAGATGACAGAATCTTATTCCTCTGATGTTCACATTCTCCTGTCTCTGAGGGGTCACCTGAAGTACTTAGGAAATGTGATTGCTTCAGCAGAGAGGGAGACTTCCATAAATGTGAGGAAAGGGAAGACACTTATTGTATTTACCTAATAAAGAGTTCTCTGTCATGTGTAAGATAAAGCTTTGTAAATGTAGGGAATGCATAATTTCAATAGAAAAATGTCCTAATTATTTTGGCATCCTCAAGGTGTGTTTCATGAAGGTGGATATTGTTCCAGGTCTTAACTGTCTTTGGTTTAATTCCAGGAGACACACAGGCTGTGTCTTTTTGAATTTCAGTGTTACTTTTTCCTTTTCATAGCCAACTTTTTTTCTCTTTCTGAAATGTGTAGCTTGGAAACGAGGTCCTTTTAATGAAGCTTTTGAGTCTCACAAAATATGATTAATCTGATTAGTGGTTCAGACTCTTTTTATGCTTACATTAACTAACACAAAGAGCCCCCCTACAGGTTAAAGTTTAAATGTGGATTACCAGATAAAGCTAGTCCTGACGAGGTTTCTATGGTGCAAGGAAAAATTGAATTTGCCTTTCACCTCATTTCAGCCTTTGTCATCCTGGTTTTTGCCCTTCTCCCTCATTCACAGTGAGGATATTAATTTTGCAGTAAAATCTTTAAGCAATTATGCAGATAGCTTGGAAAAAGCAACATACAAACACAATATGAAAAGCTTAACTGAAAAATGGACCCCAGATATTCATTAAAACCAGATGGTAACATTCCTAGCAGCACAACTTTGGATGTTTGGACTAAATTTGTATTAATGTGTTACAACCAGATGACAAAAATGAACCAGTGTCATGATTGTATATATGTTTGTATTGTACTTTATATTTACAAAGTAGTGAGATATAGTACCTACTCAATGAATGTCCTTTTTGATAAACAGCTAAGAAAGGCTACCCTTTCACACACAAACACATCCATCTTTAGATAGCATTCCTCTGTGGGAGGCTTGCCTTCAATTTAACAGATAATGAACTTCTTCAGATGAATCAGAAAATTGATAGTGAAATGAAGTTTAGTATTTTGCAGCACAGCATCTACCAATACAAGGATATTTATAGTTTCAAAATGTGGTTTATTAAAAATGCTCATTTTTAGAAAAATTTCTCACCAGTCTAGTAAACCTAGCTAATTTTTATCCCTAATCACTTTATTTTGCAGATTATTTGTGTTATTGCTCTTTCAGAAATGGCTATAAGAAATTGGAGAGAAACAGCACCTGCAAATAGCACTTAATTAAAAGCATGATTGTGTACAGGGGCTTTCTATATATTTTTTTCTCAACAATGAACATGGAAAGGTGTTTTTCTTTTCTTATATGGCATGCTCCGTATGATCCAATACAGCACAACTAACATAGCACACCAGCCAGGGTAGACTACAGTTTCCCCTCAGTGCACACACATAATTCCCATTACTGCTAATGGGAGATGCATGTCCCTACACAGAGGCAAGAGGGATCTTATATGTACATGTCATCCATATGAAAATATCTGGCATGAAAAGAGGTGTCTAGTCCTGACAAATTGCCAGGAGGCGTTTTTTGTTTTTTTTCCTGTTAATTATAGTAATTATTTATCATGCATTAAAATAGTGCCCTAAATTTGCATGGCACTATGTGCAACACAAATAAGCTGCATTCATTGCTGAAAGGAACATACAATGAAAAGCTGACAAACGTGCACAATGTGAGGCACCGGTGCATCATCTGGAGTTTCAGGAGGTAGCGATCCCCTTCCTGGAGATCGGGATTTTAGGGGCTGGAAGGGCCACAGCCCTGTCCTGGGACAGGGGGCAGTGTGAGCCCAGCTGAAGAGCCCTCATCTGCCAGAAATGAGGGGCTTGTGAACAGCCCAGTGAATGGAAATCCGTGGCTGGGGAGGGAGAGCGTGCCTGCCCTGCCGGGAGTGGTGGCGTGGGCTGGGAATGCCGTGGCTGCTGGGAATTAGTGAGGGGATCAGAGCTGGCGCTGTGCCTGCAGTGCGGGGAGAAGGTGAGCTCAGCAGCAGCTGAAAGGCAGGGCTCAAAGAGAGAAAGCAGCAGTATGAAAGGTAAAAGATGAAAGAGCTTTGGCTAAACCAGATGGAAAGGCAGACAAGTCCTGTGGAGGGCAGCTTAGCCAGGAGCCAGAGAAAAAGGTCTTTTCTGTGACAAAGAGATGGGGACACTACTGGTTCACTGCTGAGTCTTGAGTCAGTCCTTGCATGTCTAACCTTGGCCTTCTTATTGTTGGTTCTGTCCAGACCCAAGGAAATCTTTTTTTGATCCTGTTTGTAAATTTATTTTATATGATCAGACACCTCTGCGTATATTTTATGTCTGTGTCTGTCTGTGTCCTATAGGTAGTGAATCTGCTGACTGGATGCTATAGGTTTTGTGGAAATTGGTAGCAAGGAAAGATGTGCGTTCTTTCCAGGGAGGGAAAGGTATCAGGAGTCCTTCCAGAACAGAGAATGTTCCACCTGGAGCAATGTTTTCCATTGGAGACTTGCACCCCCTGAGGTCCCAGGGAATCAGCTATGAGCGCAAAGCCAAGGGAGAACAGGCATCTTTCATTCCGCCGCTCATGGAAGTACTCATGTTGTAATTGAAATTTAATCTGAGTTCATGAAATCTTTATGAACCTGGAACAATTATATAAAGTTTCAGTCAGTTGCACTGCAATTTCATTTGCATATTTGTTTTTGGAAAGGAACATGGGCCTTCTAATACTGCAAAAAAGAATTTTTCTTTTTCTTTTTTTTTTTTTAATTTTGAGTTGGTCTAAGGTAGGGTATGGGAACCTCTTGAGTAATCCCCTGGATTAAGAGGAGCTTCTTTGGACTCCATTTTCTCAAAAGAAGTAGCTACAAGCTTTCAGCCCTTGTGTTATCTTTGAATCAGTTGAAAAATAACTGATGGCAATAAGCAGTGGCAGGCCTCCCAAATTGTCAGCTGAGGGCTTCGTTATGTATTCTTTGCCCCAGAAGGATTACCCAGGAGAGTGCAAGGGGGAGTGCAACTGCCTGAGTGCTGCTGTAGAGACACTGGAATGTGTTTAATTCAGCTGGAGCTGAAGGCAGTTGGAATGTTACACATTCGTTTCCATAAGGGAAAAAAACATCAGAGAGGTACCATCTGAGGACTTTAGATTATGTACCTTCTTGAGCTACTCCGGAGATGTAGGTTGTTTAGAAAAATCTCTTGACCTTTTCAGGCTTCCTCCGCCATGATGGTTTGACGTAGCTGTGTAAAATGATAGGTAGTTTACAGCTTGCCTTCCCTGGGGTGACGCTGATTTACAACACGTTTTGTGTGTAATTTGGCTGTGGAGAGACAGTTTTACACCCAGCTTTTGCATTTTGGCTATGATGAGGACTGTAAAAATGCTGTGATCCTGGAATGTGCATGTTCTCAAATTGTTTCTTCTTGGAGATGCAGGGCTTGCTGACACTGGTGCTAGATTGAGGTAACCCACTGACCTAATATTTAGACCTAGACTGATTAGATAATCTTCTGAATGAATGCATATTTATTTTCCTGAGTCAATGGAGTTGTTGTGCCTGAGCCAGTCCTGACTTCCCCTCAATGGAAATATTGGGCAGCTGCTTTCCTTCCTCCTTCTCCTCCTCCTCCTCCTTCTCCTTCCTTGAGGTCACTAATGCTTCAGTTTAATCACACATTGAGCGATCCTGAAGTAGCAGGCCATGCAGAGATCTTCATTATTTTCTGGAAAGCAGAGAGGCACACAGCCATATGATGGGCGTTGACAAACCAACAGGTTCGGTGCCAGTGCCAGGAGTCCCTTGCTCTCCCCAGCTCAGTCACAGCAGTGGTGCTGTTGGTGCTGGGCTCCCTCTGCTTGTCTTCTGCTGGGTCTCTGCCCTCTTGCCTCATGGCCCTCAGCTCACATGGCTCTGGCAGCTGCTCACCCCGCTGATGGCAGCACTATCGTATTCTGGGGACTGAAGGCACGTGGTAGCTCCTGGCAGCCACCTGTAACCAAAATCTATTTTCCTCTTCCCTTTTTGGACACAGTGCTGATGCTGAGCTGACCACTCATATTTTGGACCATCTGGATGTCAAGGTTGGATAACGCTGCAGATAGAGTCCCACATCTCATGAGCTCAGGGTTCTCAGCAGGGGTTTTGCATGAGCTGAGTATAGGACATCTTGATTTGTAGGAGGGTTTGGAAGAGATCACCATCCACCATGGACCAAGAAGGCTGAATTGCTTCTCTTTTCTTCATGTGTACCTTCCATTCATCTGAACTTCTAAATCTCTGCCCAGAGAATTGATGTGCTGGATGCCTCTTGAACTACCCCTAAGAATCCCAGATGGCAGCAGTAATTACAGTGTACATTATTACTGTGCTTAAATTTTAATATCTGTTTAAAAAAAAGTTAATGGCAAGGGTCTGCTTATTAACAGTATTGTCAGAACAGCAAAAAGCTATTGTACTGATTTTGGAAAACAGCTCCAGCATACCATTGATGCTGATATAAGTATATTTGCAAAAGCCTAAGCCTACTACCCTAAATATTCATTAAATTACTGTCTTAATGCATAATAGGCATTTGAAGAGTGATTTATGTCCTTGAAATAGAACAGAAATTACTGTATCAGCTATGTTTTCCTTTCTGTTTCACACATACACACACACATATATTTATTTATATATATTTTGCATGTGTAACGACAAAAAATTGTATCTACACATGGAGAATGTGTGAGGCTGTCTCACTGCTGTAGACAAGAAAACTGTCTGTAGGTTCATTCATCCTTCCCTGATTCTTAATTTAATAGAAAAGTCAGCCTGGCCTTTACAAAAATAATTTGCAATATAATTGTTTTTAGAGGGGATTTTTTTAGATGACTCTGGAAAACAAGCTGTTAAAACTCTGAATCTGTCATAGTTAGTCAGGATAATTGATGTTGATATTACTTGTAATATTTTCAGTAATGTTTTATAGAAAAATGGACACATGTTTTATATTTGTGACTGCATGTATTTATAGTTAAATAGGTGGGGAGCAGAATTTGAACTTCTCTTTAGGCATTAGAAGTGAAAAAAATTAACTCATCTGTGGGAAAGTTTGTCCAACAAGCTTTACTGCTTGCAAGTTAGCAGTGTATCTTTCCTTCCCCTCTCCCAAACTGTTGATTTCTTTTTTTTCCCTGTCTTGGTTTCTTTTTATTTTTATCAGGTTGTTGTATATTCACATTTCTTGGCTGATGCTTCTTATTAAATTACAGACACATGTTGTGTTGAATCATTTAATCTCTCAAGTTGGAGTCCAGTTTTCTTGCATGAGAAAAATCTCTTTAGATTCTTTAGGACAAAAAAGCATCATGTATTTGAGTTCTCCAAAAGCATTTAATAAAGCATGAAAAGATATGACATCAATCCCACTAAAACACAAGGGCAAATGAATGATGTTACTGTAAATCTTTACATCAATCACGCTCAGGACTTTCGAAACAATATAGTTTTGTTTGCATTTCAGAAGTGACAAACAACTCTTCTGACTGGCTTAACATAGTCACTTTCCATTAGTCAAGACCAGAAGCAAGTCAGAATTAAAATGTGGCCCTTGGTTGCCAGGCAGCCGAGTTGTCTTGACATGGTGGTTAGTTTCCTTTTCATCGAGTGACAACAGTGAAATGAAAGAAGTTTTGAAAAACTTGATAATGGTTTTCAAAGGAGGAGGATAATTGGTGGGGCTAGCTTGTGCGGCTCTGTGTGGAAACTTTCGTCTGTGCTAAGGGAAGACTGTCACTAAAAATTTAAACTCTTGTACACAAACTTGACCTGGAATCTTCTCCAGGTTTTCACTGGTTCATTTGTAGAACACTTCTCTCAGCCCAAGGGGTGCTGGGATGAAAGCGTTCGGACAGATGGGTAAAGCCCCAAAGGAAGAAAAGAATCAATAGTTGTGATTTAATCCATCAGTGAAAGGGAGGAATTAAGTAAAATCCTTAAAATGGGGAATTTGTAAAAGATCTTTTGATAGTACCTATAGCTGAAAATAATTTATCATCTGATCGCTGTTGAAAGTTAATGGCATTTGGACTTAGAAAAGCATATTTTTGGCTCATTTTGCCAGATACTAAGCAATTTTCCTGCTGTTATTTTAGATATTCTCTAGACAATAGATAATTTAATTCAAACAAATTTTCCCAAGATGACAAAAAGCTAAAGCATAACAGGATGATCGCAAGATAAGATTTTGCTGCTGATGTTAATAACGCAAAAGCTAATGGGACATTAATATTAATAATAATATAAGTTGATATGAAGTAATATTTGTGTTAAACTGTTATAAAAGTCAAATGTATGCATAGCTGTCCATATCATTCATTTGTTAAAAGAAAAAGGCAGGGGGAGAAAGCTCAGCAAAATGCACCCATAATGAAAGAAGGGACCAATTAGGGTTGGATTAACATTCATGGTTATTTACAGTTGTTTTTGTACTTGTTCTTGTGCTCTGACTTCCTAAAATTTCACAACCCAAAGATTTAGAAAAATGGGGTTGTTTAGACGCGAGGTGCAATGAAGTGGCTGCAGCCATTGTGCAGACACCACCTCTCTCATTATACCCTCTCAATCAACACTCGGCACACAGGAAACCGCAATAAAGCCCATCTGCCACGGTTAATCTGCAGGCAAACCCACACCCATGTCTGTGCCCGTTACTCTCCAGCCTTATTATTCTCAGATCCAAAGCTTCATAAGGGATCAGCCAAAGTCCATTAAAGTAAATAATAGCTAGAAATGACAGGCTTAGCAAGGATTGGGAGGAAGTTGAAGACCAATCTGAGCTGTGAGCTCTGATTAATAGAGAAAAGCATTAGGAGAAAAGGGGAGAAAAATGACCTCAGCCTGCTCCAAAGAATTCCTGAACCTTGGTTGTTAGGGCAAGTGCTACCATCTGAGACGTTAGTGATCCTTGAATTTCCTTCACTTTGATGCAGCTCAAATGGGAAAATTTTGAAGGTTCAGCAAGGCCCCAGACCTCAGCTGGAAAGCCGTCTGGAGTCAACCCTGTCAAAATTCTCTTGTGGAAAAGAAAGCCTTTATTAGCTAGATTGCAACAAAAAACCCACAGCCTCTAATAAGAAGAGAATGCATGCTATAGATTGCATATACATTAATTATTAGAGGGCATTTAATTGTTCTCATCTGTATCCAAATGTGTGCAAAAGTTCTTTTAAAATACCAGTCAGAGTGTGTTTAAAAAACCAAAAAGGCACAAAACCAAAAGACAAAACCAAATGCCTTCTCAGACTGTTTTTCTTTGTTCAGCTTAATTTTTAATAGAAGATTCAGTTCATTGCCAAACGAGGAGATAGCCTGCTTGGGAGGACTGGTACATAAAGTCGATGCTTGTGAGGATGTTGCATGTAACGTTTGCTCTCCATTATCTCAGCTGTGTGTTGTACATGAACAGAATATACAGGAACCAGCACCAAGTCAACCCTGCACAAGGATTTCTTTTTCTAGTGCTAAAGAAAATCACTGCTCTAAAAACAGAAACTTGTGCAGTTAAAAAATATTTTCTGATGTTTCTTTGCATATATTACCTACCTCTCTTCCATCTATATCCTTGGAATGTGTTTTATTTTGATTACTGGGAAGAATGCACAGACGTTTAGTATTCATCAGAATGTTTGTTTTTACTGCTTTTTAAAAATCTATTGTGCAATTAAGAAAGTGCGTGTGCCACTGCACCTTTGCAACTTCAGCTGAGCAAAGTGCTGACAATGAGGAGTTTGTAAGTGATTTTAGATCCAGCTAAGGAATAGTGTTGAACTGATCAATCTCAGACAGTAACCCAAGCAGAACTATTTGGAAACATCTGGTACAGCTGTACAGGTGTTTCTCTGTCCCTGATGATTTTTTGGGGAAGATATTAATGATCTGAATGAGGGCTTCTTGTCAGGGCAGCTCTTATGATGATACATTCCTTCTAAAAGTTTATGTTACAGTATGTGGTTTTCATAAACAAGATGAAGAGGATGCTGGTTAAAATGATGATGGTGCCGTGAAATTGCTGATAACTTGGCTAAAGCCCTGCTCATGTGCACGTGATGCAATTTTCATATTTTAATCCTAAGTAGAACCAAAAACGACAATTATGAAAAGACAAAATAGATACCACCAACAGCTGTAATTGCTATCTACACTGCTCTAGGATGGGCAAAAGACACAGTAAATCAATATTAAGATCTCTACATATGCAGGTATCACAAGGACATCATATAACATCATTATAAGAAAATCCTAATAAAATTTGGACAGTTATTCCAAAGAATACAGGATGAACATGGAGTGTGTGTGTGCAGCTAACTAGTTCTCTGCAGTTTCAGCTGATGTCTTAAGAGAAAAGAAACATCTGCCTTCATAAAAGCAGAAGTGTCTTTCTGTAGGAAAAAACCCAAACATATTTTAGGTCAAAATCTTATTTTTTTAATAGATGAAAACTAGTGACAGTTTCAACATGTTTCCAGCATTGGTCATGTAGGAACTATAAGATTGTGAAGGATGAAGTGGCATTAGCATTCTTTTCAAACACATAAGATACAATGCGATTTTTTTTTGTCCTGAAACATAGGTGATATGTTTCATTTGGAACATTGGGCCTCACTGCTGAAACTGTGCCTTCTCAGACAATTCCATATTAAAAATTAAAAATATTTCCATGATCAAGAAAATGTATATGATTTTCAGTGGAGCGGAAGAAAATAATATTATGACGCAGCTTATGCATAAGGTTTCGTAGTAATTAAAATACAATGAAATATGAAAATGTTGAATGTAAGCAAGATCTGTATGCCACTAAATATTCAAGACACTAAGATAAAAAAAAAAAAAAAGCAGTAAACAAACTGAGTATGAACAGAAAAAGCAAGCTAAATGCTCTGTGTAGTGGCTTCCTATTAAAAGGAACAAATAACCTACTTTGCTTTCTTGATTTATTCTAAAACCAGCACTATGATATTGCATAGAAGGCCTGCATGTAAAGTCTGACTTTAGCTACAGCCTTTTGGTCCTTTTATACCACTATCAACTTTTCTGCTCACTGTAAAACAGAGTTAGCCTATCATCCACCTTTTGTCATACATGTGATGCTGTCCAAGACATGTTTCCTTTTGACCATACTCAGAGCTATCAAACAGCATTTTCTGTGCTCATCTTCCCACAGCATTGAAAGCAAGAATCACATAGCATATCTTGGGTACTTTGGTGAGTTTTCTGTGCTTTGCTTCACTGAGACAAATGCATTTTCACATCTACTTTTTCTCTTGTTTCCAAGGACAAGACTGTCCAACAGTAATGATATGGACAGTAACTTCCTCTCAGAGCTCAACCTCACACTGGAGATACATTTGGTTTTGAATACAGTCCTTGTCCAATGGATCAGGAGGAGCTGAACTGTTTAGCAATGATGTTTTCTGTTTGTTTAATGAAGGTATAAATAATTCTACAAATCTGAGCAGGTTTTGGAATTCATTAGTTTACATGGGAATAGAAATAATAATCTCTCAGCTACATTGATCAAGTAATCCATCAACCAAAGGAGTCCATAGCTGTAGCCAAAACTTTTTGTCTTTGAGGATTAAAAGAAAAACAAGAAAGCTGATTGTGGCATTGAATCCATATTGCTCTGTTTATTATACAGGAACTCCAGTTTAGAGTTTCCTCTTATGTTATTGGTTAGGCTCCCTTGCATATTTTCTTGCTGGCTATACACTTAAATCTATCTGCAGCTCACAGATATTCCTATAAATTTTGTTTATTTTACTCTAAATTCCTTATTCCTTACTAGAAAGAATATTTTTAGTGGCAGATTTAGTGTAGGCTTGCTGCTTATAAACATGGATTTGTGAATACAGAGACAGCTTTGCCTGATTTAAAAATATAAAGACAATAACAACTTGTACTCTTCTGTCATCTTCTATTAAGTTCACAAAAAAAGCAGTGAGTTTTTCCTCTGTAGATCACCAGGAGATTGTATTTTCTATAGCCCAGTCTGCAAAATGATGTCACCTCATGTTTTGTTTAACACCTGGCATGTTGCACAGTCCCATATATGTTACACATAACTGGACAGCTTTAATGAGCAATTGCCTGGGTGTGTTCCAGTGTGGTACAAATATACAAACTGCAATTCTGGTTAAAGTTTACTTCTTTTAGTGAATTTCTGCAGGAAAAATATCCAGCCTATGCTGGTAAGATGACAAGGCTATATATTTTTAATAGAAACTGCAGTGAATAGATATTGCATGAAAATGGAAATCTATCAATTCCAGTCAAAAGCTAATGACTGTAAAATTTTCTGGTCAACCTTTGGCATAATTTGGGGAAGTTAGGGCCAGTTCACTTGCCATGAGGCATCTCTGGCCTTTAGGTCCCCTATCATTTTTGACACCCATCACCTCAGGGAGCCAGTTCTCACTTTGCCCTATTTACTGTCTGCAAAAGCCCCAGTTCTCATTCTGTTACACTGCAAAGGGTAAGTGTAAAGCCCTCCTCTTCCTCTTTTGCTCCCATTCATCCATAGGTCCAATAGCAGACAGCTTGTGCAGGGCACTATTGCTAGAACCATCAGGAACTTTTGCATCTGCTGCCTTCCTGAAATAGAAGGAAAATAAAAATATGCGGCCCCGAGATAATTTATTTATACGGGAACAGAAATTCATTTCAGAGAATCCATGTCAAGGACTCCCATGAGTCTTTTAGACACCCCAGGATTACCTCCAAGAGAGCAGGGACTTCATTTCTACTGTAAACACGCTTGCAGTTCACCACAAACATGTCAATAATGGTAACAAATAGCCCCACTATGTGTCGTACATCGAGAGCCAAGGGAAGCGCGTGCAAAAGCTATTTTTAGAGATGAGGCAGGAAGACTCATTTTACTTCATGAGTAACACAAAGATTAAAACAACTGATTTTTTAAAAATTGTACCCAACTTGAGGGGTGATGTATCAAAAATTTGTGGGAATAAAGGGGGAGAAAAAGGAGCAATGAAGTGCTGTTTATCCTGCCATTATCTTACAAGTCTGTGTTTCTTTGGACAGTAATCACGGGACCCAGATGCTAAGGGTAAGTGATATTTTCCCACAAGCAGTTTCTGGCTCGTTGGCAGCTTTTCTAGGCAGTTGTGTTGGCAGCCTTGGAGCTGCCTCTGGCTCTGTTTTGTGGCTTTGCTCTTGATGGGCTGCCCTGTGCTGCTGGATGCCATTTCCCTCTGTCAGCCCATGGGTTTTCGGAAGCTTTGCAATGTGCAAATCCCCTGTGAAATAGATAAATGGGCTCTTCTAGGGCAGAGAGGGAATCTGTTTCCCGACTGTTGTAGACATTAGGTGAATTACTGCTTCAGGTACTTGGGGAAACTTTGGCCATTTTGCAATTTTTGGCTTCCCTAAGCAGCAATATTAGTCACGAAGGCAGAGCTAGGTACAACCCCAGGTGTTAGTCCTAGTCCTCTCCCCCTCACCCCTGCTTTTTTTTTTTTTAACTGTCTTTTATCTCGGCTACTCTCTCTGTGGGTTTTGCAGACTCTTTAATTGTACTCTCTTTATGATATATTAGTAACACCACACCATCAGAAAGTAAACACAGTATCTCAAATATATCTGTAAGATTAAAAAAAAAAAGAGTTCTGTACTTCAGACAGAAATGGCAGATTTTTTTTTTCCCAGTTTACCTGCAATTCAATCATGCTTTAAAATATAAAGGTGTACAAAACAGAGTTTCAAGTCATTCTGCACATTCTGCCTTGAACATGTAAAATACAACTATCTTAAAATGTTTTCAAATGTGATTTCTTCTATTAGATACATATGTTGCTATATAGCTAATATAAAAAATTTCTTTTACAAATATATTATTGAACAAAACTAGAAGAAATATTTATAAAAGATACTCATAAGTAAGACTCTTGGGATTTTTATTAAATCAGGTAATAATATTATACATATTTTGCATTTTTCCCCTTTTTTGCCCAGCTGATTTGAAAAAAAATACTTTTGAGTAGTGATTAACTTCTCCTTTGTGGATTTCTAACTTCCAGTTTATTAATTCTTGATTTCTTGTTATAATTAGTAAATTGCATATTTGTGAACGATTGTAACAAAAATGCAGGAAATTTGATTGCATTCAATCACAGTTTCACCTGCAAATGCAGATCTGTAGAGGGGATTTTTCCTCCTGAGTGCTTCTATGCACTTTCTTGTGTACTAGTTCCCAAAAAGCTGTCAGATCACTTGTTAGATTTGACTGGAATTGTGTATCATTTTGAGATTACTTTTGTTCACAGAACCATTTCCTGGAAATTCATGTGCTGAAGATGTTTATTAATTGGTATTTCATATGCTGTTTGTTTGGATTTTTAAATAGGAATAATGAGCTCAGTAGAAATAAGAAAACAAAAACTCTCTCAACCAATTTGTGTGAGCTCTTTTACACTTTGATGTCACCAAATCTGTGTAATTCTATCTCTGTCAGGAAATTACCACATGCCAGAGATTCCTCGATGAAATGCTGACAGTCCATATTCCTAAAAATGTATGATTCTTAAAATTTTTTTTATTAGGCTGACATCAAAGACCACTGTGGATTTCTTGGCCACTGTGAACTGATTGGTAATAATTTTATCCAATATTAGTTCTGTGAGAATCTAAAGGAAAAATTCCTCCTCTTGCAAAGGGGTGGTCTTGGGTTGAATTTGCAAATTTTTTTCTCTGTTTTAATTCAAATGCAAGTAAAGGATATTCTAAATCTAGGCATATTTAGAATATGTTTCTCCTCCAATGCAGATTTATCAATTTTCTTTCAGGACACTGTGGCTTGTGACAAAATCTCTTTGTGATGACCAGTCCTTACTGGGTTCCTGCTGTTTGAAGATTTGTGCCTGTTACCTAGAGTTTGCAGAACTTGACTTGTAAGCTATTTGTCCCATAGTTTTTAAAAGTTAGATAAGAAATGCTCTGAGACCAGTGGAAATTGTCCTTTAAATTTTTTCCAGCTTTTCTGCATGGGTGAGCTTAGGCTACACAAAACCAAACCAAACCAAACCAAGAAGCAAAGAAACCACAAAGAAACAAACAAACAAAACCCCCAAACCAACAACCCCCACCAAACCAAACAAATAAACAAAACTCACTAAAAGCAAGAAAGTCTACTGTTAGCCCTGTGCTGTGGGCACAGTTGTTGGACATACTCCTAGACTATTGCTGGAGCACTATTTTCCAAACGGAATCCCCCTTTTTTAATGAAATACCTTAAGGATAACATTAGTGTTTCATATTGTCCATCCACATGGCCGCTGGCTCCTGTGCTTTCCTCACTAAACTGATGTAATTAAACAGGATTGTTCATTTTCCTCCCTGCAGTGCTTCAGTCCTGAAAAGTTTCTTCAAAGAAACTCTCGGCCTGGGACTGGTGCAGCTCTGCGGGCTGGAGCTCTCCCGGCACCGCCAAGCAGGGAGAGTCTGGCAGCTGCCTGGAGCCCGCTTGCCCCAGGAGGTGTCACTGTTGGGACTGGCAGGGCGAGCTCCAGAGCTGCTCTGTAGCTTTTAAAGGCTACATTGACCATGAGGTAGGAATTGACCTGTATTACACCTCCTTCCCTGCCCCCAGCCTTTCCGGGGAAAAGGTAACCACAGGTAAAATTAGCTGGTGGCTTATATGGTGTTATGGGCAAATAAAAATTTTACGAAATTTTTATTGAGTCCTGGGTACCGTAAGAAATATAAACTAATCCAGGCTTGTTAAAGTAGATTTTTCCCCCTATCCTTTAAGTGTTTTTAAAAATCATATTGGGTGAGGGAGAAATTACCATGATATAACTTTTATTTCATTTTAATACTTTTCAAGATGAAGGGACAGATGAATTTATGTGACGTGAGATTTATTTTGTAAATGTTAAAATTATACTGGATAATGCTCTTAAGGTATTTGATATTTATTAAATTCTTTTCCATTAAGAAAAAAAAGTATATTTACAGATCACCCATAGGTTGAAAATTTTTTAACCATAAGTATAATACAAATAAGCTGTGTGACTTTCTAAGGATTTACAAGAGACTGTAGACTTTTAAAAAATAATAATATTAGGACTTACCAGAGTGTATATTCTGGACAGAAAAAAAATCTCAGTAAGTTAGGCTAAGATTTTGGAGCAGCCTATCACAATCCAAAGTAAATTCATTCCCTTGTAATTGTATTTTCCATCAATATTTTTCACTTTATTTTTAGAATCAGTGTCTTATTTCAGCTTTCAGCTTTGGGATTTATTTCACCAGATATGTCAGTTTGCCCACTCTCCATGTGTTTTGGTGTTTAGAAGTTTCCTATCTTCACAGCAATAACTTAAAACCTAGTGAGTTGCATTCTCTGCCTAGTAGATACTTCTTAATCCCATGGTTTTTGGTTGATAAGTAGAATAACAAAAATTAAAAAAAGAAAGCCAATTTAGTTTTAAGTATCTTCAAACTCATACTGCATATTTTTGCTTAAAGGATACAACAGAAACTCTTTTATTTTCCTAACAAAACTGCTAATATTAGCACAAAGCACACTGACCATTGCCTGAAACATTGGATTTTACCTAAAAGGGTTTTTTTTTAGTTCTTTGTCTTTATGTTGTCCCTGTAGAAAGCCCACAGAAGCTGGGATCCTCTGTCACTCAATAAGTTCCTTTTCTTTTGCTCTTGATTTAATTTCTCTGAGCTTTGATGTATGTTTTACTCCAGTTGTGAGAAATGCATATATAAAATGCCACATGCATGTGAGAATTTCAAATGTAAATGGATTTAAGCCCTAACTTTAAGGGGAGGCCTGTCCACAAAGAAAACTGATTACCTGTTAATTTTTAGACCTATAATCTTAAAATGTCTCAAAATGTCATGGAGGCAAACACATCACAGCCAGGATAAATCTTTCTAGTCTTCTTACTTTTTAAAACAGCAAAGTTATACCGCACATGATAGCTTCAAAAAAAGCACAATTATCCTATGTTTTGTGCCATGCATTTATCAGTAATCCGTTCTGTGTGCAACTTTAAGATAAAAGCTTGTAGCTACTCCAGTGTTCGTTTTTCCAAGTCACTTAAATATGGAAAAATTGCAGCTGGAGAAGCTGGCCAGTAGAGGCCTCTCTAGATTTGCCTTATGATTAAGGACTCTGACTGCCTGGAATCAGTGGCAGTGAGCAAAAGTACTTGAAAAGATTCTGTGGCATTGGGGGGGAAAGATCACTTTTTAATGCCCTTTTAAGTTGTAAGATGTTGATTAATGTTGCCCTTTACATTAATGATGTTTCAAGTAAAAGAAAACAAATTTAAAATGGATAAATTCTATTGAGGATGCATTAATTAAACAGAGACTTTACCATATGCTGTGGCTGGAGTGCTTGCTGGCCTTTCTGTTGTTGTTACCTGTGTAAAATCCACCCCATCCTCTACATGAATGCCCAAGCTGAATAGCCATTTGAATGCAAGCTTTAGTTTGATTCGCCATACAAGGGGTACTGTGTCACTGTGTTTTCTTTCTAGGAGTCACTAAGTGATTTCTATATCTGTTGTCATGGTGATATAGCAAAGCAGGGGAAAATGGGGGCAACTCCAGGCTTTCTCTACACCCTCTGCACTAAGAACTAAGATGTTGTTAGCAGGCCTATAAAACATTGGGCTTTATCTGGGACTTCTTTTTGTTCTCTGATTGTCAATAAAACTCATTTTAAGGGTAACAAGGACATCTAAATGTCATCTGTCACAGTGTTAGAGAGATTAAGTTTGTTTAGGAACTTGTGCTGGACAAAAGGCCACTATTTGTTCGGCAGATTCAAAGCGGTGTTGGCCATCAGCAATCATGATTTAGAAGGAGGCTGCATGGAGCATCCAAGGAAGATCAGCTCAGTTGCAGGTGATAGTAAGAGGCTCCTTGACATGACAGCATTTAAAACACCACCAAAACAAATATGGTTTTGAGTTAGGAGTGGGTTTATCAGGGTTTTGTTCTCTTGGGCTGGTTTTTTTTTGTTACTTATTTGCTTTGTAGACCGCCCATTACTGGAGTAGGTGCACAGACCTGAGGGAAGAAAACAGCCATTGACAGAGGATGGCCTGTTTAAAAACATGACACACACACCTGATAGTCCTTGAATAAATAAAAAAAGAAGAGGGAAAGCAGGTTTTTTATGGAAAGTCCAACAACAATAGGTCCTGCATTAACTCAGCATTTACTTAATAATTAAACTAAATGGAAAGTACAGATTAATGAAGACATTGGTGTTATTAAAATCAAATCCTACAGTTCATATGCTTTTCTTAATAATGAACATTGTGGCTATTGGAGAGGAAGAACAGGATTTTTTCTATTAATTTGGCACACATCCCAGATCTCATTCAACCAGAACCTATCCTGAGCAAAATGCAACCCATGGCCTTTATGTTCCACAGTCTTGCAGTTTAATATTTCTGTTAATCCAAAAAAAATAAGGCATTTCTTTTTTTAAATTAAAGAAAAGGAAAGGGTGATCTTTGAGCCTAGACAATAATTAAATAACACAGACCAGCCATGTTGATATTAGCACAAAGGTTGCTTGAAAAATGTCCCTAGAACGAAGATGTGATGGTGTTTATTGCACTACAATTACATTTAATTCTGACATTTGTGTTTGGGTAGTAATACAACGCATAATGCTGATTGAAATATTTTGTGGTTTGTTGTGTATTTAGTGAGATCTAAAAGAGAATATTCAGGACATGTATCTTGACAGGTAAAAATATTTTAGTCTCATTCGGTAAGGTTGCTATAGTTCCAACACCAAACACACAGGATTTGAGATGCAGCTGAACAATGGAGTTGGCAAAGCTGAGTGCTCGTTTTGCCGTATGCTCAGTGTGAAACGTTTGTTTGACGTGGAAGGAAGCTGCATAACCTGCTCTGTGGTGGGGTTTGTGCATTGCGGCGGTATCCACTCCTTACTCAAGTGTTTCCCACTATTGATCCAGCCATGTTCCCTGAGGGTCTGCACAGTGAATGGAGGAGGCAAACAGCGTGGCATGGGAGAGGAGACACAACCCATGGGAAGGGGTCCTAGTCCTCTCAGGTAGGCCAGAAGGGAAGAGCATGACAGAATGCTGCTTTTCCATGAATTAGGTCTTTCCCTTCAATGGCTACCCCAGATCAAGCCATCAGCTTGGTTCTGCATGTGGATGAGAATAATTTTGGCTGAAGAAGTAAGAGCTCCCAGGGCATGCTCTGCTAGCTTCTGTTTTCCCCATATCACAAGGCTGCATTCATAGTGAAATTAAATGCAAACACCACAGTAAACCCTCTAGGAGTAAACTTTGTCAAATATGGGGAGTAAATCCCCTGCTCTGGGTATGTGACAGTAAAAATTAAATATATGCCACTAGGTGGATAGTAAAGCTCACTATAACATTTGCAGCTTTTGGACACTGTTTAAAATAGTTTATTGCCCATCCTCTAAAAGTTGTGTTGAAGTTGTTGCCACAAAGTACAGGAACCACCCTCACTATTTACCAAGGTCTGATATCCATTGCTGCCGCAGAGGGCGGGCGGAGGGTGCCTGATGGCAGAAGATCAGCACTGCTCTGTGGTCTCTTTCTATATCACTATATCCAGGGAATGTAAAACTGTGGCAGGGAGCCTCTCTACCACCTACAGCTCCCTCCTGTGAAAGAGGCTTTTCCATCCAAGCAATTTACATGGTTTTCTGACCTCTCTGTGACCAGGCTCTTGCAAATTACTTATTATCAGGAGGCCAGAACCCAGGCTTTATTGTTCAGTATTGGAATCAATTGGCAGGAAAAAACCATACTGCATGGATGTTGTGAGAAAAAAAATTAATGTTTTTTCCTTTGCAGACTTTTTTATGATCATGACCTGCCACTCTTCTGTTTTCTATTATTTTAGGTATGTAGTCTGCTATTCATTCAGCTGCTCTCCACATTCTGCACTGAGCTACAAGACCAGACTTGGTCCAGAAGTCAGGAGATCCCATCTCTTTCCTCCTGCTCTGCTTGCTTTGAAGGAGATGTCTCAGTTTCTTTCTCTCTAAGGCAGTTCTAGGGTTTATGAAATGTTTGTGGGACCTTGTTGGACCCTTGTGCAAGGGGCAGTTTGATGATGTGAAATGCCTTCTTACTGTGGAGCAAGCTAAGACAAAGGAATGAGTGAGTGACACTTAAGACTCAGGTATTTGATCTTTGCCCAGTTATTTTATGTTTTAATTTAGTTTTTACATTTCCTTTCTCCTCCTCTGCAGTGATAATTCCATGCAAGCTGGCACCTTGGCATCACTGGGCAGTTAAGTGCTACTCAGTGGGAGAAAGGGCTGCAGAATTAGGCCTCATTTAGGAAATGGTTTAGGGCCATCAAAAGCCTGACCCCTTCTCTGGCTTCAAAGAATTTATTGCTAAGTATTATTAGAGTATTCAAACGGGGGCACCCATAATAGTGCCAGGAGCAGAAAGTGCTCCAGCTTCAACTGGTGTTTTGCATGGGCAAGGTCTCCAGGAGCAAGCTGGCAGCCTTTGCACTTCCCACGTGCTGTTGGGAGTAAGTGGGCAAAGGTGCCTGCGAGTCTTCAGGTGCACAAAACTGCTTCATCGAGGCCTGGATGCAGATTCCCCTCCCTGCACTGCAAAGCCCATCATGGTTTGCAATGTATTTTTTTGATGTGAAGTAAAGCCCAGACAAGTCAGTCCTGTCACTTGGTGGGTACCTTCAGCATCCACTGGTGTTAGCAAGAGCACAGGGTATTTGCCCACAGCTGGCAAGCTCAGACCTTTAGTGTTAAGTAGTGAAATTGTCTGGTTGTACACCAATGACTTGAATGTTGTGGGAACATGTCAGACGTTATTATAGCAACTGCTTAGAAATTGAAAGTAATTAAAATTACTATGTTTTCTTACCTGACACAGATATTATATAAGGTCATACTTGGTAAGATGATTTTTTAGTAATACTTGTTTAAATGGTATTCCTGCTTTTGGTTTAAATAGTAGAAGAGCAATGAATTAACTATTTACACTGAAAATGTGTCACCTTCTGTTGGAATATCAGGGAGTCAGAATATATTTTATTTTTGTTAGTATTATGACTAATGATTATATGGGAGATGTGACTGTTCAATTTCCCTTAGTAATGAGCTTCATGTTACATTTACAGAACAAGTCCAATGAACAAAGTTACTGCTATGTAAAATTCATTCTTAAAAATAATACAAAAGAATTAGAAAGACAGCAAAAATGAGTTTTACTATAGTTTTATAACTGTTCAGTTACTGTGAATTGCTAAGATTTGTAAAGATCTTTGAAGATGAAAAGCTCTGTGTAATATTATTATACTGGCTTTGAGAAAGTAAAAGGAAAAAACCCAGTTCATCCTGTTATAATCCTTTTAGAAATTTTAACAAATCCAAGGGCTTTCAAGTAGTGGAAATATTTCAGAAAGTGTTACCACTACTACTGCTGTTGCTCCAAGCTGTTATCATATACCATAGTGTGCATGGAAGCTAGCTTAACTAAGGTCATTCTAATGAATTGTGAACAGTTACATGGACCTAATTTGGCTTTCTGTCCTGTATGAGAGGCAACCTCTTCATGCTGCAGCACCCAGAAGAAACCCCTGAGTCATCTTATCAGCCTCATCTGCATTTTTTATCATCTGAAAGAGCTGCAAGTAATGCTCAGCCTATGAACTCAGTGCACGTGTGTTTTTTCCATCTTCAGCACAGGGGGTTTTTTCAGTCTCTAAAGAACTGAAAATGTATTTCATTCTGCTATCTCCAATTCTGGCTCCACTTTCATTCTCTCATTTTTGTTACCAGATTTGAGTTCTTGGGTACTGAAGCACTGTGTTTGGCCAAGTTCCGTTGATATCAGCTCTCTCCTCCATTCCCAGGAGAGTTGCAAGGCTGCAGCAGCATTCCAGGGAACTGTTTCTCTGTTGTTGACAGAAAAGACAGGTTGAAACCTTGAACTCACGAGTTCCCATCAGCACTGTGTGGCTGGGGAGCTGTGCTAGCTGGGTCATGAGTCCATTACATTCAATTCTCCTTCCAGCCCTACGTCCCTCCTCCTACAGGTGCTTCGGAAGAAACAGTTTTAACAGGCAAACACAGTAAACCACCCCAGGAACCAAGTCAGAGAGTCTGAAAGTAAGGAAAGTCTCAAGATTTAATGTTCTTTACAAAATATTATTTCCCATTCTCTCCAATCACTGTGGATAGTCTTCCATGTTTAAAAGTTTAACCCTGGTAAACTCTTGCTCTCAAAGAAATCCAGTGTTGGTGAGCTGCAGAGTAGCTGGAAATGAGAATTTCCATTTTGCAAAATATAAAATAAAAAAATTAAAAGAAAAAATTCTTGAGAATTCCCAGTACCCATTATTGGTGCAAAATATTAATTGCTGATCACTGAGATAATTTACTTCAATAGCATTTGATTATCTCTTTTTAACTTTTATTTCATATAGGGTACAATGAAAGAAGCTGAACCAACACATTAAAGTTTATATGCAATATTTTACTTCCTCTGAAAAATGCTTGTTAGATTTATACATTTGTAGATATTGCTATAGATATTTTATTTGAAATGCTTCCATTTTTACTACATTGCACCATACAACAGAAAACTGAAAAATATTTTGTTTGGCTCTCTACCATAGTTCAATTATGGAATGAAAATAATAGGTTTCTTTTTATCATTATTGCATTTGCCATCTTTTCATTTCAGTAAATCCCTTGTTCTAAGGTGAAGTTTCTAACCTTTCCCAGCTATTCAGTTTTCATACTTAGATCGTCTTCTTCTTATGTGTCTCCTTTCTAATGTAAATAACCCTGGTCTTTTAACTTTTGTTCAGGTGAGGGTTGGTTTGGGGTTTTTTTTTAGATTCTTGGCTATTCCTAATTATCATTTTTTTGTCAGCTTCCCATTTACCTTTTGCTCAAAAGTGATTAGAAATAATGATGTATTTTTGTGAGAGCTTTATTATTGGTAAAGTCGTTTAATGAGATTTTAATTTTTGCAAATATATTTGCTGGTTTTTTTCACTGCAATTCAATGCTATCATTAATAATGTTTGTGTGATTTGTCCTTCCTAATGGAAAATGAAAACATTTTAAGAATCCCTAGAAGAAAAAAAAAAATCCCTGAAAAAAACTCCATATATTTATTATCATGTTACCGCTTCACCCATCTGACTTACATCTCTCCAAGGGTGAATGATAGCCATCTTTGGCTGCTCATGGTTTTTCTAATGAAACCAGGTCAGTTCTGCATTGCTTTTGATTCTGCAGCAAGAGTAGCACATAGCTGTAATTTTACTCAAATCCCCAGCACCGTTTTGTTTAATTGCTCTGCATTTGTGTACTAGCATTTTACATTTCACCTACCTGCATGTTCTTCAAGGTGAACATTGCCAAGCTGCTAAGATGCTTAATGGATTCTTACCTAAACCCCTCTGACTCTTCCACAGTCCATAGAAAGTTGAAGGACTGAAAGCAAGGTGTTTGAAGGCACCCATATGGGAGGCTTAGAATTGTTTTGCTTAGCTTTAGACACCCAGCACTATCAGGAAGCTGATCTCTCTGGTTTTCCCATCCTCCATAAGGAATGCTCAGGTGCTGCCAGGTTGCAGAGAGACAGTACTGCAAGTTCCGGTGAGTAAATCTCAGTGTTAAGGGTATGAGCAATTGTAAATTCTCAGTCTTGATTTGTTTCATTGAATATTAATTTCAGTGGACTTTATCACATATGTACAACTAATATTGCATGATGTTTTATGTCTGTATCGACATAAAATAGAGTTGCAAGATCAAGACATGCATTCACCTCAAGGCAGAGCTGTTGTTTCCAAGTACCAAGCATGAGGAGTTTTTTGTGTGGATACTTGATTATCTTGGTTCTTGGAGCCCTCACCTACTTTATATTTTTTATCCAAGTTACTCAACATGGCAGTCTTTTAATTTTCATATTTCAACAGCTACCTTAGTCACCCTGATTTTTGCCTAAGCATTCCATGGCTTTTTGTGTGTGATCCCTTTTCTCTATATAATGAACCCAAAAGGTCTGATACTAGACTTCCCCTCTCCAGTGGCAGCTCAGGAACTTGCTTGAGATTAAATACAATGTCAGTCCAGTGTCTTAAAAGTCTACTGTTTATTACTAAGTCTTCGGGTCTGTCCAAAGAATTACATGGCAGCACATAGTCCTCAACTTCTAAATAGCAACAAATGTTGAGCAAGAAAGATTTCAGAGAGCTGAATTATCTCGTTAAATTAACTGGAACATTTTAATTTTTACCAGAGTTGAGTGAGCTTGAGTAAATATGACGAATTGGACACTCACTTCATTTAGCAGACATCAAACACACACAGAACATTGCCCAATTTAATTTAGCCCTGCCAAGCTGGGAAAATGCTTGTACAACATCAGTGAAGAAGAAAAGGGCTAAAATTTACTCTTGGTTGAGAGTGCATGCATAAATTCCCTTGACGTAAACTGGAGTTGTATATGTATTTATGTATATATACCATAAACCTTCCCTCAGGGAAAATCCTCCAAACACCTGCAACCAGAATTTGTGTTGCCATGAGTTATTCCCAGTAAAGTCAATTCTCTTTTGTTCTAAACGGAATATGTAACTCCTGTCTTATACCCCAAGGTTTATCTCCTTTTCCTCTGCTGCCTCTTATCAAACACATACCAGCACAGTCGCTTGTTCAGTCATGCTCAGAAGAGTGGTTGTTTTTTTTTTTTTTTGCTTTAGCCCCTGAGCTTAATGGGCACATTTTGTGAAGAGTGAGCCAACCAGGTAAATAGCTGCTACTATGGAGCTTAAGAGCTACAGCTCTCAAATTAGGAGGTGCTTTTTGTCAAATAGGCCTCTGCAGCTCTAATATTAGTAACAAAACAAGGGCTTTTCAGACAAGAAAAAAAAATCTTTAGTCTGACTCTGTATCACACTTAACTCTGTTGCCTTGTCAAATATGTCAATGTTCATATTATACAGCAGCATTCATCTGTAGATGCAAAAGTGCTTTGCAAATATTACCTCTTGAATACTTTTAATTTATACTTAACAACCAGGTTTGTGAGATGGTACTCAAAAAGAATCAGAGTGAACTATTAAAAAAGTTAGTATAAATAAATTATAGTGATTTATTTGCTTTCCTGGTGCTCTATAGAAAGTTGTTGGCTTGAGCTCCAGGGCAATGCTACCTAAACATGATCCAAACAGCTTTTTTCTCCTTTTGTTTTAGCACTGTGTCCACACATCTCTACATGCTTCTTTAATTCTAGTTTCAGCTTCTCTGTTGCTGCAATTGGCGAGCCTCTTCTGGTAGAGCATCAGGAATGAGGTACCCAGGAGGCAGAATACAGCCCAGAGCAGAGGTGTTATGGTCCCAAATGCACCCAACACACAAAAATAGTCATCTTTTTTCTCCAACTTGTTTATGAAATTTTATTACTTTTTGGCATGCTTCAGAAGCATTACCTAGAAACATTACTGAAGGAGTTCCTTGCCTTCAGGCTATGCAACTTGTCCCAGTGTTTTAAGGCATTTTTATTGATTTTTTAAGCAAATTTGCTTTGAACAGTCTTTTATCCCATGTTTTCTGATGACAAGGCTGCAAGCCTGTTTGCAGAAAGCAAATGTCACAGACACGTTGTGAGTCTTAAACTGGTCTGTGAAACACTGCAATAGGATGGCTTTTATGATTACATGTCTGAAACCACAATAATAGTGAGCTACTTACCTGCTCACTGATAACAACGTGGATATTAGTCATTCCTTATCTCGATTTGTCAACAAGTTTATTAGTTTAAAATTATCAGGTTTTGTGAGTAGTCCATTTGCTCATTATGTCTGTAAGAAATGTTAGTTTTGTGTTAAAAGAATGCATTGAGGCAGAGGGAAATGAGGGGACGCTGCAGGCAGGCTGTCTTTGGTGCTCTGGTTCTTGAGTTCCCAATTAGTCTGTCCTAGGTCTTGAGTATCAGAGCTGGTACAGGCTCACAACACTGCTTTGAGTTTTCTGACAACTGAAGGTGATTTTTCCCTTTGAAAACCAGGATTTTGGTACCCAAAGCTGGGTTCCCAGACTGAAACATTTAAAGTCTCAGGTCTTTGTCTTGATCAGAGATGTGCGCTGACAGTGAGTGAGTGAAACGATGTTTGGACTGTGTATCAGGGAATGGCTGAGCAATGTGAAGTTGTTGCTGTGGAGCACATTTATTCTTTATGCCAATTTGGTGAGGATGCTCTCTGCCTTCTGAGGAATGCACAGGTGCTGCTCAGCCTTGGAGCACAAGGCTGCTTTGGGCTGTTTTGTTTAGAGGTCTGTTTTAGGATAATAATTCTGCAGACAGCTGTGTTGTGTACAAAAACTTCCATTCAGGTACACAGGACTAAAATAATTAGATGTGTTCCTAGGGCAGAGATAAACACTGCCCTTCTATTTTTTGAAAGCAGATGAACTTTCTGGACCCACCCTAATACTCTGGGGTTGTCTCCTGCCTGATGGGCTGCCACCAAAGCTCTAAAACCCTCACACACAAAGGCACCACGGGACTCCCACCCTCAACATGAGCGCTCTGCCTGCCTCTGTCGCTGCCTGTCAGACCCGCTTCAGCTGGAATCAAGGTAAAGAATCAGCAGCACTAAATAGTACAGGACAAAGGCATAAACCAGCTTTGTAACCCTGGGCAACCTGGGTGTTTGCTGACTGACAGTGTGAATGACAGCCCAGTTGTCACTCTAAAATATCGTCTTCTAATCATTCCAGATGTCACCCAACAAGATGATGGCTACTAAAAAGGGAATAATTTGGGAAAAGTCATAAAGCCTATTATCTCCTGCTGAAACCATTTCTCTTTGCCATTTCTGAAGTCTCTGCAAAATAGATCCAGAATACCCCATATGTAACATGCCACTGATTTGTTAAGAGAGGGTGTCCACTTAGAATTGCACTGGGTGCCCCATGAAATTCCTAGAGAAAGGTACTCCTGAGCTGTGCCACTCCTTCGTGTCTTGGCAGCTGACTCCAATCTGGCCATACAGAGTAGCTGAAATATTTTACCTCATCCAAAGTACAACAGACAGCAAAAGTAGCTGCCATAGTAGCTGCTCACACACACAGCCTGATAAATCAGAGAGAGGACAGAGTTGATGGCAACAGCAGAGTGCAGTTTCTGGGTAGAATTCTCATCAATGTCTTTTCTCCTTAACAAAGAAACATCTGAAAATATTGTTAGGGCCTTTTCATTTTACTTAATTTATTCAATTGTATTTTAATTTCAATGTGAAGAGAGGACTTTATTCTGAACTTCAAGCTGAATGAAGGGCTGCACATAAAGGAAAAATAACAAAAAAAAATCTCTTTTGAGAAGAAAAACAAAACATAGGGGATGAAGCGGAGGAGGAAGAGAGAAAGGACAGAAAATGGTAATATCTGAATCCTGAGCTTTAAATTTTGAAAGCATAGCCTGAACACCTGAAGTTAGAATCTATTTTGTCATCCAGATAAAACTCAAAATGAACCCCTAGATTGTATCATTACAGCAGGGTGTTTTAAGGGCATAAACTGCAACCGGAAAACTTTCATCAATTATTGTGTCAGTTCCTTCCAACATCTAGTGGAGGAGATTGCAGACTGTGAGCCAGAAAATTCTGTATCTCATTCATGTAAAATATCTCAATTAAATACACTGAAAAGTTGCTGCCAAATTTGGTAGAGAGGACTAAACTATGTATAGGGCAGCTATTAAAAATCTCTCTCTCCTGTCAGGCACATCGGGCCTTATTCTGCCATTGTCACTCACACTGGCTGATAACTAACCCCAATCAATTGCAATGAAAGTAGTGGAATAATTTCTGTAGTAAGGAGTTAAATTTGCATGAATTTAGGAAGAAGATTGTCATAATTTGTCTTAATTAATAATTTCATATTGCTTGCTATCTACCTGAGAAATTCTAAAATGGTTGGGATGGTCATATGGAAGCATGGAAGAATGCCACCTAAAATAAAATAGGTTTTCTGACTGCCAGTTACATTTCTATTGGTTTGTCATGAGAATACAGTTTCTTCTTAACTTATCAGTTCCCCTTGCCAAAATATTTAATTTTATCATGTGGTAGTTCTTTTTCTTAGGTAGTGAAGTTTTAACTTGTCCAAAGAGCAGCTTGAGTATAGTACCAAAGGCTTGAACTTCCAAACAGTGACTTGAGCAGTTTTGTGTAACAAGTTATGGTAAAAGATCATTCTGAAACTCCTTCTCATGCCACTTGGATAATATTGCTTTCTGCTTTCAATAATATTTTGGCCATGAATTCTCTTTGTCATGGAGCAATCCAGAACAACATTGCAAAAAGTATTTATTTCAGATTTTGTAGAAAGTGATCTTAACTCTCTCTTGAAAGTTTATCAAATTAGGTTTTCGTTCTCAGTAGCTGTGAGTCTTAATTGTAGCATGACTCTGTTTCACTATCTGTGTATATATATATAGGGTTTTTTTGTTTACACATTCTGGATTACTTTTAAATCTATAGAGTAGATATATTTTTATACAAATCTACATGTTGTTCATTGTTAGGACCTCTTTTCTAACTGAAATAAATTTTTTTAATATACCTGCTCTGTGTCTTGCTAAGTTTAGGTATCAGATACAACAACGTGCTGATAACCAGTAACTCTTCTTTTTTAAGCTAAAGTTGACATACGTGCTCAGACTGTAGGAATTTAAAATCAAGGGGCTATAAATTCTGCCCTTGCTTGGTAATCAAGTCCTGTCTGATAGCAGAACTGTTGCAGTGATTCCACCGTGACAGGCTAAAGTTAGGAGCTAGTAGGAAATAGAAATGTACAAGTGTGCATACACATCTATGCATCTGTGTGCCCATAAATACTTGTTTTCCACAGACAATTCAAGTGAATCTATCTGGTTATGTATATTATAGCAAAGTACTTTGATTTTCTACAAAACTGTACATGGATTTTATGTTCATAAACAGGCTTGTCATGTCAACAATAAAAATCCATTAAAAAGAGTGGAAAAGTGCTTCAAATTCATTCTTTAAATATAGCAGACATAACCTGTCATTTCACAATATTGGACAGCCAGTTTGTTTTGTTTCAGAAATTTAGATAATTTTATGTGTTCTGATGATATTTTCTCTTGAGTTTTGCTGTTGGTTAAAAACCTGAAATGCACACAGAAATGCCAGTTTTTAAAATCACTTAGACTGGAATTTAGATTAGTGTTTGCATATTCCATCTGAACCAATGGGTCTTGTGGAGCTCTGATGTAGATGGAAAGTGTGAAAGGAAACACCAGGCCTGTAAGAAGTAATAGTGAACAGCAGATACTGAGAAAATGTCTGTGAGGAACCAAAGGCAGTCAACTATTAAATTTATTACTGAATACTGCTAGCAGCAATTGAAAAAAACACAACCAGCTTCTCTTCCGTCTGATATTTAAGCTATCCATTTCATATTGTTCCATTCTTTAGGTTGTATCACTGATACCATAGCTCCAGGGAAGCTCAAAAAAAACTGTAGGGCTGACTTGTATTTGTTACCAATTTGCTTTTATGAAATTATAAAGAAATGATAAAAAAATGCTGTTTATTATCTTTTTTCTAACAATGTCATGCCCCTAAATATGGTTTAATTTCTCATCCCTATGCTTTAGTGACATGTTTTGAGCTTCCCATTGTAGATTTGACTAAGTTTTCTATGGAAATTGCATCTGTCTATGCTTCCTCAAGACCAATAACTCACTAGGCATCTGGATTCAAAGAAGTGATATTAACAAAATAATAAAACTTTTTTTAAAAAATCACAACTAAAATTTTTATGATTTGAACTGCATTACAATGCTTTGGCTACTGGTGGTTGGAAAAGTTCAGCCAAGCACAGGAATCTCAACATATAAGCCTGGATCCTCACCTCTTCCTCACGCCTTTGCCATTGGCTGCTGATAGAAGTAGGACTGCCCGAGAGACCTTTGCTCTCATCCAGTTGTTCTTATGCTAAAATTTTATGCTTTGATTTTTCTTCCCTATTTTGCAGATAGTTAGATTACTGAGATAAAAGGACCAGAAGCTCCCTATTTTTTTTCACACTTTTCTACTTGTCAGTTTACAGTTTCTTAACTGCCTAGAAGGAGGAACAAAAATGAAGAGGAGAACAAATATTATGGCATCCTTGCTTTCCTGAGACTGGTAATCCAGTCAGTTGCAGTGTCAGCCTCTTATAGCTCATTTTTCCCAGGAGCTTTAGGAACATTTCCTGCAGGCTTGGCTCTCTGATGTCTGAGCTGATAGAGAACTATGGGAGATTACTTGGTAACTAACAATCTCTCATAATTTGTTTCAGGATCTTTAAACTTCTGTGTGAGTTTCCCATAAAAGACAGTTTCTCTAAAGCACGTTAGACGGAAAATATTTTGTAACTTCATTAGAAGAATTTGCATTAAAAATCTGTTTGAGGGAGCTCCTTGCTGATTCTGAAAATGAAGTTGTAAAGGAGCAGTCTTTTTTTAAGTTGTATTTGTACTGGGAATTCTCAGAAATCCCAGCCAAGAATTATTGCAGCATTGTACAAGGCTGAAATTCCCTGTAGCTCTATGTTTAGCACTTGCTAAGACCCCACGGCAGCACATGCTTTTCTAGACACGTTTTTTCTCTGTAACTGAAATGAATGCAAAATTTGATATTTATCTAAGTGAAATTAACTATCTTTAATCATCTTGGTCAAACTTGAAAAAGTCATTTATTTATTATCTGTCAAAATACTTCTATTTACCCTTGAATTTCTTAATTTTTGCTTGCTTGATTAAGCACCATGTCCTCCTGTGAAGCTTGGATAAGAATGTGCTTGAGTGTTTTGTTAATGTAAGTTCCAGGATTGGATGCATTGCTACAATGCTTGGGTTCTTTTGAAAAATGTGAGATTTTAATTGGTCTTAATTTTTCAGCATAAGAGTCCAACACTGTAATCTACATTTTAAGAATGATCAAATGGTTTAACTATATGGTAGTTCTGCTTGGATAAGTATTGTATTTAAAGGTTAAATTATGCCTTGATGAAAGTGTTTGCCTTTAGCTGTTCATTGCTATTTTATCTATTGCTTCAGCTGTGAAAAGCTTTTTTATTTGGTTGAGGTTTGTTTATTTCTTGCTGCTAAACTTTTCTAACATTTTAAAATTCTGCATTACTTACAGGTTTGAATTTTGGCTTCTCTTTGGAGTATTTTACAAGGACAAAGATTTTACATGCTAAAATGTTTTCTGTAAAACACAGATGTAAAAAAAAAAAGTGAAGTAAGCCTATACTTTATATCTTCTTGAAACTTTATTCTCTTTAAAAAGGGTTTATGTAATTTTACATAATTCTTTTGGCAGGAATGTTTATTGCCCAGCTGGGTGAAATTATTAATGTACCTCTCAAGCTGCACTTTCAAAGATCAGTAATATCTATATAAACTTCTTTGAGGGTCCTTGATATGTAGGATTTTTATTGGAGTCCCTTGTTCCACTTCAGTAAAAGGATGACACAAGATGGTTACTTTAAAAAGTCTCTGACATCCTCCTGAGAATGTTTTGATAGAATGGCATACATTTGGTTACAATTAGTAAGCCAAACAATTTTCCATTGTTATCTCACAGTGTTTGTCTAGACCCTGTAAGGAGCTTTCAGAAAATATCCATCTCCATGTTTCAGTTAATTGATGGCATGTCCAGTAGGATTATGCTTTTTTATAAAGCTCCTTGTCCTTTTGGTTTTATCACAGAGATTTTACACAAAGGCATGTGGCAGAAATCAAAAAAGAAATACTGGCACAGTTAAGCATAAAGAGATATTGTACTTGTATCAAGGCTAATATTCCTGTGTGTGGGAAAAAATATCAATGTGTTCCTGCTACTTCTGTGTGCAAGATGTTATACCCGAGGGCTGAAAGTAATAGTTGCTGGTGTGAAAGTATTCACCAATATCAAGTGCAGATGAAAGCTTCTGGAGCCAGCTGAAAGCTGAGTTAATAATACTTCAGCTTAATATTTGAACTTGCACTCTGTCTGGCATAATAAATGATGAGTGACTTAATTTTATTCGAATTCTATTAGCAGTGTGATTAAAAGACTCAAATCCTTATCTGACATCTTCACTGTGTTGTGATTTATTTGGTTATTTGCCATTTTATACATAATCTAGAGTCTCATCTTTCCTTTTGTATGGTAGCTGAAATACACCTTTCTGTTGGATATCTTATGTTCTATTTAAAGACTGATAAGTCTCAGCTAAGACCATTATCTGTCTGTTTAGGTAATAAACATACCTTGCTAGGTACATCCCATATTGCTTGCAGTTGTTTGGAGGTTACATGATTAAGCTTGCTGTAATGTGAATTAGTGTCTATGTCACAGAAATTCCCCATGCAATTATCACCCCTTGGAACTGCTGCAGTGCCAGGTTTAGGCCTGATAACAAGAACTGGTGCTTCTGTGCCTCCTTTAATCATCCTCTTTTGTTTACACTCCTTTTGGAGAAGCCACTGATCACAACTCCTGTAACAGTAGGCACACACTGGCAGCAGAGGAATGCAGAGCTTATAGTGCAATTCTGCTTCATAAATCTGTGTCCTTGAAGTCTCCTGCATCCCAGCCCTGTCAGACTGGTAAAGTCAGGCTGCTTTTATAGATTCTTGGTGGGAGTGGTCAATACTGAATTGAATAATTCCCTTTTGAATTATATCTTCAACAAAATAATTCTTGAAAAGGTCTGCTAGGTTTCAGATGGGTGCACAGGAAGAAAAGCATGAGAAAGAAATTCATCCTCCAAAGTAGGGAGAAGGGACAGCACTTGAAGCACTTTCTGCAGTTGTCACCTCTACTCCTTCAGCAGGGTGGGAAAGGACAGACTTTCCCAGAGCTGTCCTCTGCCCTACACTGCCCTCCCAGCAGCACTGCAAGCGAAGGTCTCAGTCATGGGTCTCTGCACCACAGCACAAACTTGCACCTTGGCCATCTCTGCACCAACATCTGCGTGCAATGAAATCACAGTGCCTGGTGTCTCCAAAGTTGGAACCAAGGGTTTGAGTCCCTCAGTGCATCTCAGCAGCAAAGTCAGCCCTTTTCATTTCTTTGTCATCAGAGCTGAGTTATGTCAGTTCATGTTCTCTAGAGCAGTTTGAATTCAATTTAGCTGGTGATTAAGTTACTTTGTGTGAATTGGATGCTGGTAGGAATGTTTGTTCAAAGGGTTAACTTAACCTTCCCCAAGGTTGTAACAGACACTGGAAGATCAAAAGCTCCTCCAGACTCTCAAAGAGAGAGGAAAAAAAGAATTGCTTGCTTTTACAGTTTTCAATCAATGTCTTCCTTCTGGGAAGCAAGTCTGTGTTTAGCGTACTTAAACTCGCGGTACAAACAACTCATTTTGTATCTAATCATAAACATAATTTGTCTGGTTTTTCAGATCTTCAGATTTATGCAGTAGCCATGTTTGTCAAAGTATTTGGCACCAGTGACATCATCTTTGTTGAAATGCCAGACAGCATGATGAGTCCCAGATGTTAGCACACACCAAAAGTTGAGAAAGAATGAAATATAAAGATCAACTGTAACAGCTATGGAGGTAATAAAAAGTGATTCTGTTTTCTTCTGGTATCTAAAGATAGTAATTTATGGGTTTTTGAGGTTTGGTTTGCATACATCATCAATTAGGGACTGTGCCCACTATTATGCATGTACATGATAAGGACAGACAGTGATGTGAATTTGGATGAATGCTGAATAAAGCATGATTTAACTTCAGAATTGCACTATCTCCTCTGTGGTTTTTTTCCAATCTTTTACACTTTGCTTTGTACAGATTATGATATATGCAGAATATGTGTGCTGAGATCTAAATGTGCCTCTTTCTTAACTGCCAGGGTTTAATTCATCATTTGGTTAAGGGTCATGCATGGGTATGTCAGCAAATCATGTTTTCCAGAGCAGCACCATTTCTTAATGACATGTCATGTCTGTGAAATGTAGCAAGGATTTGACTTGCTGAGAAACATGCTTGAATTTTTTTTTTTTTTAATTTTAAAAAGAAATCACTCTCTGTGCTCCAGAAGCAGTTTTCATAGAAGTATGGTTTAGGTGCTTAAGGGTAATCATGCTTAATCATGAAGGTACTCAGGCATGGTTTCATAGTGACCATGTATCTACCCAAGTGCCTCGCACTGCCTGGCAAAGCATTAACAAATAATATATCCATGCATCCAGAGCATCCTCAGATGGATAAGGATGACCTGACTAATATTTGCATGGAAAATCAAGAAAAGATGCTCCTTTCATTTTCTACCAATAATGAATACTTTCTTTAGATCATTCTGTTGTCTAGACAGCATTCACAATCATGAAAAATTCCCATACCCACAGTCAAAAAATTTACTTGAAAAATATTTTCCCTTCATTTATTGCAGCAGTTCTTCAGGCCTTACAGGCATAGCAAAATTTGTATTAAAATCACAGAGAGAAAAAGGAAGTTTAGACTTTTCACATTGTGGTATTGTATGTTATAAAGATGATTAATCAGTTGGATGTATAACACATATGTCATTGTCTGGCTCAATAAGTCGACCTCTGGTGTGCCCTTGGTCAGAGGGAACGCAGCGTCACTTCCACGACATCCTAAGGAACACCTTCGGTGGCAAAGCGGGGCGCAAGCTGGCCGCGCGTGCTGCTTCCTCCTCAGAGGAGGCATGACAGGCAGCCGTGTCTGGGCTTGCGTCAGCCCGGAGGCAAAGGAACAGAGAGGGGCCTCTGGTGTGGCTTCCAACAGGTTTACTGCCAGAGGGTCCAGGGACCAGAAGGGCCCTGAGAAGGCTTGTGCACCTCCTTTTATAGGGGGGACGGAACAAGGTGGGGAAAAGGGAAACAACCAATGGGGTACAGCCAAGGGGAAGGATACAATTAAACAGGAACCAATAAGGGAGACAGGGAGGCGGGAGTCACAACAGTGAACCAAACCAACCAAAAAGAGAACTTTCTAGAACAGGGGGAGGTAACTTGGGCCCGAGAACCACCCAGGGGAATGAGGCTTAGACCTCTGAGCCGTCCATGATCCACCCTCCGACCCACTGTCCTGGGCAGGGAAATCCACCCAATGGATGGCTCTGACTTGAGTGGCATTTAACAATCTCGGCTCATGAGTGAGCTGAGCCACCCCAACAACTGTCTTCTCTTAAAATACTTCATCTCAGAAAAAAATATAGAAATGCATCAAAATATAATCTTATTTTAATTCTTCTTAGTAGATTATCCTTCTCTTTTTTTGGAGTGAAAGTTTTGGCATTACTCTCAATACAAGTTTTCTGAAACTTGAAAGCAGTAGTGATGAGGTTCGTGGATTGGTTGTGGTGGTGCAGTTTTCACTGTGCTGCTCAGTTCTGAGCGAGCCATATGACATTGACATCTCTGAGTATGTGGGAATTGTTCTGAAATGATTTGGATTTTTATTACATTTTCTTTCAGCCTGCATGGTAATTTGGGAAAAAATATTAAAACCTAGATAACTTGTTCTTCCTGTTTATAGGACTGTACTCAGTTTACATCTGATATTGGTTACATGAAGAATATGGGATTTTTTCCAGGGTTTCTAAAGCTGTTAAGATTTCCAGGTGAGTCTTTCAGATACCCTTACTAAAGCAAACGTATCCCCAGGATTTTGCTAGATGTCATTTTCAAAATTACGTATGTTATTTAGGGTTCTAATTCACAGTTCTGAAAGCATCTTGGATGCTTAGTACATTAGATCTCACTGACCTTCAAAGGGACATCTAAGCATTTATGGTCAGATACTGAATGTAAGAGGAGCCTAGTAGGATTCTTTTTATAGTGTTTCATCACCTCAATCCCTTTGAAATCACTTTAAACATTTTCCTTCAACTTAAAAAATGGGGCATGGGTTTCTAAATCATGTGTGCATTTATGAAAATATTACCTGTAATTTATTTAAACCTTGTGAATACCCCAGGAAAAGGTGTGTTATGGATGAAGTGTGTTAGTAGAAAATGTGTGCTATGACTTTTGGGACAAATCTTGGGGTTTTGTCACCGATGTGTCATTTTTAGTCATTACTTGCTGAGCTGTATCATTAGAAATCTGAGTTGCATAGGCCGTGCTTAAATTACATATCGAATGACCCAAGTGTTTAAGGCAAACTGGTGTAATTCAGCACCACTTTAAGCAATTTATGCCACTGAAGATCAAGCCCCTCAAAGTCCTACATCTTCCTGAGTGGAATTATTTCACCTTCTCAAGTCTTTTCTTATATCTCATTTTAGTCAGGACCCCCTACCTTCCCATCCCTGGCTTATCTGACTGGCTTGTAGCACTGATGCAGTTACTCTCTCCATATACACTCTACTATTAGACTTTAAAAATGTAAAAATTTCGCCTGAAACACAAAAATACCTGTTTTAGATAGTGTGTGAAAATGCTGAAGGAGAAAATCTCAAGGGGTAAAACAGAGAGAACTTTGCTGACTGGTGAGCAAAATGTTAGTTACACACAGTTATGATAATACAGTATCCTATTATGCAATAAAATATCACACAACATAATTTTTCTATGCTTTAGTGTCATTTTTATTTGCTGAACAATTATTAGATTTGTAAACAGAATAGTTAGCTTTCCAGTTTTGCTTATTTTTTTTCATGCTTCCATCCATTTTCCAGCAGTCCTTTCCCTTCCCTTTCCCTTCCATTCTTATGGCCAGAGAACTGTGCTTTGAGATGCTGAAAAATGTTTACTAAGGTGACTAAAAGTCAGAATCAGAGTTATTGATTACACACCCAGTGACTTCTTGCCAGGCCACTATATTTATGCCAAACTCAGTTATCAGACTCTGCTAGCATAGCTTTAGTGCAGTGGCTTTTCATCAGTTTTGCTTAAAATACATTGAAAAACATTTTCCAGAAGCCATGCATGTGATGTAGAGTACAGGGTTTGCAGCTGTCTCTAATTCTTAGAAAGGTGAAAAAGCAATGACTTAACACTGTACCACCCAAGTCTGATGTTTTTTGTCTAAGGTCACCTTATCTTTATAGATCTTGGAAAATGATCATGAATATTTATGATGGCATCAAAAAATCAAGCAGCTGCAAATTGTTTACAACATTTTTAAGAATATGAAACCAGCTTCTACTATAAATCAAATACATCTGCTACAACTGGATGAAAATTGAAAGCTCTTTGGTTCCAGCCTATCCTCTTATGTACCTGAGAGCTGAAAAATCATCAGTAGCATGATTCCAAAATACTGATGTGGGCTGTATAGATAAAGCGTAAAACCTGATGTAAAGTATCAAGTTAATCATTCTAAAGATAGCACATGAAAGAAGTTTAATGAAATATTAATTTGAAATAGATGCCATAAAACTTTGTGGAAACTTTCAAAATGTTGAATTACAGTCTGCCTAAAATTTTGTCTTGTTATATGTTCTTCCTGCCTTTAGAAAAATACATTCTTCTATCACACAGCAGTTCAGATGTGCATATTTGAAAAAAGTGCACATTAAAAATATACACAATATTGTCTTCAAATATTTGTTGGATTTTTCTTCTACGGAACCATGATTTACAATCTGCTACAAATGTAATAGCTAGCTGGAGAAATAGGCAGAAGTAATCAATTTTAAATCTTGGCACTGCTGCCAGACTGGTATTTAGATGACATTTATTGTATGAAAAGACCAAAACATTTGGTTTTGTTCAAACTCGAGGAATAATGTTTGTGCTTTAGATGAGGCACACTGTTTGCCTAAAAATTATCTTGAATGAAAGGGAAAGCTTTTTATTCCCCAGGACTATGATTTTCAAACTTTTTCTTGCCAAATGCTGCCACCAGATCTGTGGTGACAGCAGCCTCAGCCTGCAGCTCTGCACGGGCTCACATGTCAGGGAGCAGACTCTTGCATATCACTTGTGGTATGTGGATTGCACCTTGGGAGTACTGTATTGAAGCTCTTAATCCATTAAAATGCAACAGTGCTAATAAACAAACTATCTGATTTAGAGACTACAGTTTCATTTTACCTCTCTTTGGGAGGTTTCATATTTTCTGTATTTGGTTTCTCCATTTCTTCCTACCCATTAAATGCTACTTGTACTGTCCCTTGGTTTTTCACTGAAATACTTTTGACTTGGGAAGCATGCGGGATTTTAGGGTCTTCCCCATTGCATGTTTAAAGGATAATTCAAAGACCTGTATGCTCAGAGTTGCCTGTTCACTTTGGAAGAGGATCCTTCTTGTCTGCCATATAGTGCAGTCGGTTCAAGAAGCAGAACAATAAACTCCATTTCTTTTCCTGCTGCCCAGTGTTACAGACTGTCACAGACCAGCCATCCCTGAGCAACACTGCATAACAATTCAAGTAAACCTCCTTCAACCAGCATGCAAGGCTTCATCAGAAGGCAAAATGCTAGTCTGAGAGGATAATAACTGAGATATTCTTTTAATAAGGACCATTTTTAAATGTTAAGAATGACTTGTTTTAATTGAAGGAGAGGAAAGGAACTCCTGTCAAGAGTCAAAGAGATCCCCCAGAGCTCTCTGAAATCTTCAAATTGTCTTGTATAGAAATGCCTATCAGAAATGAACAGAGGTTATAAAAAATTTCCATCCATCTCACTGTAAAGTTCATCTGAGGAGGTTATTCTCTTCTACAGTTAAAAATTTGGCTTTAGTTTAAAATGAGATACCTGACCACTCTATTTACTGAAGGCAAATCATGAGGCTCATTTTATATACCCAACTTTTGCTGAGTTCGTGTAAGCAGGGATGCAGAACAATTACCATTCATCCATTCTTTTCAATCTCCCATACAATATCCACCTGTTCTGTCAGACAGCAGGAACGTACGCCACAAATACAGACTACTGCAGTGACAGCAGCAGGTGTATGGCAGCAACAACTAATCAAATCAGCTGAATTGGAGGTGTGAACCACACAGCACTTCTGTGCAGTGAGAATGAGCAGAAGGGACAGAGCTAAATGGTGGGGAATTTTTGTTTTGTTTTATTTTTAAGAACTTGCTTTTAAATTATAGGCAGTGCAACTGGTAAGTACAAGAAAAAATAATGAGGACTTGAAAGGAAAATGACACTTCATCCTTGCTGCGAAGGACAGGCAGAGTGACATAGGTATAAGAGAAACCCATTGTAATCACTCTGAAAAAGCAAGGCATGGGTTTTGATTTTCCTAAAGAAGCAAATGCAAAAGAACTCTTGTCTGTACCATATGACTCATGATGCTTCTTTACTAGGCTTAAAGAGAATTGAACTTGAGTAATAGCACCATTAGAGCTCTTTACCAGGAGCTAGTTCCTGTGGTTTCACTGGGTCCAGCTGCTGATGACTCACAGAGGAAGTGGCAGAGATTAGGTGCACAGGGAAAAAATCAGAACAGCTCAGAAATAAAGCAAATCAACCAAGCATTACCTTTTGTGCACAACAGAACAATGGCTTAACAACTAAGGTTCAAAATGATCTGTCTTATTCCCTTCATTTGTGCTATGCCTGTTGGAAAGACCACCAAGAAACATGTGAACCACTGTGGAATACACACTGTAATCCATGGAACATCTCAATTAATATTCCCTCTTGACTACAGCTAGAACAATACAGAGCATCAAGCAGTTTAATCTCCAGCAATAATGCCTTTTGTAAGATCAAGAGGTCTTTTCCTTGAACTAAGGCTTGAGGATTTTGAAAATTAGTTAGGTATTCTGCATAGTATCTGGTGATGGCTACAGGTTCCATAAATAGTAGCTAGGTAAAATGCATAGACAAAATCTGGTTTTCATTAGAAATATTGTTGTTAGTAGTTTCTCCTTTGTAAATTGACATTGCTTCCCTGTAGAAGAGAATTAATTGCTCCAACAGGCTTTGTAATGACATATATCCAAGTTTTTATAAAATTTAAACATTGCCCCTGGTATTCAGTTTTGTACTACAAAAAATATGTCCCCAGCAGCAAAAAGTTAAAGTACCTAACTTAAAAGGGAAGATACAGGAGGAAACATTCTGGATCTTGTTTAAATTACTATGGTACAGTAGTACTGCTGCTGTCAGATCACATCACTACAGTCTTGGACACATAGCTCAGGGGATGTTTTCCTCTTGGAAATTGCAAACAGTTTAGGCTCTAAACTGCTTGGGAAGTAGTTCTATCTGAGTTGCTGTAGATTGATAAAGTAGCTTATTGCAAAAACATATGACTATTTTGACTAGATTAAACCAGTTCTCTAAAAAAAATTTGAAAAGTATTATTAAGTACTAAGAGCACCCTAGAAAAAAATATTGCTAATTTTGCTAGGTCAGAAATTTATCCTTGTTTTTAAAAATAAATTGGAATAGACAATTTCACCCACATTTCACTTCCTATTTTCCAGAAGAATTTCAGAGGCAAGATCAGTTAGTAATTATTCAGGGATGCGTTTTATAAACATTTGCTTTAGTGATTAATGTACAATTCCCAACCATCTCTTTAGATTGTAAAGTAATGCACTTTACTTTACATGTTTACTATCAGCTGGCATTTCAAACTCCACAAGGTGACTCTGTGACATTGGTGCATGGCCTCTGCCATGCAGAGTTTTGAAAAGGCCCACACTACCCTGAGCTTCACTTGTGCTCCAGCTTATGCAATAAGCACTTGAAAAAATATTGCCAATAAGAAAGATGCTTCTCCTGGTGTTTTCCTGTGTGGAAACCAAATATGAATTATTCCCTGGCCTCTGTTCTCCTCAGTGCCATGGCTGTGTTATGTGCAGTGAGCAATAAAGGCTGCATTTAGGACAATGAAGGTTGTACTGTGCATGGGGAGGTGCCAAGTCTGCAGCACTTGGGGTGACCGGGGGTGTGTGGGGTGCTACTGACCTGGGGCGCCAGGGGCTCTGGGGAGAGCTGCACCAGCTGTCCTGGAAGGCATGGAATTCCTCTTCCTTCAATGCAGCCACATGGTCTTCACACATTCAGGAGCACATGGATGGATCGGGTCAGTTCATTTACTTTTCTCTCTTAAAAGTCTGTTATTTATTTTTAAATATTTTCAGTCATCTCATCCACATTGACTCTTTGGTGCTTAGGTGAAGATGAAAGGGATGAAGCCTTATTCCTACCAATGCCATAAATATAGATTGAGTGGGGAGGGGAATATTGAGTTAATAGGCATTAAAAACTGTTTATTTGGTACTGTTATACTATCCCTTTAAGATATGCTAATATGAACTGCTGTCAATACAACATCACTTAGTTGGTTTTCATCTGGACCTTAGAGCACAACAAAATTATTAGTACATAAATCTCTACTAATTTAGCCTAGATTATGATTCTTTCATCAACATGCACATATAAATTATATCATTAATCATAATGATTTCTTTCAGTATTCATATGTAGTTTCTTGGGAATCCCACTGTAATTCAGCATGAATTAATGTCCACTTATTAGAAAGCACTACCTACACTGATATTTCTAGGGGAAAAAAACAACAACTGTGATGCATCTTAAACTACAGCATGTAGTTTAAATGACCAGGGTGCCGGTAAACAACCACCAAAGGAGCGTCGCCGCAGGTAAAGGAAAGTTGTCTTAAAAGCAGTTTGTTCCAAAGCTCATTAGGCCAGATGGCAGCCTGCCTTCTAGGAGCACGTAAAGCACTTCTGAGGGAATGGGGGGACTTCTTTCTCCTTCACCCTGCCCTGGGGAAGAGCAGTGTGAATATGCAGAGTGAGGGGAGAGCCGAAGCAGGGGGGCATTGCTAGACACTGGAGGAGGCAGTGCAAAACCATCTGCTGCACTTTTTTGACAGGGCAGGAGAAGTAATAACTCCATCAGTCTTAACAGGTAACACTTTCTAATTGGCCTCAACAATAAATTTTGCTGAGAGAAGCAGCAGTATTCATCCACTTTCCTGCAGAGTGGATTTTAGCCATTACTTTCATGCTTTGAAGCAGCTGGACCATAGATTAAACAGGTCAAAGACCTGTGGGTGAGATGCCCTCGCCTCAGTTTCCCCCACCTAAGAAATGCAGCTGCCTCCTTGAGAAGTGCTGTGCCCTTTCTGGAGGTGAAGTAGGATATTACTTAATCTAGCTATCAAATATATAAATGGAACATACATATATACATATGCATGCTTCATAAGTGAGACAGTGAGGGGGAAAAAAAGGAACTTCTGACTATAACGAAAGATTCATTAGGAAAAATGAACTAATCAGTGCTCTCCAAGGAGAAATTCATTCTGTTTAGGAGGCCGTACCCTCTGCTGCTGCACATACTTAATATAATTTATATTATTATTTAAATCACTGCGTAAATTTTAGATACTTTTAAAAATCAAGTTAATGGACCATACTTTACTGCTTAGCATCATTTATATCAAGAATTAGTGTCTGTGGAGATAATATACGCTAACATAGAGGAGAAAACACAAACAAGCAAATATCATAAAATTCATCTGTAGCATGGGCTTAAAATACAACTGCAGAAATGAGCCCTTGGAAGAGTTGTGTGTTGTGTGGTACAGCCTTTCCTTTGAGCTGTGTGCATGCCTGTGTGTACGTATAAGGTACTCTTGAACCACTTACCCCACACAGTGGGCCCAGCCTTGCACCAACCTGTCATGGCAGAGTATTTATTTTACTGGGAAATGTCTCCCTCTCCTCACCTGGGATGCAAAGGAAGACAAGAATCCAGCATGGTTTTCCCTTAGCCGTAAGAGGAAGTGGAGATGGCAGATTAAGGAATTCTTGGGGAGAACACAGGCACCTATAAAAACTGCTTAGGCACTGAAGAGAAAGGCTGAGGCACTTTGAATAGACACAGCCTAGAAACAAAGAAAGATGGAAATAGAGAAAGATAATGGGAACCTGAAAGAGTGAGAGGATCCTGGCAGCTGAGATAAATCCGGGGCCTTCTGCTGTGGGCTCATTAAAAGACAGAATATATTCCCTAAAATGTCTTACCTGTACCAGGCAATAAAACAGCTGTGCATCATTGCTTCATTCAGGCTAGCTGTGCTGTATTTCATTGCTCTTTTTTTTAACAAGGAGCCCAGTTTCTCAAGCTTTGACATAAAGTCTTTCAGAGCCCTGGATCCCTGTCAATGTCATGCTGAAGCTCAAGTCGCTGAAGTGATCCATCGTGCTGCCACAGGAGAGTGGTGCAGAGATGGGATGACCAAGGGGATGCAGGAGGCATGGGGGGGGGGGGGGGGGGGAGAGGGACAGACCCTGGGAGGTGGGCAGCACCTGTAGCAGCAAGTACAAGGGGAACACAGGTAGTGAAAAGGGCTGGTGTTAGCACTTCCTATTTCATAGAATCATAAAATACTTTAGTTTAGAAAAATCTTAAAGATCATCTTGTTCCAACCCCTTAGCCAGGGACAGGGACGCCATCCACTTCTCTGACTTATTTTATGTTGCTCCTGAAAAATAGGTATCTAGGTAAAGAGAAAGTGATATAGTCCTTGGGGAGGGGAAAAAAACCCAGAGCTGAGTCCAGGAGGTGTGAGTGAGGGAATCTGGAAGGCAAAGGATGAAGCAGGGACAGTATCTCTTGTGTTACTGGAGAAGGAGTCACTTATCCCATCAATGAAGCATCCCATTTTGTGGGGAGGGTGGAAGGTTTCTTCAGATTTGAGCATTACCTTCTGATTAACTAATTATTTACAATTTCAGTAAATATGGTTTTCTAGTACAAAAACAGTTTGGAGCTGAGAATGCTTTGCTTTTGCACCTCATAACTCAGGCCTAAATTCATCCATATTTCATATTCATTCACAGTGTGCTTTCTTCCTGCCTGACTTGTAAACTTTCTACTCAGTAAAAGCCGTGAGGTTTATCCATCTAGCAAATGAAGCTCGAGCCATAAAGTCTTTGTTGTAGCCACAGTGCAAAGACAGACAAAAGAGTAAAAGCTTTTATTAACAGAGATGAACTTAGGCCTCTGACATCTTACAGCAGGCCCTGACAAAGTAGATGCTGTCAAAATCTAATTTTAAAAACAGAGAGCAAAATTCATGGGCTGCACATCGTCACATCTTCTTTGCACTGGCTAGAATTATGTTCTGCCAAGGGGACAGTGAGAGAAGCTGTTTACCAGTGTGATGATTTATTCCTACTTAAGGTTGGTTTCTTTGGGAAGTGCAAGTAATTTTTTACAAAGCTGTGTTTTAATTGCAGTTTGGAACCCAAAAAGCCTCTTAATTCTTGAATGTGATGTTGGACAGGTTTTTCTCTTTCAAAAAAACTCCTAACAATTGTGTTTTGGTCAGCTCATTACAGGTAACAGTAATTGTTTTAACAAGTGCTGTACCTAAATGATTAGTTACTGCCCCAGTGAATGTCTGCATTGCTGGGTCACCTGGAGGTTTTGTAGGGGTATTTTCATTGCCTATACATAAATAGTTTTCCTTCCTGATGAATTCACAAGCTGCTGCCGCGGAGTCTCCCTCTGTATCATCTGTGTATTACCCGGTGGCTGGAGCTAAGTGGGTAGCTCACAGCTACGTATTTCATCCATGTCCTTTGGTTTCAGATGCAGCGCGCACTTCCAGCTGTCCGGGAGCACCTCCATTACCCAGCCTTGCGGTAGAGCAAATAACATTCTGGCCTCAGTCTTCCAGCAGTAGATTAGTGACAGCAGTAGGCAGACAACTTTTGTCCCCAGGGAATATTAGAAATCTAGAGCTAGAAATAGATGGATTAACTGAAATGCAACCCAACCTCTGATCTACATTATTGTCTCTCTTCTTTATCTCACAGGGGAAGCAGAGATAAAGAGTGATAGACACTGATAATGATGGAAGTCCGTGATAATACACCGAAGTGATAAACTTCTTTGTGGCCCTCATTGTGCCCAGTTGTCTTCAGCTGGTTATGAGCTCTAGCCTCAAGCTATTTACACCATGATCAGGCTAGTAATTAGCAAAATGTTTAATATAATATAGAAGCAATTAGGAGGTGATAACACGCAATTAAGATGTGTTTTCAGATTAAAGATTTTATAGTGCTCTCTTTCTTGGAAAGATAAAGTGCCTATCTCAAAATGTCAAACTGCAGTGATTTAATCTGAGTTATTTTCAATTAATATGCATGTATTCTTGCGATGTGTTCACCGTTGTTATTGACATTGATAAATTAAGCTCATCCCAGCAGAATTTATCCTTGAGTCTCTCTATATTTCCTGAATGTCAGTTCTTTATTCGTATTTTTTTTATGCCTACAAGCTGTGCACGATCTAACTCTAAGTCCCTTGATTCATCCCTGGGATTACAGTAATGTGTCAGTCTGAGTGGAACAATAATCTGAAAGGGCATTGTTATAAATAGTGTGTTAGAATATAATTGTTTGTCATGTCGTTTCTCCCCTTTAAATCCCTCTGAGTCCTGTTTAAGTAATTTAGACAGCTAGAATGACAAGAGTCTTGAGACTTCACTTATAGAGTTGTCCAACCAGTCTTCAGCCTGCCCAGTCTTTTGAGACTGTCTCATCTGCAAAGTAGGAAGTGCAAAGAACAGATGAGTTCCGACTACATTGTGAATTTGCTATGAGATTTTGCTCAGGCCATTTATAGAAAAATATAAATGCTACTGATACTAATTTTGCCCTGCTTTGTCAATGAAAATGCTTAGACAATACACATTAGGGTGTTTCCTATCATCAATTAAGAATTTAAAATCCTAAGGATGCTTTTTGATGAAGTTCCTAATTATAAAAAAAACCCAAACATGGCACAGGAAAGACAGAAAGATTTTTTATTATTGTTTTCAATGGTGCCAGCTTTTAAGCAAAAGTAGTAATACTTCCACGGAAAAAATTGCTGGAAATGAGTGTCCTATTAGATCATCCTGTCCAGTTCTTGGATCATGCAGTATTATTCTTTGTGATGCATTTTTGTGCTGTTTGGTTGTCTCTAGATTTTTCAGACATGCAATGAAGCACCCAAACATCAGAGGATCTGCACACAGCATGTATCAGAAAGGTTTATCTCAATTTAACAAGTATTTCCTCTCCTGTTTTCCTAAATATTTTCCCAGTAGCTAATGCCCACAGTTATCAAATATTTGAGTTTATGTCTCTTCTTTTGCTCTTTCTAGAACCCACTTAATGGTATTTTTTTCAGATGTAGATGCAAAAAGGCAAGTTAGCTTGTCATTGCTAAGCAATGAAATTTTTATTTGGCTTTGTGTCATGCAACAGTGATTAAACTCTTTTGAGACCATGGATTTAGCAAAGTAAGATGATATAACTCATCACAGCTTAAACTGACTGGCCAGTTGCTGTTATCATTTAGTGAGCTAACCCAGTTCTTCACAGGGCTGCTTGAACATGTTAAAATGCTGCTGTTTGATAATCCCTGAGTCACTGTTGGTCAAACCAGGCATATTTGATTCTTGCCTATAAATAAGCGCTTGCAATATTCTTCATTAATTCTGCAGGCCAACTTCCAGCCTCTCAGTGTCTCTCAGGTAAGTCACAGGGGACGTAGAACAAAATGCAGCTCTTGAATGTTATCTGTGAATACCGGGGTGTCATGTCCTTCAGCTCAGGTTCACAGAATTTTTTAAAGACAAGCAAAAAAAAAAAAAAACCAACACGATTAAAGGGAGCTGGCAAAAAGCTGTAGAAGTGTCATCTGGCACCACTGTTCATTATACAGAAAAATATATTGACTTTTACATATACAAATGATCTGAGATAAAACTGTGAAGACTTGAAAAAAAAGGCTTTCTAGTGCCAAAAGGACAAAGGAAAGAAAAGTATTAAGAACCTCTGCTGAATTTTTTTGGTGAGTAGGTAAACAACTGTACCTGAGTCAGTGGGGGCAAGGTTAGCTTTTCTCAGCTGATTTACCTTATCAGTACCAAGGACAGATGAAAAGCAGTGACAATGCAGCTGGCAAGTCCTAACAGCCTGTTTTGTCTTGGATCAGCACCAGAGGTATGACCAATTATGTCCTGTCTACACAGAAGGGTTTGAACCAAAAAGAATTATGATATTTCTTTCTCCTGGTCCATGGGGTAATTCTGTGGGAGTAGCTTTGCTCTGGGGACCATGGCTGGGACTTGCTGGATGCATCATCCAGAAGGGATGCAGCAGTGGGTGTGAGGTAGAGTCTGCAACACCAGGACAGGTATCCCAGCCTGTCCCAGCTGCTGCTTCAGCCTGCCTGATCCTGCAGTGGGCCACCTGGACTCCAGCATGTGAGATTTTGGGGGAGATTTCTTGCTAGTGAACCAAACAATGCATGGAGATCAGTGGAGCAGCCAAGGTCACCTTTTCAAAGATCACCCCATTGTGTTCATCCTGAAGCTCAGGAAAGCCTCTGGTTTTCCGAGCTCCCTCCCTAAACAAGTAGTGCAATAGTCCAGAGAAGTTAACAGAGGGAGATAGTAAATATGGTTGGAAAAGTACAGAATCAGAATAAAAATTTCTAATGTTGACCATATAAGAGTAATACATAAGCAAACATAGCAGCCACAGAAATGTGTTAATGACATGGTGATATTAACTGGAAGAGGTATTTTTATGTTGGATTTGCCTTTAGCTACAATTATCAGACCATTTGTACAGTATGTTTTTGTTTAATATTTTTCTTTGCAGGAACTCTATCAATGCCATATACAAAGCTTACTGAATTATGCCACTTACATATTTAATAACAAGTAATCTTTCCAGGAACTATTATGGATCTAAATGTGGTTATAGTAAGGCTATCCAATAGCTACTTTAACTTATACAAATATCCATTTTGCAAACTTGCAGACTTAATTATGATGTAGCCTAGCTATGTATCAGTTTTAGTCGTGCTTCTAACAAGTTCTTTTACTTTTTACTAAAAACTATGTGCATTACAAAATATTCTCAAATTGGTTTTGCGGTCCTTATATTATCCCCTCACAGATGAGACAGTGGCCTTTAAAATAATGTTGCAAAATGTGCAGGGAGTTGATTGCTGTTTCTCTGGATTAATTTCTACATTATTCAGAGATTACTACAGGGATTACTAGATTTCTACGTTATTCTGAATTCAGAATCAGGCCCAATATTCCATGCAAATGATCTTTCCTATGTGATGTAACAGGAAAGGGAAGAATTTTCACTAGAACAGTGTCAGCCAGTAAAAGAAAAGGTACTGTTCTTTTTCTTGTGTTTGTTTCTCTGCTTTCACATTTATGTAACACACATTTAAGAAAAAAGAGGAAAACAGATTTTAGTGGTGCTACCTTTGAACCTTAGAGTTGCTTTCCAACACTTATTGCAGTACTAACAAGCCACAGGTGTACACTACAGGAGCGGGTGAAAATGTAATTGAGGGGTATGATGACAGTTAATTGTCCATAATGTATTTATCCCAAGATGCACTTATGCATCTGTTATATATTTAGGTATTTGTTACTAGTAGCTTTGGTGATACTTAAGCAGAGGGGCATCTATATCTAAAAGACAATAAAAAAGGAAAATGCTGTCAAGGGGCTCTAAAGTGGCAAGACAAAGAAAGTTCGTCTCTTTTTCAGTGTCTCTGAAATGAATAGATCTATTTATTTCAATGGGATTTTTTTTCCACGTATCCCATATTAGGGTTTGACTCCTGTTTCTGGGTGTACTACAGAACTGAATTACTGGATTACCTGCAGGCATTTTAGTAGTGGTGTATTTTGATATTTGCCTTTCTAATATAGTTTCTTCTCTGTTTCAGCTTATTGTTGTTATAAAACAGCTTTGCACAATAGACTAAAGTAGTGTCTATTCACCCATTGACACATAGAGGATTTATGTGTGGGAGTAACCCACAAACTTCCCCTCCTCTTTATTGCCTCCCTCCATGCATGCCTTGAGAATAGATGTGATAATTAGTCATCTACTTTTATCTATATTTGTATGCCATCCAGACATTTAAGATGAGAACAAGAAGTCACTGTATTGAAGCGGTGTCCTGAATTCAAAATGCAGTGATACAGTTTGGATGACTTTGGAAGATTATACATTTTTGGGGCCTACTTTTCCTCTCTGTGAAGTCAACAGCAAAACTCTCACAAGGGTCAGCAGTGAGGGGAACTGAGACACAAAAATGAGGTTATTCTTTTGGGGATTGTTCAGCAGGAGTCAAACTGCTGAAATCAAACCACATATCTTTAAAATTCAGTGTAGATTGGACTAATAAAAATCATTTTAGGGCAGTGGTTAGTATCAGGAAGACACTCAGTGAGTAGCAGATGCTCACAAAGATTATGATGTAAATGGGAACGCTGTACAAGGGGGCAGCTTGTCCCACATCAGGCAGTGGGAGCACGGAGATCCCAACCCAGCTCTGCAGCACATTGTATTATTTGGAAAGTTAACTTTCCAAGCAGTCTGTCTTTCTTGCCATGAAACTGGCCCTGCATTTGTATTTGTTTGCACAGGCTCCCATCAAGTTTAACAGTATTTTGTGGGGGGGACAGTAGTCCCACTTCATATGAGATCAGGGCCTATATAACCACATTATCTTAAAAGACCAGAGCTCAGTTCATATCAGAAGCTGTTTGCTCATTTGAAACTGGCTAAACATTAGCATCTTAGAAATATTATCTGAAGTTGCTGAACACTGATATTAACCTGCTGCATGCTTGGAGTGCTCTGATAAAATGCAGTTGCTGTGGTAATTGTTATATTACATTCAGAAAAGTGCCAAGAATATAATTGCTTGCAAAATGACTGTGCAGTTCAGCTCTAATCTACATGGCAAAATTGTTTACTAAAATAAAAATAAAATACCAAGTCTTTGCATAAACAAGTATATTCAGAAGTATACTCTTTATTAAACTTTTAACATCAAAATTATGCTCATAGTTTTTTAACCAGATGCTACTTGTAACATTTCCTGTTTGTTAAAAACAAAACCAAAAAGCATATAGCACCCAAGAAAACCCAACAAAAAACAAAACCCCCAAAACACAACAAACCCAAACCACCAGAGGATGATTTCCTTAAGAATGTTCTCTCAGGTATGTCCAGAATATTAATTAGGCCCATCTATTTCTGTCGGATAATAACAATGTCCAAGAACTGAATAGAATCTGTGACCTGTGAAAGGGCCATTCATATGCTTTAGTCTGCCTTAGCGCATTCCTTAACAAGTGAACATAGACCTTTTTCATAGTCATCCTAAATGTTTCAACTGTGTGCTTCATGGTTTGGTTCTTGTGTCTCCAAAACACATAGTTTTTTTTTTTCTCTCCCTCTTTCTTTCTTTTCTTTTCTGTCTCTTTACTCTCACTTTTTTTTTTTTTTTTTTCAGTCTAGTGGGAAGTATTCCATGCTCTCCTCATTTAAATGCTTATGCCTTTATGGTTATTTTTACTGCCATACCTATGGGGCTTCTTACTTTATTGCCTGTAGCTGAAGGATATTTTAAAGGAATTAAATTTATTCAGTTTAAATCTTCAGGGGGATACAACAATATCTTAAACAATTAGCAATAATTAAAAAGCATCTATTCGAACTGTGCAAAAAGCAAATAGATTTAATTTAAATACAGTAGTCAGGACTAAAGGTTTTTTTCATTAAAACCAGGAAGGGTCTCACCTCCTCCCAAACCTTCTTTATTTTAGGCAACTTTTCAGCAGTTACTGTTTTTTAAGTATTTTGTCATCTGTTGGTTCAGAGCATTTCCCAGAGTGTTTGCATTAGGCATTACCAAAGACTCCACAGGGTTCTGCCTAAGCTGAGGGTAGAAGTTGAGTTGCTTTGGAACCTTAAGAGTCTGTTCTGTTTAACGTGGCTCTTTCTGTGTTCTCCTCACTGGCTGTACACATTTATCTGCAGAACAGTAATCTAATAGAAATCAGATCAAATATATGTAATTGCTGTGTATACCAGTAACTATAATACTTACAATAAATAGCAAAATGACATTAGAAATATTTTACAAAGAAGTCTCTGGTCAGCGTGTGATTGTTGGATTTGGCTGGATTTGCTGTAGTGACTCTCCTTTGACACAGTGATATGAGTGGGCAGAACAATATTCACGAGTGGTGTGAGTGCCAGAAGCAGTTTCTGCTGTGACTGGTCACCAGACATGGTGGAAGTACCTTCAGATGGGACTCCAGAAGCTATCAGTGGTTAGATCTCAGTCAGAGCTCCTTCCCAAGGCAGTCCCAGGCCTTTCTGCTTGGCCATAATGTATGCTTAGGAATGTAAAGTCAAACCTGGGACATTTTAATTTGTGCTGCTATGGTCAAATTAGGGTGTTCATGCCATCCCTCGCTTGTGTCTGCTCTCCTCCCTCACTCTCTGTTCAAAACTATGCTCACAATTTTCTTGAGGATTATAGCACAAAAAAAGCTATTGGGGTACAGTGTCACTTAAGTACTTTTGGTAGCAGTTCTGAGTCAAAGATGCTTGTCCCTACCTGATCACTCTTGGTCTCACAGCACAGCTCATTAATCAGAAAAGAAAGGTGTGCTGGCACAGGATGGCGGCCAGTGCCTGGCAGCCAGGGAAAGGGAGCATCTCATAGGGCTGAGGTTGAGCAGTAACTGCTTGTGCCAGTGGAGAATAACATCTGCAGAACTACACTTTTCCTGGGTTGTAATCAAAACAACAGATTCAAAATAATCTGTTCAAAAATTCAAAAGTTTTGTTTGCATAGATTGTCAAGGTGCCTAAAAACGTGTGGATTCAGGTCGCCTATTTTTTTTTTTTTTTTTTTTTTTTAATTAGCCACTTACTTAACTAATGTGGTTTGGGGTTTTTTTTCAGCTCAGAGTCTGAGGATATATTCATAAGAAGATGAAAGGGAAGGGATAGATTCTAGACAGTTTGTTGTAAGTGCCAAAGAAAGTGACAGCTATCTACATGAGCAAAATTTCTAACAGTGCCTTACATCCACTGGAAAATGCTTAAGAGTCCACAAATAGAAAAAGGTTAAAAACTACTGACCTAAATAATTGGTTCAATTTTCAAGACTGCTGAGCATCCAACTGTTCTCATTGATTATAAACAGATGATGATAACGAATAACAGCTACCATAGTTGATGAAAGGCATCTTTTCTGGGAAACTTGTCTACAGATGCTTAGAAAAAGGATACATCTAATACAAGTCTTTGATAAGGAGGAACATTTCTCTCTTGGTTGTCTATTTTGTATGCATAGCGTACATAAATATTTTTGCTTTCACACTATCTTACATTTCTTAGAACTCGGTTTAGAATTGAACTGTAGCTGATAAGAGGAAGCATAAGACAAGATCTTATTTTCATGTGTGGATTGTAGGCTGCCTCATGCTTCAATCCTGAAACTGCTTTCATATTTACTGTATTGCTTGACCACCTTTTTAAAACTTAGTAAATTCAACATCCTATAATACAGAGGAGTTAGAAAAATGTGTGAGTAATGTGTTACATTTTATACGAGCTTTAGCTCTTTTCTTGGTTTCTGCATCCACCAGATTTTGTGTTTTGATTCCATATTGTTGTGGTAAATACAGAAGAGCTGTGTTGTTTACTGGGAGCAAAATTGTACCAAGTGGTGCCAGGAGAAAATTGACGCTTGCACTTTAATTTAAAATTCTGAACACTCTCCTTAAAGTTTTTCTTTCTGATGTTGTGATTCATATACTTCAGATCTCTTGGGTTTTAGAGCTTTGTTTTAATTAATCTTTTGAAAGTTCTTGCAAGATTAATGTGGGCAGTGAATTTTGTCAGTCTTGTTTTGCAATACTAATGCTTGTGTCTGAGAAGGACCTAAGCTGAAAATGTGTGATGTTCTTTGGTCTAGGAGGATTGGGTTAGAGAACATCTAGGCAGACTTGAGATCCAAAAGCCCACAGGCTCCGATGGGCTGTATCCATGCATAGCAAAGCCACTTATGATCATCTTTGAAAGGTTATGGTGATCAGGAGAGGTGTCTGAGGACTGGAAGAAAGCAAATGTCAACCTGGAGTTCAAAGGGGCAAGAAGGAGGACCCAGGGAACTACTGGCCAGTCACCTTCACATCAATTTCTGGAAAGTTTATGGAGTGTCTCATTCTGGAGGACATCTCTATCCACATGGATGACAAGAAGATGATGGGGGGTAGTCAGCATGGATTCGCTAAAGGTAAATCATGCTTGTGCAACTTCATTGCCTTCTACAATAGAACAACTTCCTGGATGGGTGAGGTGAGAGTAGAGGATATTGTCTACCTTGAATTCAGCAGGGCTTTAGGCACTGTCTCTCACAGTGTCATTGTAGGCAAACTCAGTGGAAGTGGGGACAGGATGAGTGGACAGTGAGGTGGATTGAGACTTGGCTGAATGGCAGATCCCAGAGAATTTTAATCACTGCCACAGGGTCTAGTTGGATGCCTGTCAATAGTGGTGTCCCCCAAGGTTCAATACTGGGCCCAGTACTGTTTACCTTTTCCATCAATGACTTGGATGAAGGGCCAGATGCCTCCTCGGCAAGTCTGCTGATGACACAAACCTGGGAGGAGTGGCCAGTACCCCAGAGGGCTGTGTAGCCTTCAGAGGGAGCTTGAGCGCTGGAGAGATGGGCAGAGAGGAAGCATCTGAAACTCAACAAAGGCAAATGCAGGGTCCTGCACATGGAGAATAATAATCCCAGGCACTAGGACAGTGCTGGGTCCTTGTGTCCAGCAAGTGAATCAAGCCATGCAAGGGGTGAATGCAGTGATAGCTGTGCTAGTACTGAATTGGCTCTCCTCACATACTGCTCCTTTTAGTGACACCCAAATGCACTTAAAATTATCGGTTTCACGTTGTTACTTAATAGTTAAAGAGAAGTTGTTTAATAAATACTTAAGATCATCTCTCCATTCAGAAGAGGGAGCCAAAAAGCCAAATTCAGGGAATCCTGGGGGCTGTAGAAACAGGAAGGCTGCTGAGAACACACACATGCAAATGGCAAATTTGATTACAACGATGGGCTGTCTGCTTTGCAGCTCCTGGAAGCCCACCCTCAGCCATAAAAATGCAAAAATAGTGCAACAGGCAGTGTGGCAGAACAGGGCTCTCTGTATTCATTCACAATTAGGTGTTCTATTCTGTTGTCACCAGATGCTGCCACGCACATTACACAACAGAAATGGGATTAGCAGGAATAACAAAAACCTGTCAAAGCACAAAACCATGGCCTAGTAGTCCTGACAAATTAAACAGCCTACAATGAGTGCCAGAGCATGAAAATCACTCACCCTTCCTCTACTATCTCTTAGAGGTAGGCAGTAAATGTCTTCTTAAAGGCAGGCCACCATGCAGCCAACACTAGATGTAGAGGAAAAAAGGCGTTTTCATTTCTGATGGAGAGTAAATTAAGGACAAACCACCTTAACGTAACAAGTAAATATCTGAAAGATGGATGTTTCTTTCTGTTAAATATGGAATAATTCACATCCTGCTATGGCTTAAGTGGCCTACGTTAGCAACCCTGTAATACCCCAACAATCCATTTAAACACGTAGGAGCTTCCATGGAGTGCTGTTAGTTTTATTTGTATTTGTGTAATGCAAGATAAAATAGGCCCAATAGCTACGTAAAACTCATGTTTTTCTAACCATGTTCATGCTGGTGGGTCATCAACATGGGATGTTGGAAGATTCAGAGCATGAGGGAAGACTCTTTGAACAGAAGCTAGCTCCAAGGCTGGAAACCAAGTGCCAAGTGATGAGTTGTGTATTACTCTGGGATGGCTGCAGTGTTCATAGGTTTTTAAGATAAAAACAGAAAGCTTGTGTCTATTACAGCCATTTTACCTATCTTGAGTTTAATAATGGTGTCATTAAACTGAGCAGCCAACTGTGCTCGAAATTTTTCTAGAGGTATATGACAAGTTGCTTTTTGTAGCACTGTTGTCCATCCTCCATCAAACTCATGTCAAAAGCAGTGACTTGCAAAAAGCTTTTTCATGTGCTTTTTTCAAGGTTTCTTTTGGTTTTGTGGGTTGCCTGTCACTCATCCTACCTTAATATTCCCTGTAGATGGTGATCACTGTCCATTTCTCTTGCATCTGTAGAGCCCTTTAGCTGGATGTTTTTCTCTGAGCCATTCTCAGACACTATTTGCTAGTCCTAAACTTGGTGAACTTTTATTCTTGCCATAACCTCAGCTGTACTTTTCTTCTTTTTTTCTACATGTGATTTCTAATAACAGAAGTGATGTGCACATCTGCTGTAGGGAAATAGGAGCTAAGTGGCTGAAAGATCAAAATCTTTAGGCAGTTTTTTAGATGATACTTTCCCAGTGTGCTTTTTTCCTCCCCTATACTTCTTTATCCTCACTTTTCTTCCTCCCTAAGGGGTGGCAGATAAGTCATTCAGCTTTAGTGCTACTGTAAGTTTAGATGACCAATTCAGCAAGGGTGACAAATGCTACTTTCTTGCCTCTTTCCTGACCCCATAAGATTTCCAAGATTTCTTCTGGGAATTACTTACAGAAGATGTATTTCTTCATCTGTGGCACAAACCCCATTTTTCCCCTTTATTTCCGCCCTCTGAGAAAGTCCTTGGAGTAATAGGTAAAATGTCAGAAATAATTAAGAAAAATACTGATATACACTGTGGCAGAGAATTATACCTTTTGAGATGGTCATTGCCATCATCTGTAATCAGTCCCCTGACAGATATAAATATCAGCTTTATCACCTTGTTTTAGATGATGATGTCTTGAATCAATGTTGATGAAGACTATATTTTGGCAACTTCAGTTAAAAGGAAAGAAGAGTTTCAACTGCGAAGCAGAAAACATAAGTTCAAAGTAGAGCAAGTACCTGACACAGAATACAGACATTCCTTTATATAATATCTATTCAATCCTGTTCATAAAAAATCTTTCTCATATGAGAAAAGGGAGGACAATAGCACAGTTCTGTCCCCAAAAAATTCTAAGACCTTGTTTTTTGCTTGGCATGAAGACGGTGTATCCAGTGAGTTAGAGCTTGTTTTTCGCTTGGTGTGGAGACCATGCATCCAGTGAGTACCATGCCCAGGAGCAATGTCTTTTACTTTCTGGGCTAAGTGGCTATTTGGATTATTAGGTGTTTATGTCCTTAAGAAAGAACCTTTTTGTTCTGCATCTTAAAAGAAAAGATCATATTTATTTTCAGGGGAAATGTATGATGACTAGATTTATAGTACCATGTGCTCAAAGATCAAATTGCATGACCACAAGCATTTATATTTTTATTTATAGGAAATAATATAAAGGAGCAAGAAGCTTATGTGCAGCTAAAGTGTTTAGCATTTATCTTTTTCAAAATGCATTAGAAAGGCAAATGGACTTGGAATGCCAGTTAAAAAGCTAGGATCACTCACTGTAATTTATTACTTTTTACATTTAGGTAGATTCAAAGTACAAGTTATAGTGCCTGCAGTTCAACTGCTCTACTATATTTTATGAAGTACAAGGTAGCAATTGGTTGCATAAGGGACTAAAGATTTGGTACTAAATCCTCTTCAACTTTTAAATGCTACCTCTGTATTCTTTGATTTTTAAAAAAATGCCTCAACAGCTATGTCTACATAGTAAGTGTGTACTTTAACCTGCTTTGGAATGGATCTCCATATAAAAAGCCTTGCATCCACATGCAAATCTCTGCAGATCACTCAGCATTTTCTGGACCTCAGGAATTCTAGGATATTGGGACAGTGCTCAGGGCCAGAGTTCTCATGGTCTACATTACACTTAAAAATTAGCTGGGTCCCAAGTCCTCAACAGGGGCATGCTTCACATGATGGACAATCCCTCAAGTGTTTAAGTGAGTGTAAACAAACTAATCTGCTCCCTCAAATCTTTCATATAAAAGCTATATTCTTCCAGAAACTTTTCTAGAATTTTTCTGGTATGTTTTGACCTCTCTTTCTCTACCTTTAAATTTCTTTTCTCCTTCTCTATCTATTCAAAGCAAAACTATCAAAGGAACAATTATCCAATAATAATTATTATTAGCATCACAGATACAGCAGGTCTCTGATGACAAGCAATATCTGTGTTCATTTTCATTACACACCTATGAAAATCCACTGAAGCTGACTTGGGGAAGTCTACACATTGCTGCCTTCATAGAATTCTGTATTCTGGAAGCATGGAAAAGTCCCTGATGCCTGAGATGTGCATGGACTCTCATGGAACATGATATGTGAATATAATCGAATATTGGTATCAAGGAGATGAAGAGTATGTTGTCTTTTCATGTAAATGTATCAGCAAAGTCCCCAGAATTAATTTCTGGAAGCAGTAAGGAAAACTGACAGAGCATAGCAAGGCTGGAGACTTTTTCTCGTTGCTCAGCAGACTGTGTTGAGTGGCTGAGCTCAGCAGAGCACCACACACAGTCAGTAAAAATTATTGGCATCACCTGAAGGTTATTGTAATCTCTGGAAGACTGCCTGTCATGTGGATAGGTTTCACACACAATGTGATGTGTGGTATGTAGCAAGTTTTGCATGTTTTCAGTAAGAATGCAAACCCAAGAGCTGCAGAGCATACCTGTGCAGAAATAGCTAAGGAGTAACAAAACATTTCCTCCTGGTGCCCCAAAACCTGGTTCCACTGGAGCTTCTGCAAATGCCCCTTATCCTCTCCTCACTGCTGGCTCCACACTGCTTTGAAACAAGCTCTGTCCAGCTGACATTGCAAAGGCTGAGTCTGCATTTGAATTTTAGCTTGGATCAGATGGGAACTTTTAAAGTAGGTCTTGTGATCATCTCCATCATTTATGCTTTCGCTCATGTTGAAGAACAAGTGCATGAACTGGAATTAATTTTGAATAAAAGTAAGCCAACTAGATCTGATATGCTCAAAATAGAAATAGGTACTTGGTCTGTGGGATTAAACAAAAGATAGTCCAAAGTGAAAATAAATAATTAAAATTTCTTGTAAGGTAGATTTCTGGTCCTCACTGTCAACTGTTTTGCTCTGAAAATCTTCTTCCTCTACTCTGCACTGTTTGCCAATGTGGATGTAGCTTAAGGTTCAGCTGAGCTTTTTTTTTTCCAGTGTAAAAAGATCTTTCTGATGGCTTCAGAAATTGTTCAGTCTATCTGTGGTTCATGTTCTTAAAGTGTGAATTGAGGAAGATAATACTTAACCATCTTTATCAAACAGTACCCAGAAGAAAGCCCAAGCAAGTCCAAAGTGTAGTAATATTTTAGCTGTTACTACATCTCCAGGATCCTCATACAATTCTCTTTTATATATATATATATTTGTTTATTTTTATATATATATATATATATATATATATATATATATATATATATTTTAAAGTTGCTTATCTGAACTGTAAAAATACACCAAAGTTGATGTCAGTGCACATAACCAAATCCTCTTAATATAAACTCTGCGTGGTTTCCCATATGATTTTTAGTGCCTGGTAATTGTTTATGGATCAGTTTCCACTGAAATACTCCTTATTTGTGTATTTAGAAAGGTGAAGGAGAACAGCAGCTTCTCTTGGGGTAGCAGACAGTTGCTAAATAAATTTCTACTAAGTAGGTGCACTGTCACCCTAAATGGGGCATAAATAATGAATCAAATTTTAGAAATAATGATCTTAACTAGGGCAGATTGGTGCTGTGAATGTTTCGTGAGAAAACAAAACCACAATTTTTTGTCTTTTGTTTCAGCTGTTTTAATAATGCTCAAATTTTTTTCAGTGAGGACTTCAGGTCAATTGGATTGTTTCCATTTAATTGAGAAAATAAATAAATAAATAAATAAATAAATAAATAAATAAATAAATAAATATCCAAATGAAAATATATTTAGGTGGGGTTTTTCCTCCTTTTGAAAAAACAGAGGTACTTAGTACACAACACAGGAATTGCTTAATACACTGGGATATCAATCCATTTTTGTGGAATTGCAAGATAGCATGATAAAACACAATTTGCTATTACTGTTGTTGGCAGTACTTTGAACTGGTGAAAGATGCATTCCTTATTATTCAGAGGTATTTTACTTTCTGTGTTAATATATGACAAGTATACAATCAGTTCTATAAGTCCTTGAAAGATTTGAGATTCCCTTCAGTATTTTAAAATTAGGTTTGAGCCATCCTAAGTTTCAGCATGAGTTCTCATTGGCAGCATGATGTTAATAAATCATCAGAGTCGCAATGATCAACTGGCTTATTTAACACTGTACAAACAGCAAGAACTTAAACTGGGCCAAAAGCCCCACTCTTTGCCATTAGGAAAGTTAATTATTTCACACTGACAGGTTATTAAGTTCTCTCTAGCCCCAGAGTTAATACGAAAAATATTTAGAAGAGATTCTTGGGCAAAGAATAAGTTGGGTCACATCTGACCCCAGATCGAGCCGATCTGTTCCAGGTGAGACCATCCCTGCTAGCTCTATTCAGAGCCTCAGCTTCTACACCTGAAAAATGGGGGAAATTATCTTGACCCTTACAATGTGGTTACAGATTTACTGGGTCCCATTCATTTCAATCCATTTTCTACTCCTGTTGTAGGATAGTATTTCCCAAGTGTTGTAATCTTTAAGCAATTATCTTAGACTTCAGTCGGACTCGGCTCATTACCTGTTTCTCTGGTTTCCATTCCCTGCTCATCTTTCTTTGATGTTGCATTTTTATACATTACTTTCCCCACATGCACTTGTAGGATTCAGCTTGTATTGGCCTTATTAAAACTTTCACCATCTTCATAATGAACTGGCTCTGTTTTCTCATTTCATGTAATGAAAAGAAACCACTGTCAAATAGCAAACATTAATGGCACAAATTTCTGCATCTCACTAAACAGAAACACTTAGATCATCACCTGATAAATTTAGTGCAATTTGATCAAACTCTGTCTCCTTCAAAACACCAGCCTGGTATCTAAATTAGGTCTTAGATTAGAATTGTCATCAAGTCCCTTTCCTCTAGGGAAAACCAGAAATATTTGGAAAATAATTCAGCCCATATGAGGCAAATCATTAAATACAAGATGAAGGTATGTGAACACTCTCCATGGAGCAGAGGAGCAGCCACAGACCCCTGGATTCCTGACTTCACATCCTTTTCAGAAGGAACGTCCACATATGCCATATTCTTCAGCCTGCCAAAAAGGTAATGCTGAGAAGATAAGAAAAAGGGACCGAAGATCATGACTGCCATGGAGATGAACAAGTGTCCACTATTTTTTCTGATGCCAGAAGTGTGGGGATTAAATGAAGGCAACATGCACAGCCTCAGAGGGGACCAAGATGGTTCTGCACCGTGCAAGCCTGCATGCTCTGCGTATTGATCCTTTATGGAGCAGGTCAGTAGGCAACTGGAGAAGTTCGTGGAAGAGAAATTCACCAAGGCCTGCTAGTGGGAAGTCTCTAAGCTGCAAATTTTTGGAGGCTGGCAAAGTTTTCTGGGTAAATATCACTAAATGTTTCTTCCTTGCTTGTACTAACTCCCAGTCATCCCCTTGGTCACTGTTAAGGCCAACAGGGCTGAACGCACATCTTGCACAAGACATTGTAAGACCTCTTTTCTGATATTCAGTACCTCAGCTGTCTGCATTTGCTAGGTGGAGGGAATATGTGTCTGTTCACAAAGTGTGGTTATGGGGTCCTGGTGGAGGAAGGGCTGTTCAGACTTACTCATGGGCCTGCTCTGGCAGCCAAGCTGCACCTATGCATTAGCATTGGTTAAAGTTTCTAATACAGCATTAAATTGAATTTGAAACGAATGAGCTGATAGAAATGCTATCTGGATGGTCACATTTTAGATCAGCAAGACTGGATTTCTTTTCATTTGAGAGGACTCTGATCTAATTTTTCGCCTTGCCACCAGATTTTTATTTCTCCCAGTCGTGGATGTATTGGGCTACATCCTGGTAAAACACACAAATATTTTCTAACTGCAAACCATCGTGTTTCAGTGGTCTCAGCTTTTCAGATTGTTATCTGCAACTGTTATTCCTATGCTATTGTAACCACCACTTTTTTCCAGATTGAATGTGCTGCTATTTGAACTCTGATCCCATGGATAGACTGTGAGCAGTCCCTTTAGTAGGATGGCAAATGCTGTGCTGCTAAACCACGGCCATAAAATGGGAATTGTTTCTTTGTATACAATGACCACTGAAAGAAGAAAATAAGCTATAGTTTTTTACTAATGGATGAATTATGTGAATTAAAATATTTAACCATTTTAAAGCATGGAGTGTGGATGTGCTAAGTTGTTTTTGGGATTGAATTTCTAATAACTTTTTTAATTGGAGGTTGAATTCAATGGTCCAAATGGGGAGATCTTAATAAGCATGTAAACCACTAATCACACCACTAGGCAGATCTTGATGTATCTTCAATAATTAATTCAGGCAGATATCCTTAAATAATTCAGTGATTTTTAATTAAGGAAAATAGGGTATTTAGTTGATTTTTTTAGTCTGGGGAATATTTATCAACATGATTCCATGCCTTTACTTTTCTCTAATATTTTTTCTTTCCCTGCTTGTTATTTTATGACTTTTGGATTCTTTCTTAGTTAAATATTTTTCTAAGAGCAGAGACTTTGATTTGTAAATGTGAATGTGATCAATAAAAACTTATGGCTTCAAAGTGTCCTTATTTATATTTAAATCCTTCCTCTCACCTGCTGTTTGCTGCTTTTTACTTATGTCACCATTCCCACTGGAGCTCAGAAAATTTAGCTGGTCCTCTCTAAACTCCCAGACATGTTCTTTTCCCATGTACTCTTCCGTCCCTGCAGCTTCTGATGTAAAACAGATTTAAGTTTGCGTAGAGCAGAGGTCAACATGAAAGCTTAAAACAAAACAAAACAAAAAGCTGGCATTCAACTTCTAGCTCTGGTTCTTATTATAACTCAAAGCTCTATTTTAGTAATTTAAAAATGGTAGTATTGTTCTACATCTATAACCTGCCTTTCACCGAGTTTCTTAATGACTGTGATGCCCAGTTTAGATAAACTTCTAGACTGGCTGATGAGTATTTGGATGAACTGCAGGCAGTTGTGCCACAATGGTAAAACTGACAATTATTTTGCAAAATGATCTGTGTGAAGTTTACATTTATTTTGCTTTAGATTATGGCCAAGAGCAAAGCTTTGAACTCATTTCTCCTATTCCTGAGTAGTTATTTGCAAAAGCATTACTCTGGTGAACCTTTTATATGGGTATTGGGAGCAGTGGCTACATGAGATCCCTTCAGTGACATATTTCCTAAAAGTTTATTGCCAAGTGCTTCAAATATTTATTCTTTTTTTTTAAGCAGACCAACTTTTTCTGTTCTCTATTTTGTACTATCACATCCCTTTCTGAAAGGCTCAGTAAATAATCGTGAGTTAAGTGTTGAATGAGGATTAAATGCTGCATGTTACGGCTCAATGTGTTAGTCCATTTACCAGTGTTGTATACACATACCCAGCCTTCTGCATTTTTCAGTGTTAATCAGATGGAAATAGCAATTGGAGGTGTAATTCAGTGTTGTGCTTAAGGTCATTAAACCCTGTGGTAATGGGTAAATCCAGAGCCTGCTGTGGCCTTACCAGGCAATTTGGCAAAGAAATCAGTGCTATTTTACTGATACGATGCGAGCCGGACAATGACTGCATCCCTGCTAAGGGACAAAGCCCCACTGTATCAATTTGCTGTATTTTAACCCACATGGAACATGTCCAAGGTGACAAGGATCTAACCTGAGTGCCCCACAGCCTCTCCCCTTCTTGGGTGAGGACTGTATCCAGAACAGGCCTAGAGCTGCTCCTCAGTGAGTGCCAAGAGTGTTTGTCCTTCTGCTCTTCACTTCAACAACCATCTCAGGAGTAAATTTCTGCTTTCAGTAAAAACTGCTTTTTTCACAGGAGCTTCATTCATGCAAGATGAACCCTGAGATGAGATAGAAAGTAAAGGAAGATACTTACTGTAATAATTAATTATAAATCAAAATAGAAAAAAATATTGTAAAGATTTAGGCCTTATCTGTAGTGAGTCTGAAATCAGACTGAAGTTAGAAGGACACAAGAGGTATGAGCCCCTTCATGGGAGCTCAGTAAAGGCTGTAGTCTGTAAAGTCTAAGACTAGGTGTCAGCTGTGAATTTGGTATTGATTTAGCACCTCTTTTGCTTCTGGATAAAAGTGACCATTCTTTCTTCAATGGTAATTTATTGCTCCTGTGGTAGAGATGGATTCTTTGTGGAGACAGAAGATAGGGTAGAATGTGGAGAGCAGATTAAAAAGGCACTGGTGAAACAGAGTCCTCTGAAAAAGTGGATGGAGGGGTTTTTACGTCTGATAGCTAAAAAAACATCATGGCCCTAGGGCCTCCAAATGTGTTTGATTCTTTTGTGTGCAATAAGGAATTTGAGCTCTTTGAGCATTTTGGGGAAGGTCAGGTGGTTAATTTTGAAGTGTTTGCCACAGCTGTGTAAATGTTAGAGAATCCCGTGAGGCCTTGAACACATATTATAAACTCAGGAGCTCTGAGGTGGGCATTGTAAGAGGCAGGACTTTTATCACAAGAAAACTGCTGATGGAAAGGGAGAGGCATTTACAGATGATTCTGAGATGGAAGGAAGGAGAGCATAAAATGCCATGCAATTTGGATCTTAGGTGCCATGGAATATTCAAGTAACAGATATCCTTTAGAATCCACTGAAGATTTAAGATTATTTTAATACTTCTCATTCCTTGCTCAAGAGCTTTGTTAAGCATGCCAAACAGTAGAATATTTTGCAAATTTCAACAAATGTTATTGTTAACCCCAAAGTGCTCAAAAATCATGAATTCAATTTCAAAAAAAGTTTTAGAAATTTAAAATAATAGAAACAATACACGGAATACGTTAGTGATAATGTGGCATATTTTCAAGCAGTCTCTGATATTATTGAGAGTTATATACCTTGTCTTTTTATTGTTAGACTTAATATATTGTATACCCTCTATTGTAACAGAAAAAGACTAAATAACTGAGACTTGCATATAATCTTAAGATGGCAATATTGTCCAGAAGGCAGTATTTTTCCTTCAAATCTGACAATCCATCTTCACTCTTGTTTCCATACTAATTACTCATCCACACTATAGTGTGCTGATTAAAGTCAGGAAACTAGAATTTCCCGGTCCTATTTCTACTCTTTTGCATTACAATACTGAAATATTGTAATATTCTGCTGCTCATAATCTTGAGGATTTTTAAATGCTTTTTTTTTTTGTGATGAAATCACCAAAAAGACATTTTGATACTCTGATTAGAGAAGAAGGTGATCATATTCAGTCTTGTGTATGATCAGTGGATTTGTCTGGGCAGTGTTATAATGTGAGAATGGGTTAAACTGAAGAATGTGGTAGAAGATTTTAAAATTATTTTGGGGTTCATGCATAGGAAAACAAGATTTAAAAAATCCTACCTTTGTTGTTGATGCCATTGTTTTGGAGCATATTATGTACAACTCTAGAAGTAAAGCTTTGCATTTCAATGGACTTGCAATTCTTCCTTTGCAAATACAAGATACAGCCCTGAAACTACTACAGGTCTTCATCTGAATATTTGATCACATCCTGTTGAAAGAAACATTCTCTCAAGAATGTTGTTCTTTGGCTAAATTTTCATCATCATCAAGGGCTCAGGTAAGAGTTCACGTGCTTTTGAACTCCTCATATTCAAGAAATGGTTGCATAGAAATATGGCAATGCATTGCATTTTGTTTGCTGGAGACTCAGATTCTGTCCCCCTTATTGTCCTTCCATAATTACTTCACAGAGGATCACCAAAATAAATATGAGTATTTATGGAGAGTTGACTGTCTCAACTCATAAGCAGGACAATCAAGACACTATTATTTTCATGAAAATTCTTTTTTATGCTTAAAAAGCTGCATTGTATTTACTTAAACCTTTTTTTTCCCCTCCTTTTTTCTTCCCTTGCAGTTGGAGTTAAGTGGAAATTCTGTCTTCAGAATCTCAAGTTTCAAAAGCAGCATAACTCTGGATTTTGGATGGTCTGGCTTCCTTTTCCAGGGATGTGTCAAGTCCAGTATTTCAGTGTGAAACACTGATGTGACAGACTGCCATAATGCAATGTGTTTAACCACCTCAATGATGCATCAAGTGAAAGGAGTTCCCAAAGATTCAGTTCACACATGCACACACACACAAAAAAATGAGGGGTAAACAGAATGGGAAGCGGAACATAAATCTTTTTCACATAGTTTGGCACAAATTCAATTATAATTTGTAAATGTTCAATCAATTAGACCATTCAGTTGTTTAACTTATAACTTTGAAGGCAGATTATCTTTTCCAAGAGGAAAGCTTCTTTTAACCAAGACCTTTTATGTTAACTGCTCCAGAAGGAAAATGCTACATGAATAGAGATTCAGGAGAAAAGTGTGTAATACCAGGATGTCTTTGGCTGAATTTCAAGATTTTCATAGGAACAGGCTAACCTTTAAAGTGCCAAATGACATACAAACACTCCTCAGCTCAGAAGAAAAAAGAAACCCATGCTTTTTTGCCCCTTACACTAGAAATAGTAATCTAGTGTCTTTATAATGTGTAATATTTATAGTGATAATTTAATATTAGTTGCAGGTACATTTGGAAGTTGAAGAAACTGCATAAAAGCCCATTACTTTGTCCTTAATTTTTCAGTCTCACTTTCACACTGGTTTTACTCATAGCCTCTTTAAGTTCAAAACCTGTCAATTCCCATAAAAAATATCGTAGTCTTCATACATTATCAATAGGTGCTTCTCAAACCTTGGGAATTGCAGTTGCATGGCTTGGCTGGCACCTGGGTGCCATGGAGGGAAGACTTATAAATATAGAGATACAGAAAACTAAGAATGAGAACGGAAGGAGATCAATACCAGGTGATACACAACGTTCACTGTTGTGTTTTTTGAGTTCCAGCTCTGTCATCAGGGCTGGAAGAACCCTTATTAAACATTTTTTCCTGCTGCAGGTGCAGAGAGTGGGAACACTGGTGAGTTTGGCAGTCCCATGATGGCACCAGAAGAAACACTGACACAATGGAGCTGGAGGTATGTCCCCTCTGCAAACCTGCAGGGCTAGTTCACTGAACATACTTTATGTGGACAAACCAGAGCTGTCTGCAGTCTGGGAGCAGTTTGGAGCAGTTAATGAGTGGCTGTGGTCCACTGGCAAAACAGCAACTAAAATATTGTTCAAACTGAAAACATTGCATTTACTCTCTCTCCTATTGAAGGCAGTCGCTGTGTTGGCTGCACAAGGATTTTGACTGAGCACTGAACTTGTAGACCAAAACTAAATCATAACCAGAGTCTGTCTGAAATCTTGTCTGCCAACAAGCACAACAGAAATGATGTCTGTCCAAGCACTGCTGCTGCTGGGTTAAGACATTTTGTAAGGCTGAGCTGCCTCACTAGCTCTGGCTGAGTTCAGGAGTCTGGCTGCCTGCTTTTGACTGCATGTAACCTTTTCAAAAGCACCCAAATATCTTGCAAGCCTGAATCTCATTGAAAGGCAGATAGCTGAGGGCTGACTAACATAAACAGCCTAAATGCAGTGAAATTGCCTGGAATGGTCTCATAAACCTCAGAGCTCTCATTTTGCCAGAGTTTAGGTAGTTGTACTCTGTAGAAGCTTCAGAGTTACCGGCTGAGTGCTAAACAGTGTTTAGTTGGCCAAAACTGGCTGATTTTTGGAAGAGAAAGTGGCTGGTAATTTTTTTCAGCCTCCCATTGCCCCTGTCTGTTGATCTGCTGTGGGACTTTGCACTGGCCATGAGATATTGGTCTGTAGGTGTGTGATACTCCGTGCCTGCTCCATGCGCCATCCAAGGTGGTGTTGAGTGTGGGGTGCTCGCACAATCCTGTGGCATGCCAGCTCTCTTTAATTCAGTGAGGACTGGAGGATTTTTTTCCCTGTGGATCTTTTACATGCAAGTCAGGCTTCACATAGTCCACAGTCAAAAAAAAAAAAAAAAAAAGAAGAAAAAAAATCCTTCACTACAGAGACAAATAGCAACATGTGGCTGGAAGATAACAGAAATGTACATGCAAGTGCAAAAATTAAATATGGAAATATGAAAATGAAGTTTTGGGGGTTTTTTTAAGCAAAAAAACTGATTCACTTTTCATTGCTGGAAATTGCATGGGGTTTTATTTCCTCAGCAGTTGATCTCAGAAAAAAAAAATAGAAAAAAAATCCATAGATGCACCATCACTGTACCCTGACTTTTTGGTTTGCTTTGGAAGTGGGAGTCTTTTGCAAAACTTTGCAGCTGGCCTGAAAAACAACAAAAAAGATAAAGGCAAAGGAGTACATTAGAACTAAATGTGCAGAATGCAGATGTGCAGCCTTTCTGCCTTCCCTTCTCTGCCTTCAGTCTTCCTGCAGTGTCATACCTTACCAAGTACAAGAACACTGGATTTCTTTTAAAAGACTGTTTCTTCCTTTTCCACTGTCATTTTCTGCAGCTCCTCCCTTCCTCTGTATCCCTTCTCCTTGTCTGCAGCCCACATCTTTGCCAGATAGTTAATGTAAAAATGATTACCTCAGCTTCTTGCAGGCTCTGCCCCTGCTCTTTGGTGGTTTAAACAAGCTGCCTGGTTGCTGAAAAAAAATCACAGTGCTCAGCAACGAGGCTGGTTGTCTCGGAGCCACATCATCCTGGAGGTGGCTGTTAAGAGCTGCCTTCAGGAGTAGCTATCTCCAGGAGATAGATACAGACTCCAGTGTTAAAGAGGCAGACTGTTGGGATCACTCTGTTCCTTCTCCTGTTAATGACTGAGTCTGTATTTACAGAGGAATAAAGTAAAAAAAAACCACCCATGGTCCTGTAATTTTCATTAGTCCCCAAGAAATAAAATTATTGAAGTACTCTTTGGAAGAGAAGAAAATGAGTTATCTAGGCTTCCTCTTCCTATGCAGGGATTTTGTATGATTTTTCTCCATATTGCATTTCAAAGTGCATGGTGCTGGGACTGTCCCTCACCAGGGGCCTTTGCTGTGTCAGGTACAATTACAAACCAAGGCTAATTGGGGTCAATATTCCATTATATGAAGCAAAGTGATAAGGAAATGAGCTTTTATCTGAAAGTTACTGGTCCTGGCCTGTGTGTGGAGGCAGTCCTGACTGGAAAGAAACACAGGCCTATTTTGCACTTACAGACACCAAATTTTTGGGGTGCAAAAATTAGCAGTGACTTATTGAGTTTTCCTATCAGAATACATCCCGAAAACTGCTAGTGCTCCAAGTCTGAGATGCATTTTTTGCCCTGTAAAACACCAGAAAACACTTTCTATTTAAAAATTTTAAAAATGTGTGTAGTTTGATAGTTAATTAGCGTCAATATTATCTAAAAAGACAGCTTGACAGCTTTCCATTAAACGAACAATAAATAATCTAAAATAGGAGTGGTTTATCAGTCCCATGCTATATAACATGAGCCTCGTGACAGCCCACCCCTCATGGAGGGGTGCAGGGAAAGGCCATTAAAATAATTAGGGAAGCTGGTCCCATCTCTTTCCCATCTGACTAATAATAAGTTGTGCTACAGAGCATGCTGTTCTAAAGCTTGGAGAAGGCAGGACCAAAGTTAAGCCTAGAGGTGTTCATGCCAGGCATACAGGGAAAAGGGAAGAGAGTCTGGTCCTTTCTGTGGGTGTATTGTAGTATGCAGACCCCAAAGCAGAACTCAGGCAGCCTTGGTTGGTGTCCTTGTAGACAGTCTTTTCCAGCATTCCCCTTGCTTGGCTGTTATTGTTGTCATTTTCCTTTGGGTTTTTTGGGTGGAATCTCAAGGAGCCCCAGTCTGCAAGATGTTGTGACTGCAGAATATGAACCCAGTAGAGTCTTGTGCTCAGCAAGTCCATGTCTGATAGCCTTCCGTGGTGATGTCTCCGGCTTAACAAGGTGCTCAGCACCCTGAGCAATGGGTATATGAAAACATAAGGTAGTAATCAGAGAGAAAATTACATGGTTTTTATAGTTCATATAAGTCTAAAGAAATTAGTTTGGTTTTTTTTCTTTTTTTTTGACAGAGTAATATCATTATCCAAATGAGGCAGGCATCCTTTTATTGCCTTCCATTGGCTTTTCATTGTCACCCATGCACCATTTTCCCACATTTTGTGCTTTACTTTGCACAGGTATTTACTATTCTCCAATTGTTTCCACTACTTTGAGATCTGATTTTCTGTTTCCTTTTCTTCATGTTTACTTTTTGCTTACAATGCTTCTCATTAAACTTTTTCTTCCACTTGACTAACTCCTTTCCGATTGTTTTTATGCTTTGAAGAGTGTCTTTTACTATCTCAGATGTACAAATTGTGTAGCTTAATTTATCTTCATCTTCCACCATATAGTATAGTTCCTTTAACCACTCCTCCTGGTTTCCCCAGGTCAACTGATCATGTTCAGAGACCCTGGAAGGGTAACCTGCCCTGAAGATTCCTCGTACCTGCTCATTTCCTGAACAGGAAACTGTTGACTTTCATCTCCTCACTACCACAGGTAACTCCAGATATTCATTCAATATTCAATATTGTATGAGTCAGAAGGAGATTATGAGATAGATTGCTTCTTGTGTTTAAAAGGTGCAAAAAATGGTAAAAGCTTTTCATTTTGCTTACTCCTGATTGGCTCCAAAGAGATAGGAAAGTGGAGATGCAGACAGTTCCATACCTACTTGGAAGGTTCCAGTAATGAGAAAGCATTGCTCTGGTCTGTCCTGCACCTCTCTATGATGCACTGAGGGCTGTGAATATCTGAGTTACTGTGAGCACTGGAGCAGATTTCCTTCCCTGGCTTGTCAAAGGCTGGGTGGAGACCGAGTCAAAGTACTGTGAGCATTCCAAAACCAAAGGCTAATCAGACCCTTCCTTAATACACTGAGCATTCATTACCAAATTTCAGGGCACATGTTCCTTGGAATGATTGCTTAAAGAAGGCACAGGTAAAAAATGAAGGAGTATGATGTATTCTTTGTATATGTCTCCTCTCATGGAATAGGTGGAGGATGTACAAAACTACAGTGAATTAACATGCAGTAAGTGTGCTCATACCTCATATATTAAATAAACAGCTCTGCTGGAGAAGTATACCTGACCACAAGGCCTTTACTAGCTTTCATAAGAGCAAAATAGGCTATATGATATTTACTCAGTTCTTCGCTCTGAAAACCTTTGGAGTTATCTATCTTAAAATAAAAAAAAAAAAATCGACACAAAGACACACCACACACAAACAACCACAGGAAAGGGGGGAAAAAAAGAAAACCACAAATACTTTCTGCTTTCTAGTTCTTGTAGTTTCATTTAAAAAAAATCTCTGAATCCAACCCAAGTTGAGAATTGTTTTATTGTATCAAGGAAGTAGTCTATATATTGCAGCACCATATCCCTGGCAGGAGCCAGGGTCTAAATATTCAGTTGAAGACACAGAATTTTGTGATAGCAAGTGAGGACTACACTGCTTTAGACCCAGGTCCCTTATGTTCCAGTAATTCAAACTGTTGTAATGATGGAGATCCTTGTAGCATACAAGCATCAGATTTCTGTCTATTCTGTTGGATTTAACCTGAATTTGGTGAAATAATGTGATATTGCATACTGACAGCCTAAATAGCCAAAGTGAGGAAAAAATGGTTCCCTTTTTATTGGTTTTGAATTTGCATCTCTCTATTATCACTTCTTGTCCTTGTGTTATAAAACAAGGAGAACAGAAGCACTGGATCTATATTCTCTGGACCAGCCATGGTTCTTTTTATCATATTCTAGAGGAAGCTGTGCTATTGTTTTATACAATGCCATAAGTACTACAGCACTTCAAACAGATCTGTGAAATGCAATTCCTTCTATCCCTGCTGTTACAATTACCTAGGACACTAGAAAAGATCCTGAGCCCAAAAAGTCGGATTAAGATCTCCACTTCTCCATCATGTGTTCGCTGTCTTTCTGTCATTTGTTTTGCAGTTCTTGCTCAGTCTAGGACAGGTTACAAATAATTGCCCCCATCCTAACAAGCAGGCACGTCCAGAGGCAGCTGTTTTTGCTGTTGTGCCCTAATGAGTGAATGACTGAGCCCTAAAGAAAGTAATTTCTTTTCTCTTATCCATTATGTAGCATCAAAACCTGAATTCAAAACTTTCTGCAGTTTTAAGAGGTCTTCCCTCAATGTCAGGGTTTTTTTCTGAGTAAACTGTGCACCTGATACTACTCAGACCCTAATTACTGTAAGTCAGGCATTTATTTCTTTCCACAAGAAACCCTTTTGTGCCACTAAAATACAAAAATGCCTAACTGACTGACTTCCATATAAAGGGGGAGGGGAAGCAGCCACACATAACTTGAGTTACTCGAGCATAAGCTATTTTTATTCAATTGAGACCTTTAGTTCAGATTAGGATCATAGCTTCCTTTGAATGTACAAGTTACTTTGAGTTCTTAGTTCAGTGTTGAAAAACTAACACTCCTAGATATCCTGATATGTTCAAATAAAAATCCATTAGGAACTTCTGAATATAAACCTCACTGAAAAGTTGAACTTACAAAAGTGCCTGTCTGCATTGTATATTAATCTTTACAGAAAAATAAGGAAACAAGCTAAAGTAGCAGGGGAAAAGTCTTGTTTGTATTTTGCGTCTTAATATTGGGAGAAGAAGACCAATATATATAGCAACAAATTTATAATGGATGCTGAGAAAACAATGGAAAGGTTGTGATAATGGAGAGTGGTATGGGAATTTTTTCTTCTTATATTTCTGTGTAGTAAGAAGCAATTGCACCAGTGTCAGATTCTCTTCGAAGACTATTGGTTGGTTTGCCTGTTTATTTATTTATTTATCATATATTATAAGGGAAATATATTTTGTTATAGGCTAATATTCATATAATAATAATAAATGACACAATTTTTATGCTATTACTCCACTGTCTTAAAAAAGAAGGCCACTATTTTAACAGATGGAAAAGTCAGAACTGACCAGGAAGTAAAAAAAAATAAAGCCAAAACTCTTCTCTAAAACTAATACATATGAAGGAGGTTGTAATTATTTCCTTCTCTGTAACTTGCAGCAACATATTGAAAGTTAATAAAGATAAATGTAACATTTACTGGGTAATAAGAGATTGTGGAAGGAAATAAACAAACGTAGGATATAGTGCATCTAAGTAAACACAAAGGTTGTAAAACCGTCAAACTTAAATATCAAGAGCACTGCAAATTAATGCTGCACACAATAGACCCTTTGGAAGCTAACTTAATCCACCCCCATGTATCTACATGAGGGCCATGCATAACAATGCATGAGCTGGATTTCCATTAGAGTTTCCTCTGCAGGCTGTCAGTTGTTTGAAGAAATAACAATTTCCTAGGCATGAAAGCTTTTTCAGAATGTTCCCACTGATGTGTAATAAAAGTGACTTTACTTTTTTTCGTTCTCCCCTCTCCTTCAGCCCCTCCCCGTGAGATGTGACTTCTGGGGGGAGAAGAGGATGGACTTAGACCCTTGGCCCCCTACCAGTTTACCTTGCCTGGATTATCAGTGCAGGTGTTAAAATAATTGAAGGTGTGGTAGGAGATACAACCCCTAATAGCTTTTACTATGTGGAGATTACCTAGGTAGAGAATGCCAGAGTACCTGAAGAATAGGCAAGTGAGTACCTTATTAACATAGCACCATTCAGCGGCAGCTGCATATCTGGAAAAAAAAAACCTTTAAAGAGCCTATTCATCTATGTTAATGGGCCCATTGCACAGTACATTGTGTGGGAAATTAAGTCTCTGGCTGTGAACTTCCTGTGCTGTGCAAGCTGCCTTGACTCTTTTTTATTGCTTCAGTGTTATTATCTCCTCCTGGAAATAAAAACAATCATGTTCTCACATTTGAGAAGCCAAAACATTCCCAGATAACAAACTGGTTGAAAGTTTCTTTTGTTTCCCTTATTAAGTGAAAAAATATGTTTTGAAATTAAAGTAAACCCTAAATTAACATCAAAGCCCATCAAATTAGCTGAGCTGTCATATGCATGACAATGTTGGGTTTTCTTTTCCCCCCCCTCCCCTGTAAAATACACAATTTAAATTGCTTTCGTATTTATTGTTCCTTCCTTGGAATTAATTTTTGCCACAAAATATGTTAATTTATTCAAATGAGACATGATTTTTGAATGTTTGACTGGCAAAAGAACTGCTTTCCTGCTGAAAGACTGAGGTAGAAAATAATATTTTTTTGAAAGCATTTCTCAAAAATATATGCTCTTTCCATTTTAGCACAGAGTGGACCATTTCTTTAAAACAAGGTCAAGGAAAGTATATTTTAAAAAATTGCTTATTCAACTTCTTTTCAAGCTTTGTCATGAATTCGAGAGTAATAGACAAGGTTGTGCAGTCTGTATCACCTTCAAGAAAGAATTATCATCAAATATTTAAACAATTTTCCATCCTCTCTTTATGATCCAAGTGCTGCACATTGCATCATCGTCATCATTATCATCATTATCTTCATCATGCTGATAAAAGGACTAATGATCAATACTAACTGATTACAACTCAATTAAGGAGGATCTTTTCAGTGTAAATTTTTTTTAATCTTGCCTCTTCTAGTCCTTCTGCATTTTCAAGTTAACTTAATATGTTCCACTATTTAACATGTTTAATGAGCATACTGGAATATAAGTAAAATCGTTATTTAATGTGCTGTACTGCTTCCATGGTACGTACTCAACTTCCCTTGGGCAACAGGAATATATAAAGAGCGGCCAAAAAATCCCTGAAATTTCATGGTTAGAAAATGAAAGTTCTTGATATTAACTGCAATAGAATTTACCTCTTCAGATAAGCAGTTGTCTAGAATCCTTGAAGAGATGGCCAGGAGAAGCTCTGAATCAGTTACCACGTAGTAGAGAGTGTGAGGAAGCCACTGTGGGAGCAGCTTCCTAGTAAAGATCATCATTTTATCTAGTCTGTCTGCACAGACATCCCTTACAACCATCCTATTATTTTTCATCAAAGCCTTATCTATGAGCTCTTTGGGGCAAGGATGGCTTGGCACACATGGCACCTTGCTCTGTTTTCTGTGCTTGATAGTGCTCGACAGTGTTATCATAATGCAAATTATTGTTGTTCCTGGTAGGGACTGCACTGAGTGCTCTTCGCTTATCTGCAAGTCTGACAAGTGATAATACAGCAACATCAGAGAGGAAATCAATATTTCATATTAGTTAATGATTTAATTATGGAAATTCTTCCCTTAATGCCATTTGTTAACTAAAGTCACCATAAATTGTATTCTGTTCAGCTCATCTTTCAGTGGCACTCTGAATTACACCTTCCTGACATTTAGATATTGGAATATTAAACAGATTTCTCTTTCCAGTCCGGTCCAACACTTTGTTCACAATGCAGGCCATCTGGGAATGTGTACCCATTAATGATCTGGGAGGCACTGTTAAGAGTTTGCATATTTTAAAAAGTCAGAGAAAATTAGAACTGCAGGAACACCAACGTATCACATTCTCATTACATCAGATTTGTCATCTACATTATTACTTTTTTCCAATGGTATCTTGCATTGCATTTTTTTCCTCTCTGCACATGTGTTTATTTTTTAAAACAATATGCAACCTCTTTTCTTTTTTTAAGGCTGCCATTGCACGTTTTATAGTATGCTGTTGAGAGTTTAAAAATATAGAGTGAAGTCCCAGGCTAGCAATTCCCATTTAGTCAGTTTTACACAGCAGTATTGTTTTTATATAGCAAGTATGCTGTTGGCATTTCAAGAATCACAGAGGCGCCAGTAATTTGGGTGCAAGCAAAATTTTTTGAAGCAGTTCCTGTAAAGATAATTCAGATTAATGGGCCATTTACAGTCTTGCTAACTTACTAACTGGCTATGTGCTCTAGGTAATCAGGGTGACATTACTGCCGGCACAAAAATGACATCTCGTCATCAGAAATTTTCTTCATTGGCATGGAAAATGCCAGGCACATCACCTCTGACTGTGTGGCCACCACATCTATTAACCTTATTGATTTGGAGTCACGCTGTGCCACACTGGAAAACTACTCCCTGCTGAAAGACTCAAGTGGATCAATCCTGAACCATGAACAAAAACTCAATAACTAAATGTGGTAGGCACCTTTCTCCATTAAGTATTCCTCAAAGTAAATCACATTAGAGAGCATCACTGTGAGTAACTTACCTTGGGATTCCATGATCTCCCAGAAACTAACAGGGAAAATAGCAAAATAGGAAGGCAAAAGATTGCATATTGCTAAACATATCTCTCAGTCTTGTTCTCAAATGTCTATCTTTCTATCATGATATTTTAATTTTATTCTACAACTCTGTCCCCCTTTCTAAACCTTAAAAATTTTTCCTTGCTGTTTGTTTTTCATTATGATTGTCCCTGGTAAGTCATCTGATGACAGATGATTAGGAAAAAGAAAGTTTTCTATCCTTTATGAACCCTTCAGCATTTTCACGTATTTATCAGCATTCATTTTTGAGCCCCTCATTGTGACAGGGTTTGAAAATGAAACAAGCCATATAACTCCTTTCAGCCTCATACAGTTAACAAAGAAGGCAACAAAAGGACTTCCAGAGCTTCATATTTCCTGACAAAAGATAGAGGACGGCAGCAAGCCCCATTCATATTTAAATGTTCCTGGCTTTGGAATTAAAAGTCCATCTTTCATGTTACCATTTCCGTTCCTCACTTTTTGTTGGTGTTTGCTGGCAATGAAAACTCTGTCCCAAACATTAATGCGACTCTTCAGTTCAGTCTGCAAAACTTCTATTCTTAGAAAATATTCCTTTTCACAAACAACTGACGATTCCTTATACAGCACTTGCAAATCATTAAAGCTTATAATTATCTTGCAAAACTGATTTAGGACAAGAAAAGTGTGGGTGAAACCACTCTGTGCACATGTGAGTAATGACTGATTATAGCTGAATAAGTTTTTTAAAGGGGCCAGAGGGACCCTTCTCAGAAAAATTATTTACATGAGTAAGGGGTACAGGATGGGACAGGATAATTTCTGTTGCTCACTACTGCTACAACTTTGATTTTGCTCAAGGGTCTGATCTGAGATCTTGACAGCTAAAACCTGCAAGCAAAGAGTTTAATTTTGCATTGGTTTTGGTGTTAATGAGCAGAGCAAAGTTCATTAAAGATACTCCTTGCACTATGTTCAATCCTGCCTGTCATCTGTATACATAATTGTATTACATATTTTAATATTTTATTTCAAAGAAAACTCTGGATTCTGCAAAAAAGGGGAAAGAAAATGCAATGGCATATTAGAAAATATTATCAGTTACTTGGGAAAAAGTGATTTCTCATAGCCATGTAAAAGCCTGGAAAGTATTCTTTTTATTCCTTAGGAAATAACCCTGGGTATCTAATTAATATCATGAAATTAAGGCCATTTATCTGAAAAACTGAAAAAAGATCTATATATGCACCAAAGTTCAGTGTTTGTCCCTGAGCTCTAACACAAGATATACTGTGTGAAAGTCTAACATGGGATACACCATATATCATCTCTATTTAGAGCCCCTAGGCAGGAAGTATGGATAAAAAAAATAATCAAAATTACTGTTTTTCTTTACTGAAAGCCCTCTAAGGAATTCATTGGAATGAGTTCTGTCTGCCCATCTAATTGATAATTATTTAATTAGCAATTTATAATGATAATGGGATTTTACCCCCCACTAGTCCATCTTGTCTGTAAGAAAAATATAAGTAGACAACCTTATGTATTACTTTACCACTTTCGGCAGTTGGCACAAGATATTGTGGGCCAGCGTTGTGATTTCCTACAGTTAAACCATAAAAGCAATGTATTCATATATTTCCTTTGCCCACAGTGTTTCCTTTTCTCATTACCGTGGGTGACTGGCATTCTCACAATGTGTGTGGGTGCGCAGGCTTGTTGTGTCACCGTGGACAGTTCTAAGAGCAGCTTCATTAGTTCTTTTTACAACAAAAGCTAGGTTTTTTTTCCTGCCTTCTCTTTCTTTCCCTTAGTTGGCATGCGGGTTGAATTCTTCTTGGACCCCCTGCTTGACTTTTTTTTTAGAGCTCCTTTTGAACAGTGCAGCAGTGTGAACACTAGGAATTGTAACTGATAGACTGTTTGCAGGAGAACTCATGAAAGTTCTCTTTGTTCACTTCACATCAACCAGGTTTATGCAGACCCTCCCCCATCTCAGGGAAAAGGAAATCCACTTTTAATTATACATTGATGGGAATCACTGTATAGTGAAATTGCATCAAGTGGAGAATGCCCACTTTATTCTCTTTTATCTAAGAATCCAAAAGAAGCACTGGTGTAAAAAAAAATGGATATGCAAGCATAGACTTCCCAATATAGAGCCAGGCCTGCCTAATTTAAATCAATCTGCCAACTCCACTTCCAGTCCTGATTAAAATTTTCAGCTGAATCTTTGCACTGTGAGGGTGTCTTGTCTTTAGTCCTTGAGCCTGGAAGGTCTTCTTTTTGAGACCTTACTGAAAAAAAATTCCAAAAACCAATATTCTTTAATGTGAAAGGAAAGAGGTGTAAGCATAAGATATTTTTTAAATTTGAACTGAATATAGATATTTTTTCCCTTTTTTTCCCTCAGACAAGCATATTGAAATTGTGTAGAAGAATCCTAAGGACAAAAATAAAGGAGATATAGCTAGTGGCAGAATGAAGAGATTGCATAACCTGGTGAGAAGTATAAGTAAATAAGAGAAGCACTTTGTGTCATTTTATGTTGTTGTGCCCAGTGAAATGAATGGAAAAATTTTCAGCAGTATTTACAGGGACCTCTGAGATTATACATCATTTGAGTAATCTGCTAATAAATATGTAAAGTTAATTTTCTCTCTTTCTTAAATTAATATCACAAAATACCATTAATAGAGAAAACGAAGCAGGATATTCAGCTTTACTGTGTATACTATCAAAGTTTACTATGGTTATATTTGTCTTTTGAATCTTCCAGTACAAAAAGGAAATACTGGCATTTTTCTCAGACATTTAGTAAGGAAAGAAATATTTTTGAAATTGTTCTTGGAGATCTTTTTTTTATTCTTTCTTAAATAACTTTATCTTAGTTGTTACAATTCATTTATTTTATACAATTTAGTAGCTGTTTTTTTTATATTTCCTGACCAAAAAAAGTTAACACCTGTAAAAGTGTTGTGAAGACCAAAGGAAAAGCAGCCTGCCTAGAAACATTGTATGATTCTGCCCTTATATGTTTAAGCAGAGTCATGTAAAGGGAGCTGGGTAAGACAAAAATGTTCTCCATGGATATTAGGAGGAATTGGGGCCTGGCAAATGAAAGAAGGCGATGTTGCTAGATCTTACCTCAAAATCCTGATTACCTTAAGGTCAAAGATGTCACTGTTGTGGCGGTCATGACACACATGGACAGTGCCTCTTTCAAGGGCCAAAAAGTGGTTTATTAAACAAAGCAGCCTCTTTTATACACCTTTTGTGTGTTATCACTCGTGTTACAGATTCATTGGCTGCTAAACTACTACAATAGACTCATTGGCTATTACTAACGACAACATACTACCATTGGCCACCTATGGCATAAGCATTCAAGCGTTCAGAAAAATAACAGGTGCAGATATGTTGCTGTTTTCTCCTTCTACTGTTTAACTTTCTTGCTTCTGTTGATACTACATTCTCATGGGTAAAAACTAAAATTAAAAAAAAAAGTTCTCACGGACTTTTCTCACAGTCCTTCTCTAGCCAAAGTAACAGGCCTGAGCTATGATTTCACAAAGGCAATCAGGCCTTCATTTTATAAGGTTTTGCTTAAATGCCACACAAAGACAACAGTGCAATTCTGTCTCACAACAGCACCATGAACGTGTTGAGCTGTTGATGGACCCTTGTCTTAGGGAAACAAATCTGTGCACTACATCCAAGTAGTACGTAGGAAAACTCCATCCAGTTTCCACCACCAATACTGGATACCCTCCTCTGCTGCATGGTCAAGTCAAAAATGAATGACTAATAATTCTTTTGGCCCCATTCAGTTGAGACTTCTACTCCTCTACTGTCCCACATTATCCCAGATTTTCTTCCAAGAACCTTCAAGTGTAACTTTATTTCTCCCCCAGCAAAGGTCTGAACAAGAGAAAAGCATGTGGATATAGCTGGGGGGGATGAGGAGCTGGATGAGGCAGAGATTAAAAATTACGTAGTCTTAAAGGAACTGACTTGGAAATAATCCATAACTAACCTTCTAGTCTAGGATATCCAGTACAAAACAGCTTTGAGCCTGGTAAGTCTCCTCTGAACTTCATTTCTTTACTCATCTGCAGTTCTCTAAGTCATCTACAGATATGTGTAGTGACAGAGGAGTTCTAAAATGACCAGGAGTTTTCCACAGCAATTTTTATTTATTTTTTGGGGCAATGAGTTTCCAATTTGAACATAAGGCTGGACCCAAGTCTGTAAGATTACAGGAGTCTCTCCGTCAGGGGTCTGCTATGTCACAATGGGAACACCATAATTTTCTAAATGGTCATAGTTTCAAAGAACAAGGAAAACAGGAGACATTTAAGAGCTAAGTACTAAGTATTTTGGATATTTTTTGGCAAAACAAAGCACTTTGTGATGTTATACCGCATAAGGCGACTTGAAAAGGTTCATTAATCCCCAGGAAAGAAAGGAAAGACTTTTAAAACACAAACCCTAGTCAGATCCCAGGGCGAAATCTAAATTTATTTAGAATAGGCAGCAGGTCAGCTTCCAACCAAATGAGATTTCACTGCAGCCAACCATTAAAAGACACAGAAGCATGGAAATTGAGGCCAAAGTAGCTAGGGAGACTGATCCATGCAAAGGAGCCTCAAGAAAAAGACTACAGTGGAACAACTGATGCACAGCAGGAGTTGCCTGGAAGTGGTGCCTCTCTGCCTGCTGTGAGGGAATCATCCAGGGAGAAAAAGATGGGAATGGAACTGACTTGGGAAAGGCTGAAGGCAGGAGCCTGAGAATCAAAAAGGTAGCTTAGAAATATGGTAAAAAGTAAACCTTAGGTTTGATTGTTCTGGTTTGCTTCCTTTTTACATCCATACTGGAGGTTATTTAAGAGTCCTCAAAGACCAGTCAAAGGTTTGCTGCTGAGAATAAAGCCACTGAGATAGGTAATGTTCTTACAATAAAAGAGTCAAAAAAAAGTGGGAACATTTTCTTGTCATGACTTCGTTGTCTGGATTCTCTATAGCTCTCCTAGAATAGACCAGGGCCACTCCTGCTTTCAGTGAAGTTGCTCATTCATTTACTCCCTCATTCAGTTTAGAATCAGGACTTTTTTTCTTTAAAGTTCAGAAAAATGTAGTTCAGCAAGTTTCCTTCTGTGGAGAACTTAGGATCACTGTTTAAGAGAAAAGCCCTTGAGGCTGACGTGCTTTAGTTGGAGTTCTGCTGAACTGAATTTGCACATTAAGTACTGTACCTTGCTCTTGCTTGCTGAAGCATCCCTTAAGACTACATGTGTGTATAAATAAAGGAAAATGGGATACAACCTCAGGATTTATGCTGTGTCATCTATGAAGAGGCTTGGGTTACAGGGCAAGCCAAGAATTGCTGGGTTGTGCATACACAAGCCGTATCATCCATTCTCAGTGGTGTGCAGTGGAAGACAGTGGAAGACAGCCATGCCACTAGAATATTCACCAAGCCAGACTTCCACACAGCTGGATTTTTCTAGTTTAAGCTTACGTTGGAACCAGGGCTAATGTAAAGCTAATTTTAAATACGTAAGATGTAAGCCCATAGGTTCTTCAGTAATCTTAGGTATCTCTGCAAGAGCATTCTATTCCATATAATGAAATATTATTATTAATAATGAGAGGACAGATTTTTCCTGATTTTTCATGTTGATGAAATGTGTCCCAAGTCCTCATAAAGGTAAGGATGTGTAATTGAATTTTAGATTGACAAGTAACACTAATGAGTAAACGCTCATCTTAAGCAGATGTCCTGAATTCAATCACTTCAGTCCTTAGCAACAGTTTTCAGGCAACTGTCACCATATTTGTGGAGATAGAAATGAGATCAGAATTTCTGTACTCTGCTTGGTTGTGTGTAGCCTCCAAGGCTGACATCTATTAATGGAAAAGCCTTTGACAATGACACGTCTCTTTTCGTAAGAATCTGAATAGCAGTGACAGATCAGGAACCTTATTTTGATGCTCACTGCCTATTTTTCTTTTCTCCTCAGTTCAGACATACTCATTTCATTAAGTTGGGTCAGTTAGGTCAGGCAGCCTTATAATTATCTCCCAGGACCAAAGCTCTGGCTGAACTTTTAGTTCAGAACATTGTGTCTTTGCTGGGACCTGGTGGGGTTATCCTCCATTTCACTTCAAAATTACGAGGACGGATTCTTCTGTGCTTGTGTATACTTTGTATACCTGCCAAGTCCTCTCCTTCCATTCCTTCAGGTAGTCTCAGAAGTCACTGATTATAAATGCTGATCTGACTCTGTAAGCTTTCAGCAGCACACCTGAGGTTCCCGTTTTCTTTCATGGTGAACAGTTTTTCTTTCTTTCTTTGACTTTTTTGAGGAACTGATTCCAAAGATTTTATTCACAGTAGTTAACAGGTGTGAATTGGTGTTTGCTAGCATAAGTGTCGTGCTGGGTAGCCCTTTGTTCCCTTCCTGCTGCTTCCCTGCTCTATTATGGCAAAACTTACTTTAATAGGAGTTTTTTTTAATGGTTTGTACAGTGTGTATTTTTAAAGCACATTATGGAATAAAAGTGAATACCTATCAGAACAATGTGTTCCTCTGAACCTCTAACAATTGGGCAGATTTCTTGATTTCAATGGACACACTCCAGAACAAGGGACTTGTACCACCTGAGCAGGAGTGCTAGAATCTGGCCCTCAACAGATACAGTTTTGTTTCCACCAGCATGTGCCAATTAAAATGATTCTGCTGTAATAAAATATCAGGAGATAGAAAAGGAACCACCGTGAACTGAGGCAATGCTGAAGAGTTAAGCGCCTTTTCAGCTGACACAGATCCCCTGCTCCATTGGCGATCAATGGCAATAATGACATTCACTTTGCAAGGTAGTGCTGGGCTGCTGAGGGCTGATTCTGATGCCAGTGGCTGGTGTGAGTCGTTGAGGGATATTAAAAGACCATGTTGGATGGGCGGCAGGAAGATCTGAAGCCACCAGAGATGTGGAGCAGAAATAATAGGAGGAGTGGTAAGAGTGACACCATTTCCAGAATGTCTGAATTAAGAAGGAAGGCAGGAGAGGCTGAGCTGCGTTTGAAATACTTTGTCAGCTCAGTTCCAAGTAATTGTAGATAGTTTCAGCTACTAGTGCCTCAAAAATGAAAATGAACTACTAAAAAAAATTTTAGTTTTACAAATCTTATCAAGAGTGGGTTTGGCCAGCAAACAAAACCATTTAAAATGTTCTTTCTGATAAGTATTTCCCTTTCAATGGGAATATATAATCTACTAAGTCTCTTTACACCTGTTTCATGCCTTTGTAACATGACCCAGCCTCATGGATGCTTCTCCTGATGTCCATAGTTTGAGAAGACACTGAATCCTGGGCTCATATTAAAAGGAATATCTAAAAAATACCTGTAGAGATAAGAATGTCTATACACTGTGGCTATTTTTTTTTTTTTGTTTTGCCTATTTCTCTTTACTGTGGCTAACATTGCTTGTTTTAATAAGAACTGCAATTCTTGTATTTGCTGAGCCTTTCAGTAATTACAACTTAATTTCTGTGCTGTGGCACCATTTCAAGTGGATTTCACTACTACAGATTTTACTACTTTAATTTTAAATTGACAAATTTACAATTAAAAGGGCAAATTGACATTTGTCCTTCACAGCTCAATTTCTTTCTGTTTTCCTGCTTAAGAGTTTTAAGCCTGGGTTTTTATTTTTCCTACATGTCTGTTTAAAATCTCATTGGGATGGGAGAAATCCAACATCAAACAGTTAAAAAGAACCCCAAAACAAACCAACCAAAAAAAAAACTCAAAAAAAGCCAAAAAGAGGGCTTTTAGGAGCAAAGAAAAAGTTCTTATGAAAAAAAGAGGAAACGTTGCTGCATCACTAATATGCCAAGACATACAGCACTCCTGTATTCTTCAACCACATTCCTTTTTTATCTCACAAAACTCCACCTCTTTTAAGAGCTCTCAGGTTTTTTTATTCCCCATAGACTTTGTAACAAACCTTGCAAAATGCCTGGTGCTGGCATAGGTAGGAAAAGGACCTTGGTAAAGAAAAGGTTTATCCTTGGAAGTAGACACCTCTTCAAAACTGAAGATCTTTGTAAATCTGCAGAGGTCCATTTCCAGTAACCAGAACCCAAATATGGAAGGTTAATTTTGTAAAGTCAGACATTGGAAGGGATAGACCAATTTAGCCAGTGGCAGGTGACATGAAAAGCCTGGCAGAAATGAGATACAGCATAAATTGTTTTTAAAATAAATCAGTATTTCATTGAAAGATAAATACTTTGGAACAAAGGCTTTTTCTTTCTTTTTTTTAAATGGGAAACTTGCTTTTCCTCTAATGTCCAGTTGGGATGCTGAAGGAGGAAGAATGTGGTCCTGCAATCCCTCTCCACATGCAAACTCACACTTTAACCTCTAAAATCACTTTGCCTGGAATCCAGTGTTTTGACACTTAGCATTTTCTCAAAAATAGTCATATAATTGTTTTCAAATAGTTAGAAGAAAAGTCAACATTTTAAAAGATGATGCAAAATAACTTGTGTTCTCCAGATATTTCTATTAATGTATTCTTTAGCTGTCAGAAATACAACTGTAGTTCAGCAATTACCTGCATTACATTCACATCTTCCTTTTTCTGTTAAATCATGCACACACATTTTCAATTTATTAGCACTGAATAAGTGGCCAACTATTTCTAGAAGCCTTGTAATGTGTAAATTACCCTAGCCAGTTCTAAGAAGGAATATGTGTCCATGAAAGTGAATTACTCACAGATCACAAATGAAACCATCTTTTCAAAATTATTTCAGATGGTCTAATTATCTGCAAAATATAGGATTGGTTTTGTACTGTTGACATTTGTTAATATGCACCAAAAATGCTCATGGCATTTTTGTATGCACAGCAGGGAAATCAGTATGGAACTGGAACTTGTTGTTAATAAAACTTGAAAAGCACAGCTTAAGGTCTTTGCTGAACTATAAATGGTTTAGGCCTCTCAAGCCTACATACTATCTTAGGGTGAGAACATATGGAAAATACACATGAAAAAGCAATTACAGAAAGATTTGGGTTCGGGATATTGATATTAATTAGAGGTGAATAATACTGATTTGAAAACTTGACACTTCAGAAATGGCAAAGCAAAGCAATCACTGACATGTCTGAAATTTGTATTACCTGTCCAAGCAATTTTCTTTTTCCTTCTGTAAGTGCACAGTATTGTTCATTTCAATAAGATATTACAGAGACTAGACATTCAATTCCCCCTTCTTCAGACAACTGGGATTTAAATATCCATTCAGTTCAGTAAGTGGCATGTCTATCATGAAACTCCTTTTTAACTCTATGTCTGTGGTTGCCTACACATGGTTGATATATAATTAATAGGCATTTTGCATCCTTCTGAAGAGCAGAAATATGTACATCAGTCTTTTGGGTTTTTTTTTAAATTTGTGATACAGGCAGTGGATCACTGGCACTGAGTATCTATAAAAATGATAGTGCTACATGTGTAAGAAAAAAGATCATTTACAGAGTTAGATCAAAGACAATAAGGTTGGTGACATACTCAAAATCAGTATATACTTCTGTCTCATATTAAGGCTTCTCTAGCCATAAAAAAATGTTCCCTTGTTATTCACTGATCTGTTTTGATTTCATTTTTCTTGAAGCAAATTTAGTACCAATAGTATGTGTGTGCTGGGAGTGGTTTGCAAAGAAGAAAGATCTCTCTGATGGGTTGTGACCTGAGTGTGGTTTTGGGTAGATGCATTAAATGTGGTTTAATATCTGTTCATCTTCAGAATCAATACAAAGGGTGCAGCAAAGTCTGCTGAAAGTCCTGAAAGGAGTTCCTGGAGCTCAATGTTGAAAGTGTAAATGGAGCATTTAAGTAATGTCAGGTCACAGCGGGAAAGAAAAATTAAACTTTAGAAGCAGCCTTCAGCTCTTGGCTATCAGGAGACTCTTCCAGGTTTACTCTCACAGGACATGAATATAAGAAGCTATTTTGGACTGGAGAGTCAATGGAAGAGATTTTGCAACAAATAAGAGAAACTAAACAGGATCTAATTATAAGGATCAAATTATATATCTCCAGACAGAATTCAGCAGGGAAATTGCTGAATTTTAACTTTGACAGCAGGTAAGTTAGTTAAGTATGAATACAGTTTCTGTGAGAACAGATATAATTTTGTAGGAGCTCAATGAAAAATGTGAGATAAGTTTGTGTGATCAAGATACTACATCTGGGTTTCCTAAAGGCCTTATAAAGGACCTCTAGCCCTAACCTAATAAGAGAAAACAGCTTGGATTAATAATCAAATAAAAATAGGAGACAACAGGTAGAAATAAAATAATTTTTTTCACAACAATGAATGGTTGCTCAGAAAGCACGGAGGATTTGTGCACTCCTTATATTCATAAATAACATTTATTGAGGGAGGGGGATGGTTCAGAAGCTGCCACTGTTTACAAATGATACAAAATTATTTAAGGTTGATGGATCTACAGCTGACTGTGAAGGTTTGGAATAGTATTTTCTAACCAAATGGGGAATAAAATAGTATAGGACATTCAGTATGTGTTCCAGTTGCTTGAAAATAAACACTTAGAGTCATCTGAGGGGGGATATGTTCATATGACAATGGTAGAAGCCACACACACAGCGAGTCCTTGGATGTGACATTACATGTCTATGTTTGGGAAACTGATATATTCTAACTTAGGGAGAAAAATAATCTTAGACCTATGTAAAAGTGGCTTGCAAAATATTCAGGTAAGAGGTTTTGAAGGCAATGTGTATGATTCTCTGAAGACATCAGTAATGGCCAAAATTGAAAATTGATTGTTAAGCATTATTAGAAAAAAAATAAAAATAGATATGATCCTGCATAAAACTGAACACTGTGTTCAGTATTGAGCTTTGAATCTCTAAAAATATATAGGAGAGCTGGGAAAGGATTACAAGGGAGATGGGAAGAGTGTAACTGCTTTCATACAAGTTAGAGTACATTAGGACTCTTCATCTTGCAAAAGCCATGTCAGAAGAGAGATATGACAGAAAACTATGAAAAAACCATGAATTATGTCAGAATGTGAACAGGGAATCATCATACACTATTTCTCACAGTATGAGATGCAAGGCTCCCAGAGCAAATGAGCTTTTAAGGTTTAAAATGGAGAAAATGCTGCCAGTTGTGGACTTCATTTCTATAGAAAACTATGGAGGTTAAATATATAGATGGACGGAAAAAAACAGTAAGGCAAAATCATGTAGTTTTGGTCCATCCGTGGTTCTTAAAAAAGATGACCTGGAGCCAGCACTAAGCTTAAGAACTTTTTAAGTCCTGCATTTTTAGAATGCAGGAGGAAATAAGGCTTTATGCATGGCACAATCTCTCCTTTTCTCTAGCCAATGACCAGTGCTGGACCCAAGGAACAACTATGAAAAATTTAGTCTAACCAGCATGACTGATTCTGTACTTTTATTATGAGATCCCTCCCCTTGACCTGTAGTGCACTGGCTTCTCTATAGCATAAGAAGTGGAGTAAATAGGCAGGGTATCTTCTCCAATATGTATACCATTGAAAGCCAAGGATAAATTTTTTAAAAATCAGAATATGCTAAGAGAAACAAAAGAACCCTTCAGGAGGTTCCTTCAAGAAAAAAAAATTATTGTCTCATATTTGGCTGTATTAACTCTGAGTCATAGAACATTCATAATGCTCCTTATGTTGACAGTTCTGACTACAGAAACAGCCTGAAATCATCACTGAGTTAGATGTTGGAAGAGAACAGCCTTTGAGCAGTTACAGTAACTTTACATAACCAGTCAGGACAGCAGCAGTGTTAGGGAAATCCTGGAGAATGGTAGGTGCACATGCTGAATTCAGACATGCATGAGTTAGTTAAGAGATTAGGAACAATACTACTATGGGGAGAAACAGAAACACAGGGAAAACAATTCCAAAGGTCAAAATCTTCATGGATTTTAACGACCAGAGCTACTAGTGGTTGATTCTATTTGGCTTGCACCTCTTATAGATGGTTCGCAGCCTTTTACTCCCAAGCAAAGGCGCCTAGAGCTTATTCATACTTGTATAAAGCAGCTATGCCCAATTCTGGTACATTCCAGAATGTGCTGAAGGAAGCATCTTTGTAATGTGGCTCACTGAGCGAGCTCTACAGGGTTTGTGTCAAATCAAATGCCACTAGGAAGACTTTATGAGGAGTCATTTTTCTCTGACATGCCTGCTAGATGTTTCCTGCTATCTGGAATTGTTCTGAGCTTTTCCCTGTCCAGGTAGATATGTTTCTCTTTGCAAGGACAAGTGACATCAATTGACAGTGTTTAGAGAGATAGCTCTGCTTTATGCACAGAATACACATGAGCAGTGTTCAACTTAGAAATCGTTACAGCTTAAGGTAATATAATGGTTACAGCCAAAATCCTAATCTGAACCACAAACAAGTAATAGGATAAAGCAGGCTCCTAATATTTGATATGGCAGTGTCCTAGGACATTCATTTCTGGAATCTAGATAAGAAAAGAGGAGTGCATCTCAAACCAAGGGGACTAACACATGAGACCAACCATATGCCTTAGCAGATAAATTACAATTTCAGACAGTGTATGAGAAATAATAGAAGCCTGACAAGAAATGGAGGCAGGGTAAGAATAGTTTAGCAATAAAAGGTGCATCTTAGCAGAATCAGACCTTGCAAACCAAATTAAACAGATGGCAAAAGCTTTCTCAGTCATATGAGGAAAAAATAACCAAGAGAATCGCTGTGCACTGAGGACTGAATAGAAATTAAATGTAATCTAGGTGTGATCCAAAATCTAAATTCAGATTTTGATAATAAAAAAAAAAATCAAAATGGGAAAATGAGATTAAGTAAAACAAGAATTTATTTTTTTTTAGAAGTCATTTAGATAAACTTGTTATCTCATGCCTTTTATTTTAATGACAACTTGATTGTTGAGATAAAGCCAATGCAATAGATTCAACCTTTTTGCTCTTCAGTAAAGCATTTGATGCATTACTACATGGGGAATTATTAGTTAAATTGAAAAAGATAAGAGCAAGTATCAGGACTGTAAGATAAGTAAAGAAGTGACTGAACAAGAGACAAGAGTGAGTTAGGTTGAAAGGATTTCTCTCTTTCCCTGGAGGAAAGTTACTAGTAGAGTTCCTTTAGGATTGGTCTGGGGATTAATTTTATTTAATATTTTCCTTAATGGCCTAGGCAGAAAAAGTAGGAGTGTACTAATTAATTTGCTGATGATACAAAACTGGGAGATGTCATGAATACAGAGGAGGATTGGAATATTATACAGGAAGAATTAAACGACCTTGAAGACTGGGTTAGAAGAAATGGGATGGAATTTAAGGTCATGCGCTGCAAGGTCATGCACTTAAGGACTAATGAAAAGAACCTCTATGAACTGTAGGCTCATCAGTGGGAAGTGACAGAAAGAAAAACCACCTAGTTGTAACAGTCAATCACAGAATTACTATGTGCACTAGCAGTGCACTTAGACCACAGACAAGGAAAATACAGTTTGGAGATATATTGAGTAAAATATTTTTAATGAAGCAAGGAGAGTATTTATGCCGGTGACCAAGGTGCTTGTTAGACATCACCTCAAATTCCAAATCCCTGTGGTTAAGGTACAAATGTTCTCGGTATTTTAACAGCTGTGAAGGTATGCTGACTACTATGATGATCAGAGGAAAGGATGGCCTGTCTGAAAAGAAGCTGTGCCCAGCAAAACAGAGTTTGGAGGGGTAAAAATTGCTATCTCTAAGTATACAAAGAGGTAAACACCGGGGAGAAACAAAAGCTCTTGAATTCACACAATAATTTTGACATGAAAAAAATGGACTTAAAGTGCCTATGAATACATTTGGACAAGAAATGAAGGAAAGGAATGTGGGAGAAAACACAGAGTGAGACAAATTTATTTGCTGGGCTTATGTGATGTGATTCATGTCCTGGTACATGCTTGAACCTGATGACTCCTGATCAGCCCTGTGCCCTATTTTTCAGGCAGCCTTGCTTACAGTCCTTTCCTTGGCTGACTATATTTTCTGAAGCATTCTTGGTTGTACTTGTGGGTACATATTTTACAACATAACCTCCTTGATATAACACAAATATTAGATTATATCTTTAGCTATCTATTATCTTCTTTCCTGAGAGGCAAACAGGAACAACAGCCCATGTTTTGCAATGACCAGAACAATGGAATGAAGCAGAAATAAAGCTGCTGCTTCTTTACAAAAAAAATATTGTATTGCATCAAAAATCTAAAATAAGAATATAGTAGTACAGAAAGTAAGCACTTGAGTCCCATCCACTCAAAAAAAGACATTCAGAAGTAAGAACTTCACTGAAAGACAGTCTCTAATTTTTGTCTTTTTGTTCCCATTCAATATATTTGCACACATTTTTGTAAGTTCCTCAAGTACGTTTCAAATTTAAAGCTCAATACATCAACCAAACCATTTTTAACATGACTTAATACTACTGTTACTAAGTTCTAATATTCATGTATTTCCTTCTCAGAGAAGAATTATACTTGTAATTTTGATAGTAATCTTCTTTTGTGAGGACTACAGAATCCAATATTTTATAACAAGTTGGTTCATTTCTCAGAATATACCTATTTTCTTATTTTAACCAGGTCACAATTGTGAGGTTATAATTTCTCCATTTTATGCCATTGCTATCAACAAGAATAACTGGGGGAGGAGGGAGCCCTCAGTTCTCTCTCTGTTGAGTGACATGATACAGTCATAATGAATGGAAATAGTCCCAAGGTTCTGTACTGTATTCTTGGTATAAAATCAAAACAGTCACATTGCACCATTAATGCTGTCTCAAATGGATACTCTTATTTCATCCTGAGAAATTCTCTCCCTAGTATGTCTCAAATCTCATTCTAATATTACAAATTAGCAATGCAGGGATTAAGAAGCAGCAGCAGCACACTCTGATACTCAGTAAATACTGACAATCCTGTCATTCCCAGGAAAGGATCCTTCCTTTATGATAAACTAGTAAATTGAACAGGTTTCTCACTGACTAGGGAGTTACAGCTATTGACAGTTTGAGATTATTTGTAATGACTGCTGCATCTGACAAATATTGAGTTATAACACATAGTCTGTGTAACCAACAGCTTATTTCTTTTTGTCATGTGCTGTTGTGTTGTGTTTCATCAACTTCAGAGACGATGCAAAATAATGCAAAGTGATACCATGAAATACAATAAGATGTGACATAACACATTAGAAATTTAAAGAATGAAAAGCTTCAGTCAATTCAGCAAATAAGATCCCTCTCCAAATTTATTGTGACAAGTAAGAACAGTGAAAACACTAAACACTGTTTTCAAACCAGAGGGCAACATTGTTTTGTGACCACCCAAATTGCTTGCAGATACTGCCATCATCTTTATTTTTAGTTCAATTTAATAGCACAGAGATGTGAGCTTTTTCAATTTGGGTGGTGTTTTTGTCGTTTTGGGGTTTTCTTTTCCCCTTTCCCCAGCCTGCTATGAGTATCTAAATATCTAAATGTGTGTCTGAGTGGCTTGGCATGTTTGTCGGCAGCTTTCCATTCCAAACAAGTCCGTTCCTTGACATTTAAAAAAAATGTATTGCTAACATGTTTCCAAGGATTTTGTAAAAATCCAATTCTGTAACACAGACTCAAAATGGGTGAACAAAAAAGCATCTGTGTTAGCAGAAAAGAAGTGTTTTCAGTTCACATCTAGGGTATGTTAATTAAAAATCTAGAAACAGGCTGCTTTCCTGTAGAGTACTAAAATGAATTGGAATATGAAACAACTCTCTTAAATCTGACTACTCCAGACTTTTCTTTCTCACATTTTCACTGTCATCTATTCATATCTGTCTGGTGATATTTAGGTCTGCATTAATGGATTAAAGTCCACATTGATCTCAGTTGGAAAATATGAGTTGCTGTTGCTGATCACCCTATGCTATTGCCAAAGCCTTCTCCTTTGCTAGTAAAGTCAGATTCTATTGAAGTCTATCCCAAATAGTCATCTGTATAAACAATGATATGTGATTCTAAACTTCAAGCACATTTTCTGACCAGCTGTACTAACCATTTTTATGTAAGTTTTATTTAAGGGCAGCACTACCATGCCGTGAAGTCAGACAATGAAGAGATTAAAACTATTTTTTTTAAAGCCATTTTAGGGCCGGGATGGCTCATTTGATCAGACATTGGCCTTTCATCGCAAGGAAAAGCAGCTCCTATCTAGCCCTGACTGTTGTGTTCAGAAGCAATCTTTATGAGATGCTTATAAAATGTTTATAATGAAATGAGTACAGGGATTCTTGGTTTATTGTCAGGACAGTGAAGAACAGTCAACCAGTGCATGTGCAGGTGAAAATTAAGTCTTCTCAAAAGGATTTTTAAAAGTGCACATCCAATACAGGCACCTAGCTAAGCGAATAATAGACAGGTGACTGCTAAAAACACGCTTTCCCTGGCAAATCAAAATTAAATAGTATAGCAAATCCATCTAAATCAATAAGTGCTATAAAAATCTCAGTGGAGATTTATTTTTGTGCACAAAAGGATAAAATCAGATGTTCATTGAAATGGACAAAGAAATAAATGAATTAAATATAGGGTCTTCTGTCGTGCTCCTGACACTTTTAAAAAAACATAATGATTCTGAAGAAGATCCTTAGCTGAATGGCACATCTATTAGCTCCAATAGCTGGATTTTGTGTAAATCAGATAGCAATATATAACTATATAACTGTTTTTCAGAGCTAAATCTGCCATTTGAACTTTGTGCATTACATCAGTTGAGAAAGTGGCTCAGAAGCGTTCAACTACATTTTAACATGAATTGGGATCCAAATTGGTAATGCTGCAGTAGGAAAAAAAAGTTGTGCAATAAACTTAAGGCTGCTTGAGCAACTTTCTTGAATTTGTTGCTCTTAGGTAGAATAAAATTTGATACTGATGTGATTTAAAGCCAGCTTTTAATGTACTGATGTAACTAGCCACAGCTAATTTAAAATCTGGCCTGTAAGTTATTGTCTGTTTAAAGAATTACAATCGTGATTGCATGATACTGAATTTCAATACACCCAGAAAAACAAGCCCCAGAAAAGTAGTCTTCCAGCTTTCCATATCCTTTAACTGTAGTCAAAGGACAATTTAATGTTTTTCAAAATCTGGCTACAATTATTTTCTTTTCCTTAAAGTCTAATGATTATTACAACTTGGCAAGTTAAAGCTGAGTATCAAAAATTGATAGGCTTTCCATGAGCTAGTGGTTGGCTGATACGTTAATTAATAAACTCTTTTAAAAATACAAGAACTTAGTTTCAAGTTTTATAAAATAGCCAAATTATTGTCAGCCAATGAGATACCACATATATACATATAAACATGTATATGAACATATGTAATGCATTCAGTTTGCACAGATTATGTGTGTAATGTAGGCTAAGTTTAGCTGGTTATGGAGAAAGCAAGAGGTTTCTGGAGCTATACCTGTTATCCCATCCTATTACATCGATGCAGATGCACTGCAGTGAACCTCTCCATTCTTGTGCCCTGCTTGTTCTGCATTCTGCAAAGCAGAGGAGGCACCCCAGGGATGAGTTAGCGATGGGAGAAGAGCCATGGACTTCATCCTTAGCTAGGGGCCTTCAGAGCTGGCTGCTTGCATTTACAGAAGTACTGCAAGCACTTTTCCTCTGTACAGGAAAGTAATCTGGGAGGCTGCACGCCTCTTCTTAGCCTCCCCCCCCCCCCCCCCCCCGGGATGGTCTGGCTTCAAACTGTGCCTTCAAAAGAACAACCTGAAACTGGCATGGCAAACTGCTTATATTGTAATTTTTTTAACTCAGTGGTGAGTAAAATTGTTGTGTATTCTCTATTCTTGCAGTTTCCAAGTGCAGGTTCCTCTGTAATAGCCTGCCAGTTTAATGAAAGTAAGGGCTGGGAGAGAGGAGGGTTGTGCCCATTTATTCCTTGGTTTCTGTGGTACAGTTGCCAAGAGACCAAACTGAGGTGGTGTCTTTTGTGATGTGAACATCTGCCCACTGGATCTGGAGCAGCCCACCAATATGTTCCACATAAGTCACCAGAAAAACACCACATAGTAATGACTTCCAATCACCAAGGACATGTCCAGATTTGAACCTGTAACCCCGAGGTGAAAGGTTTTCTATAACTCAGCCTTCCCCTGGGCTCACCAGTACCTGACTATTTCACAGTCAGAAAAGAGTAACACTCCTCAGGCAGTACTGATTTTACGAAACAGATTCTGAAATCACTTTTTCAACTGTGTTTGCTGCCCCTTTGATGCCCTCAGCACAAATATAAGTTGTATAGCAAATACAAAGATGCTCTACACCAGCTCTTGGTAGAAATCATTGATTTTTTTTTACTATTATTATTTTATTTTTTATTATTTTTTAATGTGTACCTCCTTATGGGCTTCTGGAAAAAGCTGCCTTGCAATTTGTAAGGATAATAAATTAATACAGAACTGGCTATGGATGGGGTGAGGGATCAGTTTCTTAATACTTTCTTGTACTGGAATTAGTATTAGAGCAGGAAAGATCTATAAATTGTGTGGCATTTTGAAGTAAAGAGGAAACTGAATTGCAAATATTGTTTTCACATACACCAATATGAATATGTATAAATTGGTCTCAGAAAGCAGTGGAAATTCTGATAAAAAAGCTGAATTTGCCCCACAAGTTTAAGTACTCCTTTCACTGGTGTTTCTTTGGCATATCCACGTGTTTTTAGCAACAGCTTCAAACCACACAACAGATGTAAAGTAAGTTACTAGTACTTTAGGCAATGTTAATATTGGTAATGTTTAGAAATGTTTTAAGTTCAAATTCAAAGGATGGCATAGGTTTTTCTCTTACCCTTTCATGTATTATAGGTTCCAAACAGGAAATCAGGTATTAGGAAACAGAAATTCTTCCAGGTTCAGTAGGAGTTCTGAGGAAGCAATATGCAACCACTGCTACTGTCAAAGTACCACACTATAATGTGTGTATAGCTTTGAGTTCCACAAAGGCAAACAACCTCTTGACCCTACACTTTCATTGATGGGAAAAAGTTATTGAGCCTATATTTTGCCATATTTCAGATTATTATAACATGCAAAAGAAACACATTCACTGAGGAAAAAAAAAGAAAAAAGAAAGAATTAATGAAATCCTAAATTCTCAGTTGTTAAACCAGACATTCCACTTCTAACTGTTTTTAAATCCTGTTAGAGCTCAGTGTAGGGAACTGAAAGGCTGAACAAAAATAATTTTAAATCCACATAATGATAGTTTCTGTCAAATGGCGAAGCTTTTTGGATTCTCATCTGAGTATTCTGCCTTAGTGTATAAATGAAGAGAAAATAAAAATCAAACAATAACTGAACTTTGCTGTGGTGTCCAGATTAGAACCCTGTTCTGTGCAGAAGTGATGGGCATGTAAGCCCTTCATATCAGGAGATCTGTCTGGCACTCGTCAGGCAGTGTTACTTGATCACAGCTGGATAAAAACGCACACCCAGGGCAAATCTGTAAACACCAGCTTAATCTGCATGGGAAAAGTTACTGTCATTTCCTCCGACAGAAAAAGCCTCCAGGACATTCCAGCAGTAACAGTCACTTCAGTTTGTTACAAATGTTGTCAGATTTAGACACAAAACCATTATAGATGTCAGAAAGCTACAACTGAAAAAAAATTAATGTATTGCTTTTTAGGTATTTTGGTTTAGAAAAACGAGGCAAGTAGGTAGTTTTATTACAATGACCAAAGTATGTGTGTGGAGGGATTCCTATTATACAGCACTTGCCAACAAGCTACATTTTAGACTGTAATTCACTATTCTACAGGACATGTAAAGAGATTTTTCTTCAGAGGAGGGATTGTAATTTGGATAATATTTTGCAGGAGTCTTCTTTGTGCATAAACTAAAAACAACTCTGTCTTTAGGATGTGCCAAAACCTGCTTTTGATTTTTATGGCTCTGACAATGGTCATATTTGCAATTTCAAGACCAGAGCCCATTACTCTTGTAATCAGCCCTGAAAAACACCCTAAATCACTTCATCATCAGAATAGCTATAAACTAATGTGGAAAAAAAGGGCTTTAATCAATTCTAGACAGTTTAGATAAATCATGCAGTTAGAGATTCGTAGTTTGTTTGTCTTTTCCAACAGATATTCCCATTTCCTTCAGAGAGAATATGCATCTACCAAAAAAAAAAAAAAAAAAGGAAAGTTTCATTTAAATTTAATGTGAGCTGGACCAGACCCCAGAGTTCTCAATGTGAAAATCATAATCCTACGAATTCCCTCTCTGACCTCGTATCGTCCGTTCTACCCTCCCATGCCCACACTCATGCATAGCAGAGATGTAGAATGACTGGTTTCTGCAATGTGTTAAATAGGAGGAAAGGGAACATTCAGAAGAAAACTAGGTATTTGGGGCTTTCTTCTGCCCAAGATTAATGTCAAGAGATTTTTCTTAGCATTAGTGTCAGTGCTAGCCAGGAAAAATGATCCCATTAAAGGGGCCCTCATGAATAATTCATGATGCCCAATTTAGTGTTAGTACTGAGGGTGAGAGATAAGCAGGTGATAGAGTTTGTAGGGAAACCATTGCACTTGACATGGTATTTTGGTGTTATTAATATTATTTTTTTTTAAATCTGTGTATGTGTTAGAGGAAGGAGACATAACTTGTGTGTTAAGACTCAGGTTACTGTTCAACTTTGAGTTGAGAATTTATGTGATCCGTGTTTCCAAATCATTAGTGATGAGCTATTCCCCCTAAGTGCATTAAAGTAAAAAGCTCCATAGATAAGCTGGTAATTTAAGGGCTGTGTTTGGCAACAAGGTTCTTCAGTTCTTTGCTGTTCTCTTCTAAGTCCATTGTGAGTATGGAAGAATAGTTACTTAATATAGCAATTAAGGGTTTTTTCTCCCCAAATTAAAAGTTACATTTTTGCAATAATTGTGGTAGTTGAATAATTTATGTCCATTTAAATAGAATACCATTTAGCATTGACGTTTACTGAAAATCTTTTTGTGTTTAGTGTAAAAAGGTAAAAACAAAACTGGTGTAGAAGTCCAGTGAGGCCTGTGAGCATGAGATTACTATCGTGGCTGTGCAAACTGTCAGACTTCAAACTGCTAGTAATTGACTTGTTTAAATTATAGCACAAGTTGGTAGATTCCAACCAAACAGAAGTTACTAGAGATGGGGCTAGAGCTGTTTGAAACATCTGAGTTGGTCACAAAAAAGCTCCTAGTAAGGCTGTATTAAGGAGCCTTCAATTTAAGCAGTGTCCTGCTGATTTTCAGGCATTTAGAAAACAAAAAAGAAAAGCCGTATGGTCACTCAGAGTGACTGGATGTTGTGCTTCTTCCATGCAACCCCTTGTAAAGCCAGGCAAAATTAACATCTCTGTGTCTATGTTGTGCCAGTGTTCTGCAAACCTCTCTCCTCACTAATCATGGAGAAATGACCACCAGCCACTTAATGGGTTTGTTTCATATTGTGTATTTTCCACTCCTCACTTTTAGTTAGACACACAAACAGAAAGAGAAATTCTAAACCCCTGAGATCTCTAAATAGGCAGAATTTGAGAGCTGACTATGCCTATGTTTGCTGGGCCTGGCAATGTGATTGTTTTCATTTTATCATACCAATTTTTGCATTCAGCCATAGGAAATTATTCTGATTTGCACCAGTAGAATTCCATTGCTACTTCCAAGTTGCAAGGAAGGCAAATGAGATCAGCATTCATCCCCCTGGGTTTATTCTGATAAATATTTACTGAAGATTGAATTCTACCAAAATGCCACTAGGATTTTGCTCTAAATAAAAATTATGTCATTGGACTTGTGGCCTCTATTGCAATGATCTGTGATCTGTCAATCCCAGATGCTCATTCCCATGCAGTAGCTACAGTTCGCATGGTTGAGCTGTTTTAATCCAAAACCAGGATGTTTCCACCAGTGAGTGATTGGCCTAGAGGCATGAAGTGACAGGACAGTACTTCAAATTTAATTTACTTAAGTGATGTTGCTGGTCTTTCTAGAGTGGTCACCTCTGTGGGACATTGGTTTTATAAGCTAAATGCACATTTCTCAGTGTATAATAATCACTATCCCCTTAAGCCCCATAGGGCGACATAAATCTACTTTAAAAAAATTCTGTAGTGACATGTCTGTGCAAAGGATAGTTTAAATTCCTATAGTAAAAGCACCAACAACCCTTCAAGTTTCGCTTCTTGAAAAAAAACACCAATATATCAAGTCTGCAGTAAAAATAGTTGTACTTTTGTAGCTGTGCCTCATGAGCATTGAAAAAGTCGGGCAAATAAAAATACTCTCTGCTTCAAAATTTCTGTTTGACTGAGTGGTTAATAAATGAAAGTGAAATGTAATCTTGTGATCCAGATGTTGAGGTGAATAATAATACAGTACACAAACAACAGGTTTAAAGCATCAGACTGAAAATGTATTAGCCTGATTTTGCAATTCTAAGCCCCAATCAAACAGTCCTGGAGACACAGCTATAGAAGATAAGGCCTCGTGCCATCGAAAAGAGACGGGTTTTTTTCAACCTCTGCTCTTCAAGTCACCTGGGAGATTCAGCTCACAGCTCAGCAGGAATAAGAGAAGGATAAAGGATTCCTCTCTTTGCTTGGCTTTAAAGTTTCCTCCTTCTGCAAAGATCATGATAAACTATGGGATTCCAAACTTGAGTTCACCTTGGGATTTACTCCATGGATTTGTTGAGAAGCTAAAAGCGTGATGAGGACGCACTGCCCCATGTTCCTGTATACACCTTTGCCCTAAGGAAAAAAGGAGGAACACGCATGGTCAATGAGGTTGGTTGCTTCCTTCTGGTGAGTTCAAGGTCTAGTGAGAATGGAGTAGGAAAGATCCAGTTTTCATTGCAAGGAGGGTCTCCCTCTCCTCTTCTTCCCTCCTTCCCTCCTTCTCTCCAGAGCTTTACAGGCTGCTTGGAATATATTTTCTTGCTTCTCTGGTGAAGCACTATTCCTGAGGGGAGGAAGAATGGCATTCTGACATACTGGCATTTGGGCATACCTTTCTCTTCTGTAAGATGTCTGTGTAGCCCAGTTGAACAAAATATGTGTGCATAAATACATATTTGCTTCTAGTTGATAGCTATGTGAATTGCATGCTCTATGTCTTTTTTCAGGTATAAAAATTATGTACTTTCACAAGTTTGGGAGTATCTGTGTTTTCTGTTGCATTTGAGGTGCTATGTAAACATTATTCAGTAAAAATGCCTCTACCTTGTATTATGCTTGGCACCAATTTACATTGTAATATTACTGACACTGCCATTTAATTTGCCTACTTGCCTATGGTCTAAGTGTAGGTAATTTACAAACCTTTAACAATGTTCAGCTTTCCTAAATGGTAGGGAGAACTGCAATTACACTTAAATGCGCTGGTGCACTATGTGTCAGCAAAAAAAGGACCTACAAAAGACATAATTACAATGTAATTGCCCACAAGTTCATGAAGTAAACATACATTATTAGAAGGCACTCATCTATTCAATTTAAGTGACATTACAGATAACATATTGCATAAATAGGAAGCCATTTTGTGACTAGTTAGTATAATAATAGGAATTGAAATTAAAATGTGGTATATGTATTCCTAAGAGCACTTCAAGCTTAGCATCTGCTCTATAGTGCCTTGCATTATGCTCCATTTCCAGTTTTAAACATTTGAATATTCTCTAAGGAGGTACACCAATAAATAATGACACTATAAGGTATATCCTTATAAAAAAGTTTCAAATAAATGTTTAGGCTACCTAAGGCCATTCTTATCCAAGAAAAACATCAGAAGAAGAAAATGGTTAGAGGCAAGAGGGAAAAATTTCAGGAGTTATTTTTGATGAGCAAAATTGTTCAAAACTATGCAAAATTTAAGCTCTATTTCATTTTTGGTCATTTGATGAGGACTGGGTATGTATGAGGTCATGGTTCTCCCACATCACGCCAGAAAGAGGATCTAAGGTGTCTGAAAACTTTCATCTGTAATTGCACATTTTAAAGAATTTGGCCTTGTACCTTTTTAATGAATTGTAGTTGAATATGTATGTGGACTAGCTTTGGTCCCTCTGGATCACGTCCCCTCTGGACTGTCCCCTTGTTTCTGACAATATCTAGCAGAACAGGCTTTGCAAGGATTTAGGGCAAAAAACTGCTTTATTCTCACAAAACCTCTGGAACATCTGTTCCTCACATGATGACACCATATCTTCCTGAAAAATTTTGTTGGTTTTCCAGCTTGCTAACAAAGTAATGTTTTTATCGCAAGTTCCCAATCCTTGGAGAGGGGTCAGGCTCCATCTCAGCAAAGTAGTAGAGCCTGAATTGTGACTTTGGGGCCTGTATAGTTACCAAAAGCAAAGATCTCCCCTTAGATTATATATGTGCTGTTAAGGACTTAATTAGTGTAAAAAAAACCATTTTGTTAAAAAAAAATCTTTACTATTAAGCTCTTATGTTCTGTGCTCTCCCACTGAAAAACACAGTTCAGTTTGAAAGCCTGGCAAATACCTTAAAGCTGTTGGAGCCACATATTTAATGTTTTGCTTTTTTTGTATGACCTTACAGGCATTCTGACACAGTGTGGATCCCAGAGGAGATTGTTTAATTTTAATTTGCTTGTAACAATCTTCTTTGCCAACTTTTACAAACAACAATGATATCATAGATTTTTACTTGGGATTCCACACTGTTGAACAAGCTCAGGTTTTTTTTTTTTCTTTTACCTCTTTCATTAGATAAATATAATAGTGGATTACAAACTTATTAAGTATTTCCTTTTGGAAAACATTGTCTGATACTTGATATTGTACCAGGACTCAACCTAAATTGGTTTAATTCCTTGTACCTGCTGTGTAGTTAGATGAGATCAACTAGACAGACCTTTCCCATTGGTTAAAGGTCAAAAATAGCCTAAAGACATGTTGTTTACAGCACATCATATTGAGAAATATACTTTTCATAGACGGTATAACCATATTTTCATTAACAGCAATAAAAAAGCTTAAACAGCTCTGTGGATAGAACTACAGAGGATTATTTTTAATTTTAATTTTTAAAATCTATTTTTAAGAAAATGTAGAATAAAATTCACCAGAGAATATTCTCAGTATTATTTTACCATAGTTATTACTTTTTTATGTAAAATGTTGTTCTATTTTTCCAGTATTTGAGTACATTTGAGAAACTCCAGACAGTTCAGAGTAAGAGCCATATTCTGTTGACATTTATATAACTATAAATAACTTTAGTCATGTCTGCCCTCTGCAAAATTGTAAAGGAGTCCGTGATGGATGAAGTTATAACTGATATTTCTGGGTTTTCTCATTTTAATTATTGTTAGAGGACAAGATGGAAACTAGTCAGTTTATTTAAACTTTTCAATACTTCATCTTTGCAAAAAAGAATCAAGTTATTAACATTTTTTTTAATGCTTTGCAAGATTTTTTTTTAATGTTCTGTGACCTTTTTTAACAGAGCTGAATGAAAAACAAATTAAGTCAATCTTTGCAAAGGGTATGAGCTATGAGTTTTTAAGAAGTCAAGTTAAATAAAAAAGAACAAAGTTAAGATATGTAAAGGCTGGGTTGGGATTTTGTTTGATGATAGCTTGAATTTTACACTCACATCTAATAGCTGAGATTCAGTGGTCACCAAAATGTTATATCATCATATTTTCAGGCACTGATATTGTTTTTTATATTTTTTTAGGAAAAGCTTTCAAAATTCTTTGCTAATTACTATAAACTTACCAAAAATGCACAGCAAACACTTTAGCATTTGAGTTTGTATTTAGTATACAGAGTTTCTTAGGAAAAGATTTATTTCTATATTTTCTACTAAAGAGAGACACTACAAGTTTTTCATCTTTCATTTATACTGGACCTCAAAGTCTCAGTATTTTACTTGAAAAGGGTTTATATGGAACTACCAAAAAACAATTAAGAGTTTTCTTGAAGTACTTAGGCTGGAAAATCACTTTTTTATTGAGCTGAAATGTTTAACATGTTTGTTGAAAATTTCAAAGCAAGCCAGGAATATTTTGTATTTCAGAATTCATGTTCATTGGTTCTTAGTTAAGAACCAATGACTAAGACTTCTTAGTTAAGGTGACCTTTTTTTCTTATGGGAGAACCAGAAAAGACTCAAGACTTGGATGTAACCATTATTTCTTTAAAATTGGGGATTTTACAAACCTTCATTTAAGGAGTGTGCTTATATTAACTAGAATTTGTAGAAACAATGGAAGTTGTTCCCATGTCATGATTTGAAGGGACCTGGATTTAGAAGCCTACATTCCTTCTATAGCTGGGGGAGACACAAGTATCTTCAGGAAAAAGATTCATCACAGTTAAATAATTACAGGGTTTCTTTACAGGAGAAAGGACTGAGATTGGACCATGTCAAACAGTACACTACTAATAGACTGATAGTAATTTGTGTAAGATATGAATAATATGAAGATCTTTTATTATTAGTTATATGGTAGATGGCAAGACAATGATGAGTTTGTCAGATTAAAAACAAAGCAACCCTATATATTCCAAATACAATTTCTGAAGTAAAAATGGACATGAATTTTCCAAACATAGAGACATTGTTTTGTGGTGTTGACATCCTCCCAAGAGTCGTATCTCTCCACACGTCACGTCTGAAAAGAGGGAATAATATTTTCGGGTTTATATGGCTTGACAGCGTCAGAAGACTATGTAAGAAGATCTGGTAACTCTGTAATTTACAACATTAGTTAATTAAAGCATTTATGAGGAGGGGAAAAAGACACAAAATTACAATGAAGAATGACTTTCAGGTATTTGTGGTGGCAATTTGCCTCTTAGGTGAAATTCCCAGAGTTTTCATAAAAGATATGTGCTCCAGCCTTGTAAAGCCTGATTTCATTATAGAGTGGTGCTCTCAAGTCCAGTGATGTCCAACCAGCTACTTGACAAAATACATCTAGATGCTGGCTTTTGAGGTGCTTTGGCAAATCATGACATGCTAATGTTTTGATGCATTTCTTGGTACTGAAAACTACATTTGTCTCAAGATGTGAAATCAAAGTCAGTTGCAATGTCAGATAACATAGCATTTCTGAATATTCTTGATGATACCATAAATTCATGACTGTGCTTCATCATTCTTGCTTTACCTTTTCCAATAATTGTTTACCAAAAAATTTGGTGCATGTTTTAAAAGAGCACTTAAATGAAATGAATGTATTGTAAAAATGCAGCAGGTGGAGAGTATATGGCTAACGTGGACAGCAGAGTCCATGTTTGTATTTTATATGACAAGAGCACTAACTTGGTAATTAAGTAAATATTGTAATAAGTATGGCTCTGACATCCACTTGAAGGTTATAACTCCCCAGGGAACAGATGCTTAATTTGCGTCCGTGATAATAACAACCTAATGAACCTCCCATCTTACTAGATAGCTTAATAAACTTCAAAGAAAACAAAACAAGAATCTATGAGTAAAAGTACATCCTTAGCTTTTCATTAAGCAAAATGTGCATGAGTCAAGGCCCAGCATGGCTTCCAAAGTTAAAGCTACTAGCTACAAAGCAAATGTATGCAGAGAAATGTACAACAAAAGACATGGCTTTTAAACCTCCAGTTGAGTTTCCATAAATGTTGCTTACAAAAGCTACCATTCTCTATGTTAACAAAAAGTTGTGGATATGTTCTTCACTAAATCCTCTTTTCTCATATAATCCACCTTGTGCACTTTATCTCAAGTGTGTTTTATCTCATCTAATCCTGGGCTCATTCATTCTCAGATAGAAGGAACAGGATTATTTCACACTTAAACTAGGCCCAATCTTTCTGTGGGTCTGTAAGAGGACACCTGGGTAATGGGAAATTATCTGTGGAACAAAAGATTAAGCAGGTGCTAGGGAAAAAATGTTCTTTCAAATACAGCAATTTTTAAGGAAAAGATAAAACATTTTTATTCAGAAAAAAAATGTTCATAGGAGGCATTTTTTAAAGGAATGAGATTACACCATTAGTACCAATGTTACTTGGCACAAGTTTTATTAGGAAAACAAAATAGAAAATCTGTTTCAGTCACCCTAAAATGACATTTATTTCCCTGGAGTTAGTCTGGATTTTAATGGGTGTAAAGTGGGCAGCATACAGGATATATCAGAACATTAGTTTTAACCAGGTCAAAGAGGCCAGTCATATCCAGTCACAGCTTCTTCCTTGTTTTACCAGACCTTATTTTAGCACATTTACAGTTAGGAGAAGGAGGGAAGCTTCATGGCTCAGTAAATTGACTTCAGATTTTTTTCCTTTGCAGTACGGGGCAAGACAATTCAAACATTAAAAAAAAACCCCTCTGGTCCCCCCACCCCAACATGGGGACATGGATTAGTACAAGCCAAGTTCAGCCTCCTTTGCCTGACTTATCTGTATCTATAGCTATATCTATATATCAATCTCTGTTCATCCCCTTTAGCTTTTAGAAACCACAGGATCACCTCTAATACTGTCTTCAGTCTGTTTCCAGTGTATATCAAACTCTTGATGTGAAGGTGTGAAGGCAGAACAAAAATTTACTGGTTTAGAACAGTGGAGCAGTTCCTCAGAAGTCATAAACTGATACAGTAAATAATTATTTCCCATCTTTCTCTCCTTACCTGTTATCATCAGCCTCCTCATGGACCATTGTACAACAGCAGAGATTTCATCCCTTAATTCCACAGTCCCAGTGGGACCATGGACGGATGACTTTCTCACTGGTGGTCCTTTGAGTTTTCTTCTCTCCAAAGAAGTACAACAGAAGCACAGTATGTAAATAGTTTCACAGGATTGAAACAAATATGTTATTAAATTATTACACTAGAGACTGAAAACAGATACATATTCCAAAAAAAAGGAAAAAAAAGAGTGGAAGTTATCTAAATCCTCAGGTCTCAGGATACAGACTATTCTTCTGCTCAACTGGCTAATAGGGAAGAAATGTCCAGTGAATTCTCATACGGCTGCAAGGTACAAATTTATTTCTTTTTTCTTTTGTAATATACAGTGCTACGTGGTGTTGTTGTTAATTATCCAAATCTACAATTAATAGTGTTTCCAGAAATAACTGAACATGGAGCAGCAATTCTCTGTCACATGCAGGAATTCCTCTAACCAAGGGCACATCTAGATTGATTTGATTAGTTATCCTTCTCAAAAGTGGGAGCAGTAATTCAGTACCTGCTGTTTAGGGTTATTTAATTCAGGATGTGTTTTCCAGGACACTTGTAGAAAAATATCATAACCATTTTTTGACTTGTCATCCAACAGCAGTTAACAGAAATGCAAGAAAAGTCAGGCCCATTGACTAGGTAAGATGAAATTTAAAACTAAATTAATATGTACAATTTCATATTAATTTTAAAATTTATAAAAGTTAATAAAACCCATTAAATATCAGCAGCCTTTGACGGTCTTGTAGCTTTTAAAAATGTATTTTAAAGCAAATTTTTGCTTTTACCAATCTAACAGTACTGAGATATCAATATTATTATTGAGATATCAGCACTACATTTATCAATATAAAGTATGTTTATTAACCTTATGTATGTGGGTATTTCCACTTGTTTGTTATAAAATTTCACTTTGAACAGAGCTGTGCTCTTGAATAACTCTTAATTTGTATATACAAGATATGTGGCTGCAAAACTTTAGGCACAAAAATAAACACTGTCCCTGTCCATGGTAGGGGATTGGAACTTTAAGGACCCTCCCAATGTAAACTGTTCCATGATTCTATGACGTGACATTCAAGGAAAAGAGCTTTCTGGGCTCCTTTTGTAACATTCCAAAAATACTTATCCCTTATTGAAAAGGGACAATCATAAAATATTTCATGGAACAAATATCACCCTTAAATACTCGAGACTCAATGTGGAAAAGAAGCCTGTTTCCTAAGGATTGCAATTTGTGCATCCGTTGCTTTTCTCTTTTATCTGAATAATGCAGTAAAACAGGGGCTATTTCTCTTGGAAATGATGAACCTTTACAGTCTGGCTGAAAAAAAATCTTTTGATCTTTTGAAACAGTGTTTTGCAACAATCACGACAAAAAATACTAAACTGATATTGTCAGACTTAATTTTTGATTAGTTAAAATTATTTGCTCTTTTTTTCTCTATAATACTCTTCCAAGTATGCAAGTTATTATATGGAACAAGTTATTACAGTGTCCATGTGAAGTTTAAGAACTAAAATTTCTTGTAAATTGATGCAGGAATAAATAAGACAGAGGTGGTCTTATCTGTATACATGTATATATATATATATAAAAATCTATTTCTACTCATATATAATTATATTCTATAATCTATTTATCTCTATATTATTCTACTTGCTCTTCTGACCAGTAGATAGTGGTAATTATCTGTGCATAGGTACATGTATGAGAAAGGGAGAACAGATGTCCCTGATTATGTAAGTTATGGTAATTAATAGTACATAAATGAAACAAGTTTGTTTTTGTTGATGTGTCACTTGCACACTGCTCCTCTTGAGCATTGGGTTACATCCTGTACACGATCGCCTTATTGTCTACTGTCATAAAAATTCCAGTTCTCTTTCTGAGCAGTCACAGAATGGGACTTGCCAGCTGTCATGGAAAATGTATTCAGTTTCATTTCCACTTAATTTATCTAATCTTAATTCTATTATTATTTTATTACAATTATTTAAGTGCTTGGGGCAACAATCTAAAGTAAAAACAAATAAACAGTAGGAGTTCCAGATAATTTGTAAGTGATCTGAAAGGTCTAATAGAAACAACATCATTATTGCAGTTTTATTTTTTGAAAGGTTAATATTATAGAAGCTTCATCATTGCTGCTATAGTTAACAGTCTGTCAACACTGACATGTTAAATTTCTGCTTCACAACATTAAAGGCTAAACTATAAAAACTCACCCTGGACAGAGAAAAAAGAAGTTGTGAAATAGTGTTTAGATATTCAAAAACCGTGTAACTACAGGCCTCACATCACTTTCATTTTCAGCACTATCATCCTGAAACACAGAAGACCATCCAAGCCTGTGATTAAGTCCATTTCTCTTCTGCTAAACACTTTCCTGCAGAGACACCTGCCAGCTTCCATGGTTGTAATGAAATCTGAACACACACTTAAAGATCCACGTTCCAAAGTGTCTTTCATCACATTGAGGTGAACTTGTGCTTTGCCATCCTGGGCTCAGCTGATCATCTCCTCTCACTCTCTTCAGCAAAAACCGTTGAGTAGCTGCATTCAAGTCATCTGTCTCCCAGTCAAAACATGAGTTTTTTGGGTTTGTGCTTAATCATAACCCTTTGCTTCTGCTTAATCGCTGAGCCCAGTCACAGTTGCTCTCACAGAGTCTGTGTAAGCACTGGCTGGTTTAGGGCGTCTTGCAGAAAAAATTTTTTTTTTTCCTTTCTAATGCCATTTATTTATTATGTCCAATCTTGTTTAAATATTTTTTTTTCTCTTTTTCCTTCTTTTTCCTTCAGCATTTAGATGGTAGGGTACATGTCTTGCTGTGTCTGAGTAATAAAAGCACATAATAAAGAAATATAACGAAGGTGATAAATAAACTCACTCAAAAGTAAGAAATTATTAATGAACAATTATTCTAGAAATTTCTGTAAAGAAGTATGAAACTAGTAAAGTCAAGTATTCTAGTGGTCCCATAATGACATGGTGGTTTCATTTAATCCACTGTGTAACAAGACATTTGATTTGACTAAGAAAACGCAGTAAAATATCCTGAGCCTGACCTAGCCATCCCTGAATCTGATGCAAGGTTTTCTAGTAATAAAATGTAAGGGGAATCACAATGAATGGCTGAATCTTAGGCAACGAGAATTCAAAAGGAAGGTTTTGAATGATATCTCAGCTTCTAACTTCTGGGAATTTCAGCAGCATTTAGCATCTCTTTAAAAGAAATTTGGATTTTACTGGAGATAAGCAGCTGCAGATAGCATTACTTATCTAAGATGATTCTTCTCTCCATCTGAAAGGAGACAGGAAAGAAAGGTAAAATTCCAGAGTGATGACTCCATAAATGGTTTATTTAGAAACTGAAACTTGACTTTGTTTTCTTGCAGAAACCAAATGTGTTAGTTTGATTTGGATACAGTATATTGACAAAGGGTGGGTTGTTTCTTCTTTTCATCTAACCCTGGTTGTGGAGATAGAGAGAAAATAATCTGTCCTGAGAGTAAGCAATGATCCAAACCCTTTGTTTGCTTGAAATGGCTGACCTTGCTAGGAAGACGTATCCACACAGATGATGGTGCCTCCAGAAGGAGTTATGGAATCCTGGCAAGTGACTCAATGCCTGTGTGAGCAGTGCCAAGGCTTCATTCACCTCTGATCCAGAAGATGTGCAGCCCTGGTGTGGCCAGGGAAATCTGCTCTACACAGCCTGGCCCACATCTCCTCCTATTGAACTGCTTGTGAGGGGAACTGATATTCCCTCTCCAAGGGGAGCAGGGAAAGGCACAATGAGCCAAAATCCATGCCCCCTGTAATGGCACAGCCTCAGTGGGAGCTTGCTGATGGTCACCCTGCTTGCGGGCTGGAGCTCTCATGTCCAACCCTCCCTCTTCTGATGACAGACACTACGTCTCCTCCTCTGGTTGGTGTGAGAAAGCTGTGAGGCTGTGACACAGAAATCACCTTCTAGCTAGCTATTAAGAAAGTTTAGCAAATTGACTGCTGCTAAAATAAGAGATATGAAAGTTCCATCTTGCAGTTCAGTCACACGGGGCAAATCTCACAGGCCTGACGCAGTTGGAACACCCATGGAGCACGCTCAGCAGGAGCTGACCTGCAGGATAATAGGGATGCATACTGAATGAATTGGAAGTAACACCTGGCCTTTGTCTGGAAAATTACCATTTTTTTAGGCCAGTCTTCAAAGCTGAACATTTCTTTAGGACTCTGGAGCCATTGAGGAAGCAGACAAAAGGAAGAGAGTCATGGAGAGACATGTAAAAGCTGCAGGCCCAGCAGAAAGGGCGAGAGGGTATGTGAGAAGGCTGAGGGAACAGAAGTTAAAACCTCAGCATAAAATTCCAGTTCTTCCCATGCGGATCAGTTTTTCCAAGGGTGAAAGGAAAATGAATTTTCCAATGCATTTAAGTGATTTCATTACACAATTATGTGCTTGCCTAAAATTTAGCCACATACTGATACCCATCCTTGCAAGTAATCAGTTTTTGGTCTGTGTTTTACAACATGTACTTAGTTTAAACATAAAATACATTCATGTATGTGCGTGTAAAGAGACACATTCACCAAACTCTGTGCCCTGTCTCTCATTCCAGAGAGAGTGAATGCATCTTTTCTGAGCAAACACACATACTATAGAGGAATAATGCTTTACCTTTAGAAACGTCCAACATCCATTTACTACATATATCTAATTAAGGGAAAATGCCAGTCTTCTACACTAGCATCCAAGCTTCCAAACAGATGCTCAACTCACTACACTCCAGTGCAAAAGAAACCATTGCACAACCCAGCTGAAGGGGTATATGCAGAACACTGGGTAGTTATATTCTCACAGATATCTCGCTCTAGTCTGAGACTGATCCAGCATAATATGAGTAGGTTGAAGCTGGTAGAACTACCCAAATGCTTAAAATTTCACACTTTCTCAAATGTTTACTTTTCTGGATCAGACTCTTGTGAATAATTGGGCCTGAAGTTTCTTGGACTACTTTTTGGGGAGGGGTGTGATCAGGTCATAAAAATGAGAATGCCATCTTTGTAGGGACTTAGCAGTCACAAACTGCAAGCTGATCATCAGCCTAATTGCATGTCATCCTCCCCTAAATCAGATTAGTCACAAATGCTTATCAACTGAGCCCTAAAATCCTGATGTAGTTTGAAAACATAAAAGTTTTTATGGAGGCTATCTTGGAGACCCAATAAAAAAAAACCAAACATGGCAGCTTTGAATATATCTGGTGACAGTGCCTAACAGCCAAGAGAAATCAGGGAGAATTGCTATGTAAAGTTACAATCTTTTCAAAAACAAGCCAGTTAGATGACCTCCAGCTCTGGAATCTGCTGTCATTTCCAGTAGCCACCCTCAATATTTTTGCCTTGTTTTGTCTTTGCTAGCTCACAGCTTTGTGACAGCTATTAGTATCTTGACTAAATCATGCAGCTTTGATTTGCATAGGCAGAGAAAATTCTTTCTCATCTGCTGATGGTACCAGATCTACCCAGCCTGAGCAGTTCTGTGCAGTCTGGTGTGAGCTGTAGAGGTTACATCAGCCTCCACATTGGACCATTAGTCTCAGAAAGCCTCTAACAGCATTTCATGGATGACAGGACACTACTGTCCCAGGAGAGCAAACCTGTGCATAGGTATTTACTCAACTGTGTACAATATTATTTAGTTTGGTGCACAGCAAGGAGCCAAAGCCATGGTTTTTAAGCATCCCAGTGAGATTCTGTTAAATCTGGCAGCTCTTTCAGATTTTTTCGAGCAGTATTTTAATCACAACAGCATGTTACACCTTTGTAGAGATACTTCTTGAGAAACAAAGTATATAGTGTGGACCTAATAACAGGTTCAGGTGTACAATACAGTGTGGTTAAGCAAAGAATTTCTGGTTTACATTTCTGTTCATCTGTCTCTTCTACTACCAGAATTGATTTTCCCCCTATTGTCTCTAGGTCGAAAATTAGAGGAGTGAATCTCTATTTCTTTTCTGAGCACCTTTTTCCTATTTTGAAATGTACAGTAAGTGATAGTATATTTTTTTTCTTTACTCCTACAGCACAAATAAGGTTGCTTATATCTGCCTCAAGTGCCAGAACTTAACATACTTATGCTCTAGTTATCCAGCTGACTTTCTGTATTTATTAGATTTTTAGTACAGTATGTGGCATTATAATCAATGCACTATTGACAAAAGCACTGGATCACACACTATTTATTTAATTTACTACACCAACTCTCATTTAGTAAATTTAATTCATACACTGTGTTTTCCTGGCACATTCCGATACATTATTCAAAAAGGGCACATGGATTGCTTAGCAAACCACTCTAAGTTATGTCAGGGGCCTTGCTTTAGGCTGTAATCATTAACCTATTCTTTACCTTGCTTGCTACACATGTTGGACAGTAACTTGTGAAGTTTGGCCATAGTTCTGCAGCATTTTCAATGTTTACTGAAGTCATAACACAAGAAGCATTTTACTGTAAACTGAAGGCATCATAAATTCTAAATCTACAACATTTTTAGAACCAATTATATCAAAGCAATCTGATTGTCACTCTTTTGCACATAGGATTCTCCCATCAGTAAGTAGTCTTATATTATAGGCACAAAACACTGATAAGCATTTTAGCTCCACCAGACTAGCTGCAGCTGTGTCATATTTGTGTTTCCTTATTTTATGTGTGCCAGTTATCTAGATTAAAGTTGGAATAGCATAGCACTCCACTAGATGACAGGCTTGGTTTAGAGCCAGGCCACTTAACGATGCTTATCAATTTTCAGCTACATACAGTAGCAAAATTCAAAAACCTGAGAAGACCCTAAATTATCTGGCGTGATATGAGCGATCATTTCTTTTTTCGATGGAAGATTAAAATATTCCCCTGACAAATACATGGAGTCTCCCTAGTCAGGGGCATCAGTGAAATAATCTGATTTCATTTTTTCTACCCCGTTTTGAATGAATGTGTGACCCTCGTGGTTTTGAACAATCTTACCCAGTCATTTGGGACTGGAGATGGAAAACGTGTCAAATCAGTGGCCCATGAACTTCAGAAAGTCCTGCTTTCAATAGCTCAATTTTCTGTTCTTTGTTCTTATGCTCATTTAGTCCTTGTTTGCTTGGTTGTGGTTTCTAAGCTATTAATGACCAACTCCATGGGCTACCCTCAGGCAATGGTGCATTAACTTGCAGGCCTATTAGATACAAGTTCACCTTGAGCCTCCCTTTCATTAGGGTGGGACAACCTGTGCTTTAGACCATTACAGGTATTTGCAGGAAGACTATGACCGCTGATTCTGATATATCCCGAGAGAGCATGCCTCCTGAGAGGCAGAGGGCAAGCTTTTCCTGGATGCTGATGACTGTTTGGACTAATACCATGACCGGTCTTCTGGGCAGGCTGTTACAGGAAGGAACACGCGGTTTGACTATCCAGTGAGAACATTACCTGCTCCAAGGAACTTCTTTAAAGCTAGATAACTTTTTGCATTAGGTCTTGTGAGCACCCTGATTCTGCTTCTCTGCACTCTGCTGAGAGAGTAGTTAAAAATGGATGGATAGGAGGATAAATGCGATTTATAAACATGGAAATCCAGTGCTCTGACGTGCTGATGGTGGAGAGAGGGGTAGAAGCATATCAGGATTAGATTCACTTAGCATTCACTTTCTCAACGCTATGATGAGAATAAACTCTGATGAAGTCAACATTAAAAAATATATCCAGTGGCTAGAGAATTGTGAAAGATGCCTGGCAGTCCTGCATGACACTGAGATGTCACAGCTTTGATTGACTTCATGGAATATAGTTGATGGAACAGATGATGGAATGCAATCATATTGTTGAATGTAGTACTCTGGAAAGATGCTTCAATGTTAAAATTATATGTGTAGCATAAAATCTGGGAAAGAATAGAACAGGATATAGCTGACTAGTACAAAACAGAGTAAATTTTCCTTTCAGAGGTTGGAGTTTTGACTGCAGCTCTGAAATGAATTGAATTTTCTTTTTCTTTTTTTTTTCTTAGTGATTAATTATTGTGGAATATTCTTTAAGAGCTGTGACATCTGTTAAATGTAATTACTTTCTCTTCCATGTGTAAATCAAGGTCTTTCTTAAAAAAAAAAAAAGAGTTTATACTTGAATTAAGTACATTTATCAGCAATTTGCAAGTTAAGGTGTATGTAAAGCCTGTGGCTATACTAAAGGCTCAGTTGTGCCTCCTAGGCACAGTGTTAATTAAAGGGTGATGTGGATTCCTACCACTCTGAGGAGAACTCTGGAAAGGATTATACCTTGGAGAGGCACAATGCCTCCAGTGCAGCACAGCACGTAAGTAAAATGCACATGCTGTGCACCACCCGCACTGATGTTGCTCAGCACCTCTCTGGGCCCATTTCCTTCCCAAACCCCCTCATCCACTTTTCTGGGGTTCACACCCAGGGGGCACTGGGAAGAGACAGTCCTGGCACTGGTGTCCAATTCCTGCACGCCAAGGGAAAGGTGGTGCTGACATCCTTTACATTGCTGGTAACTATTCAGGCTGGATACAACCTGGCCAAGGATAAACAGAAATTACCAAGTGTCATTCCCAAGACATAATTTCTCTTTTTACTCAGTGTCAGGTCTTTTAAAAGTCTGACAGCGTGAATGATGTTTGATAGCTTCTCACATTTTATCTAAGCCAATCCTATACAGCTAATTTTGAATAATTCTATATCCAGTGTCTGATTTTGTTCTCCCTCATATTTTTCATCAGGGATCATTTTTCCCTGGGGCAGCTCTCTTGACACCAGTGTAGTTTTAGATATGATTTACTCCTGTGCAAATAAGATCAGCATCAAACCTAACCTTTGGTTTAGAATATTGACAGTATACAAAAGATTTATTCCAATCTCTATGTAAATAATATCTGTGATCAATTTAATACACATTGAGGGGTTTTCCAAGGCTGTATTACTCACTGGATTAAATGTACATTTTGGTAATATATTATTGCTATTGTACATCCAATAGATCTAATTCAGCCCAGGGTGATTTTTTTATGACCAAGTAATAGACCACTGAAAATAGGATTTATTATAAAAATGCCAAGACATTCTTATTTATAGTACAATAGTACAAATTGCCCCTGTAATAAATACTCTTCAGTTATCAAATCATCAGTCTTTCATGGTAACATTGACAAATTATCCCATAGGCAGTATGATATTATTAATGTCATGTATTAACTTTCAATTTTAAATTGGTTCTTGGATCTGGAACAACTGTACATTATATGATGTAGTTTAAGTAGGGCTTGTGACCTAAATCTGCATAGCATTACAGCAAAGTGTGACTACACATAGTGCTTTAGACTATCTTAATCGGCAACCTGAAAACAGTGTCACTCTCAGTCCACAATTCAACACAGATTTGTAGATAGCATCCACTTAGAGGAAACTGTTAGCAAAGATTGTCTATAAGGAAAATTTTTAAATCATGCAGAAAATTTTTAGTAAGTCATTGTCATTGTTGGTCCAAGAGAAAGCAGGTCAATTGTTAAAAGCTGGCAAAAATAAAGAATAGAATGAATTTTCTTCAAAATTCAGCTTTTGAGAGTTCTTTTCTTACCAGCAAGTGTTTTTTTCATAAGCTGTTCACTATTACTGTAGAAGAAACAACATTTAGTTATGTATATTTGATCTGGAAAAAGTGCAAAACCAGGGTCCTTTGTAGAGATTTTACATTTGTATAAAGTAAAACAAAATAAGCAGGCAGGATTAAGAAAATGTTATAAAAGTAAGCTTTGCAAGAAGTATTTATTTGAACAATGAGATTGGCAAGTCTAACAATGTAAGAAATATATGCTTAGCAACTTTTCCTAGCTTAGCTTTGTAGTACTCAGCAGATACATTTTTTATCCTCAGTTCAGTCCCATATTTCAGTACTAGAAATCCAAATAACTTAAATCCTTAACAGTCTCAGAATGAAGTACTATTTAATTATATAAATTTTATGCTTCAACATCACCAGTAATTTATTCAGAATTTTAACTGCTCTTTTAATGCATCAAAGCTTGATTGGAAATAAGTGACAATTTTTTATTTGTTTTTCTGGTAAGTTGGATAATATTTATTTTGTTTAAGAGAAATTTAGCACATTTTTTTCAGCAGCCAGTTAAGTGTGGTCACTGTTGGTGCCAATGCACTGTAGAGATTTTAAAGGAAGCTAAACAGTTTAGACAGTCAATTGGAAAAAAAAGTGTAGTAATCCCAATGGGATGTTGGGAAGATTTTTTTTCTATGTCTTTCTTGTGTTATGTATTTTTCTGTCTTGGAGAAAATCTTGGTTTCTCAACTTGCCTCACTCTCATTCCAGCACCCAGCCTCACTAGTCAAGGAGAGCAGCTAACTGGCTGATCAAAGTTAGGACAGCTGGCTATCACCCTCAGACCACATTAGAGCATGGAAAAATTCATCCTGGATCTCAGTCAACAGTCTCTTCCCTGTCTGTGTCCTCTCCCAGCCAGTTAACATAGTCTCTTTTCTTTGGAAATTCCTGCACTTGAAGACACAGCTTTATCCCAGGTGGAGATTCCAGTGTTTTTACACGCTGCACCTGAAAAACATTTACAGATATTTCTGCAGTCCCTTCTACTCATGTTTGGCCAGCAGAGTGTATCTGTAATTTTATTAATTTACACTCACATGACTTTAGACTGGGGACTGAGTACTCATTAATAGGCAGTAAAAGTATGTGTTTACATGTCTGTCTTTATCAGGAGACAGCATCTCTATCCCAGCTACTATGTCAAACATTCATAGTCATCTGAAGTGCAACATCCTTCACTCATCCTGTAAGAATGTTCTCTCTTCAGCTCATCTAAACAAACTCTTCAACTACAGAATGCAGCAACTTAAAGTCCAGTTAAGCATCCCTTGTCTTGTCAAAGCTTTTGTCCAAATGAGATCTGAGGTGACTCATGGACCAGCAGTTCCTATGAAAATTAATAATGTAGAATTACCCACAGCATCAATAAGAGCCTGAAACAACCCCTAAGCCTCATTCTCTGCTGTCTGCATAACAGAATTCATCACCAAGGCTTCATTTTGAGGTCAAACTTTTTGATCTAGGTACAAAAAGAATTCATCACTGATTTATAACTGCAGTTACTTTTGGAAATGCAATTATACCCACTATCCCAAAGCCAGAGGCCAAGTTAAAACACATTCTAAGAATCAGATGCTAAATTGATGGTGGTGATGTAAAGGCCTCGAACAGCTGCCCATGCTCAGTTCACACTTGATCCCAAGCCCATTGAAGGCACTGTGAATCTTTCCTTTGACGTCAATGGGCTTCAGATCAGGTTCTGAGCAATTTTTTAAAAACCTCAGACAAATCAAAACCATTTCCTTTGGAATGAGACTGTTCACACCCCTTGGTGAAGACTATTTCCTTTCCAAACACAGCTTTTGTCCCCAAGTCACATCAGCTAAATTTCTATTTTTACCAAAAGCTTCATTTTTTAAGGAAGCAGGAAGTATGTTTTTACTTATATTTTCTAAGCTGTTTTTGTTCAAACTTTCAAAAATATCCCCAGCTGGGCAGGCCACACCTACAACGAAAAATGCAGAACATTTTAGAAAGTTATGACTATTTAAAACCCTCTTTTTTAAAATCAAAACTCCTTTCAGATTTTATGTGCCGAGGGACTGTCCCTACACAGTGCAGCCAGCACACTCCAGTAGATCATTTTGTCTCAAATATACGGCACCATGGCAAATGCTATAACCTGTATGACAGAACTGATACAACACTAACTGTTATACAGAACATTGTGCTAAATACTACATAAATTGCTTTATAAATGTTTCCAAAATTCAAAGTAAATTATAAGGTAGAGTAGATCAGGGAGAGTAATCTACCTGTCAGGAGCCAGTTCTGTCTAACCATTTCCAGAAAGTGATGGGAACATTCTTGAATAATTTTGTCCATGAAAAACAATCCTTGTGATGACCAAGAGAAGAGTGAGGTGCTCCCCCTTTGCTGAAGACTGTGAGAGTGGTGAGCATGTGTTCACTGCTTGGAAAGAACAAAGGTGCAAAGACACGTTCAGACACCATGTGGATGTACAGAAAACACCAAACAGAGCCTATTCTATAGCCTGAATCTGTTCCCTTGTGTAAGCAGGTCTCCCATAAAATTTTGCGTGGGGAAATGCCACTTTCATACCACTGACCAGTGGGCTGTGAATATTACCTGGGAGACTTTCTGCCCCTTTAGTGAATGCCAAAATTTCTATATTGTTTCATAAACACAAAAACTGCCATATTTAACTGTTAAAATTCCTGTGTGCCAGTATATCATCATTTCAAGGGATAATGGAACAAAGGATCTTTGCTCCTTGGACTGTTTATGGTGATGGAGAGACTGTCTTAATTAGATTAGCTGAGTTATCATGGGAAAAAAGATTAGACGAGCTGTGTTTCCTTTTTCTGACCAAGCATAGGCATGACAACCCCACCTCAAAAATGGCCATCTCCCATTTAATGTGTGATTGCAACTTTACCCTGGGAAACAGCACTCTCTAGATAAGTTGCTTCCTAAAGAAACTCCTAGGGGCACTTTGTGTCAAGTCCACTGCTGCGTTCCTGTTGTATTGGGCCTCCATCCCTTGTGAGAATATCTGTGTAAAACAGATGGATAAGGTGATCTTCATCTGCAGTTTCCCTCCATTGTTTTCTGAGTATTCTGAAAAGATGTACCTCTCAGGGGCCCCAGACCTGTGATTTTGATGCAGGAGCAAAAGCACATGTTTTGCAGAGGAACAATGTAGATCTTGCAGGATAACTTATGAGGCACAGTAGTCCTGAGTAGAAGCTAAGTGAGACAAAACCAGATGATTCCCTGAAGAACAGTTCAGGCTATATGGTTCAGATAATCTTGGGATGAGATAAAAGAGAACTCAATACAGAAAAACCATCTAAGAAACCTCTTTCAGACTGAAAACAGCAGCTAAGAAGCCTTACTGAAAACCATTGTCAACTACTGCTTCTGGACTGCATCACTTTCTTCTCCTATGGTAATGAAAGACTTAGTCTGAGCAAAATTTGTTGTCCAAAAAGCACTTGTTCTAGCACTGTGAAGGAGTCCAGTAGAAGGGACAGAGATGACTAGTTTCCTATAATATGTGAAATTGCCCCCAAAATATGTACTGTGCCTAAGATCAAAACCAAGCAGAACAGGAGTATAAAGTAAGCTTTGAAGGCAGTGCAGGGGGTCACAAGTGTTTTTTGGTGTGAGGATCTTAGTGGCCTCAGCTGATGTCAATCTAAAGAGACAAATGATTATACCAGAGGCAGAAAAAATAACGTGGTACTATTCCCCGAGGTATCGATATCTCATCAGACACATTTTTTTGAGTTAAGCAACAAGACAAAAAGGAGTTGGCGGGGGGGGGGGAGGTGGGGGAAGCCAAAAAACAACCACAAACCCCCAAACCAAAAACACCACAGTTCCTCTGAGCATGAATTTAACCAAATATTTGCCTGGGTTTATTGTGGTTTTTAATCCCATGAAAAAAACTGACTTGCTTATCTGTCTAATTGGGACTCTTCTTGTATCATGACAGTTCAGGAAGCCTAAAGAAAAGGGCTATAAATACATACAGAAAGAAAAGGAATGAATACACAGTCATCCTGTGGGTTTAAGAATTGCCCTAGCAGATACAAGACTCCCAGTTGCAACTCATTTCTTTAACAGCACTGGTGAACATCAAAGAGTACAGCACAGAGCATGCTGAGTCCCAATTACACACCTCAAAAGTAAATGTTACTTCAATGGACAGTCTTCGGAAATTCAAAATGAAATAAAGGCCAAGATACCCAAATGCTCTCTAAAAAATGTACACCCTTACTGATAACAATTGTTTCCTCAAAATACATAGTTATTAGTATACAACACTACATCATTTTGTGAAAAATTGTTTCAGGAATGTGTTAAGAGCACAGATGGATATTAAACTCTGCAAGATATCAGGAAAAGAAGTGTCAAATAATTTTCAGTGAATTTCTATTGTTTTTTAACAAGCCATTTTTAGACAGGAAATCTTTTCTGAGCACAGCTCGTGTTTAAAGGAGAAATAGAGTTAGTACAAATAATTGGTGTGTCTTGAAGCTGGGGAAGCATGACTTGTTTTATTAAAAAAAAAGTCTTTAAAAGCTGTCTAAACCCTCTGTAGCTAAATACAAGTTCAATGTGTTAGGTCTTTCACATTATTTAGCAAAAAATCATTGCAACAACTGTCTTTGATTGTTGGGTTGTTTTTTTTTCTGCCTTCCCACAGTAATGAACAGATTTTTCTCTAACACCTTAATCCAGTGCAAGAAAAAAAACCTAGTGATGTGGCCATAATATTAACTCAAATAAGTAATGGATAAGGAAATTAATGTAATAAGTGGCCTTTAATTTCAGTTGTACAACCACCCTAACCTTCATCACAGTGCTCACATGCGTGTTCCTGTCACATACACTTGCCTTCCTGCAAGTATATTCAGTATCCAATGAACTGGCTATAGCATGTAATGAAAGTATTGAAGTAACTTCTACAGTCAGCAGCACATGCAATGTTACTTAAATGGAATTCTTTTCACAGAAAATTTGCTATGCTATGGTAGATATGCCAATACTACCTTGGGTAATATATATCGATTATATAAAAGTATACATGTGTGTGTGTGTGTGCCTTATTAAGCCCTTGCATTAAGCTACCAACAAGAGTTTCTTTACTCCATAGGGTGCTGGTGTTTAGCTCACATTTTACCTGGTCCTGCCTCTAAGTTTGTAAGTAGTTCTGGTTTTGTTCTCAGAAAAGGATAAGATTTTCCTAAGGAAATTAACATAAACCAGGATTAAGAAGTGTGTTAAGCCTCTTCTATTATTATTTGGATTCTAGAATGGATGCATTGCAAATAAGATGTAGATGTGTCAATACTGAAATGCATAGCAGATAATTCATGCTGAATATCTACACTGATAGTGTCATTTTGCACAACCAAATTGAAAGAAGGTCTCCTTTTGTCATGCAGTAAAAATAATCACTACGTTTTCACTTCAAATATTTCAAAATTATGATTTTTTTAAAATGTTCTCTTCATTGCTCTAAAACTCCCTTCCTCTCACTGTTTTTCTGTTGTATTTTTTCTTGATTTTGTTTTCCATAGCATTTCTTAATTCATTTATCACTTTCAACCCATGACCATAATATTGTAATGGGTTTCTCTACCTTTTTTTTTGTTTCTCTTCTTTTTCATTAGGTCAGCCCACAATAAATCTGTGATTTACTTTTTAAAAGAATAGAGGATTGTACAAATGAAGCGAATGAATTTACATTAGATTTCATATTAAAAACAAGAATTAAGCTTGACTACAAGTGCCATGATCTAAAATCCTTCAACCACACACTAAGACTTTTTTAAAATAAGCACCCATGAGTAATGCCCTGTAATGAGGATATGTGTATTATGTTAACACTCCTTTTCATTGTGAAAGATAGCAGAAAGTCATCTGGCTTGCCTGTGTTGGCAGTTGCCAAGCTGCCAGACCTGAGCTTGGGTGCTGATTGTACCTGGTGCCAAAAGACACAAGAGGAGGAGCCAACAGCTGAGATTGCAGGGCAAGTGCTCAGGAGTACCTGTGAGTCCCATTAAAGCAAACATTTAGATGCAAAAGGAACAATTTGGATATAAAAATTATTTGGATACATCTGCTTGATCAAGCAGCCATTATGCCTGCTGAGGGCTCTTATACATCTCAGTCTCAGGTGGGGTTGATCAAATGTGGGCAGAAGCAGGTTTGGATACAGGATCAGTCAAACCTATGAACCTTTACATTAAGACAGATAGCAGCCACAGCAGTACTGAAGCTAAAACAGAGAAATCACACAGCAGGGAAGCAATGCACAGTAGATTGTGAGGAGCTCTGAAGTATGTGTTCTTCTCTTCACCCCTCTTTTTTTTTTTTTTTGCATGTTTTTGATCATTTTTAAAATAGTTGAGAACTGCCAGTTAATGCTGAATCTAGACAAATGGCAGCAGTTCCTACATGTCTTAGAACATGTGAGATGATAAGGGTTGCTCTAGGTACAGAAATTTGTGGAAGTAGTTTTGCTGCCATAAGGGCTAATTTTTTACTTTTTTTCCCAGGAAATCTTGGATTGTGGACCACTTTTCATTAGTCATCCCTTGTGCCTCAATGTCACCTTCAGCAAGATCCAAACCACAAGTCTGAGTCAATAATTATCTTTCCTTTTTTTCTTTAGAATTAAGCCTTTTTATCTTATTTTTAAACTGTTTTATTACTTGTTTCATCAAGTGCACAAAAATCAAAATATCTTCTTCATTGATACCAGAATGTGTGCGCATTTTTAATTTTTGTTGCTATTTCAGTTTTCCTATAACACAGAATTACCTGCTTTATAGGGCCGTAATGTCTCTTGCTGTTTTACAGTAAATCACCAGTTTCAGGACAGTCAGAATTTCAGGAAAATTTGTTTTCAAAGTTTCGCCAAAGAAAGGATTTTTCAGCTCAAACTTAATAGGGTAGCCTTGTGCCTAGACGATATCAGCATTTTTTGCTATTAGCAATTATAAGGAATTTTCTCTTAGTGCAATGGTACTAGGCTAGCACAGACTACTTTTAGATTTCAGGTTACTTTCATTCAGGTACTGGTTGGCAGTATGTGGAACTTTTCACAAACTACAGTGCACTCAGCCTGTTAGAAACACTGTTTTAATCCAGATTTATGGATCACTGCTGTTAAAAACAATGATTTTCAAAGTATGACTTTAAAGCCCTCTTATTTCTTAAACCTGTTTTACCTTTCCTTGCACTAAGAATAGCAAGACAAACTGATATATTCCCCTTTAGTTAGATTTGATTCAGGGAATATACACTTAATATACAATAATATTTCTGCATTTTAATCCTATAGCAATTCCCCCAAATTATCTGCATGCATGGAGAGCTTTACTTTAGTTCCTGTCAGCCTAAACAAAGAATCCACATCAGTACTTCCATATCTCTGCCCAGGATTTCCCAGACAAAAATATGTGTTCACATACCCTTAAAATATTTGAGGTATGCACAATAAATCCACTACTTTCTTAACATGTCAGACATACTTGTGAATGTGCAGAAGAACTGGGCACCACATGCTAAGTAGCCGTTATGCCTCCTGGAAAATAGAGATATACTGTGCACATCAGAACCTCCTGGCAGTGCAATCCAGCACTTTCTGGAGTCATCAGACTTAAGACAGCAACACTGTCGCAGAGGTCAGTGAACCTGCTCTTCCCAGCACTCTTACACTGCTGTGTGCTTAGGAAAGAGAACATCTCCTCCACCACTGCGCACTGCATTGCAGGGCTGAAGAGCGGCAGTAGGAAAACCCCTGGGCAGCTGGAAGCCCCCTGGCAATGCAAGATCACAAGTGTGCAGCCTTCCAGCAGTTCCCATAGAAATGATAGAGCTGGATGTGATTCTGCCACTTTTTCTCTCAAGAGAAGACGCTGGTCTTTGGAAATGGCTGTTGCTGTAGATCAACAAACAGAACCAACAAAAAGAACACATTTTAGCATAAGGATAATAGCAGGCACATCGAGAAACCCAAGAACAATTTAAGCCAGTGGAAACAAGAAAAGCCAAAATGTCTACATCTAAACACAAGCAATATGGAGGAAGATAATATTTACAACAGATGTTCAGTTTCTTGTCCATTTTCTGCAATTCTAGATTTCAGGAGACAAGCTCTACTTTGGCAATGTTATTGTACATGTTTAATTCAAAGTATTAAGAAAGAATGTATGCACTTTAAAAAGTTTACATTCGTGTTCTGGAAAAAAAAATTTAAAAGAGAAAGAAAAGAGGAAAGAAAGAGAAAAACATAGGTAAGATGAAGGTGCTAGAATTGACTCTGTTTATTCACCTCTACATGTGAATGTTGCTGGTGCACTTCTTCAACCTGAACGCACTGACATGTACAGACAATCAGGCACATTGAGCCCAGCAGCAGGGGACAGGGGAAGCAGCTGAGCCAGGGAGGAGACAAATTCGGGGCAGATCTCAGGATGGCAGGGGACAGTACGTCAGGAACAGCGATTTTACATCCTAGGAAGGCTATTTTGTTCTTTCAGGAGACTTCTATGATATAGTCCAAAAATGGGATGTTAGGCATACAAGGTTTAATTGCAGTATTTCAGCCCTCAAAAAAAAGATACGTGCAATGAAAATTAAAAAAAAAAACAAAACAACAACTATGTCCCTTGGTCTCATTGGAGCTATGGTAAAAGTGTATGAAGAATGTAACATATCTTCCTTGTATTAATATACAGTAAAAAGAAATGGGTCTAGAGCTCAAGACACAAATGGAGCTTTAGATTAGCTGTCAACAATGTCATATCCATGTTAATAATGCCCTATTCATGCCTGGGGCTGACAGTCTTTCTTATTTTTATTCACAAATTCCATTTAATAACAGCAATAAGTCACTCTAGACAGTGTATTTCTAAGGGATTTCTGCACTTCTCAGGTGGTTAAAGTCACTTGACCTTCGGCCTCATGGCTTAAAAACTCCCTAAGAGATGTGCTAAATTGCCCAGAAATACATTGCCTGTCATGTCTTGTTGGTTAATTAAGGGCCAACCTAGATGGCCTATAAGGACTGCCCTTAAGTAATTACTAATTGATCTCCTACTCAAGAAAAATGAATAAATTCCACAGCAGCCACACTGTCACATGGCATTTACTCAAATTCATATTCCTCCAGTAGAGGATGAAAAGCATACAGTACAATCCATAGGGTGGTTTGAGTGCAGAAGAATCTTCAGAGCAGCAAAGCCTCAGTCCCAGAGTTTGTTGTGTCTTACTGGTTGTAGTCACTGCTCTCAGCCCTTCACTTGCATTGAGACAAAATACATTGCTTGAAAATCAGAATTTGAGAGATACAGAAATATCTAGTATTTCCCATCTGGATTTAACTACTCTGAAAGATATTTAAACTTTGTTACAAATATCCAGCCAAGGAATCTCAGCAAAACTGTTAAATCATCACCTGATGAAAGCCTACCAAAACAGCCAGAGGAAACACATTTCAAAGCTCTTTTCTGAAGAATGGAGGTGGGATTTATGTTGGTACAGGAGAGGTTCTTGCAGCTTTTTTTAACCCAAATTTTTTATCAGTATTCATGACAGAAACTTCCTGGTATTTTCTGTTTAAGAGTCTGAAAACCTCCTGTTATCTTCTTTTTTGATAAGACAATTAGAATGCTTTGAGTTGCATCAGAAATTTGGACAATGTATAGGAATATATTTTCAGGTATGAGCAATATGAATACAATGCTCTTAAGAAATGTATGGATAACAATAGTTATTAGCCTCCAGTCAGCCTCAGTGAGAGCACATTTGTATATTATCCTATCCAACTAGTTTTCAGATACTGACTTCTCACACCTGTATTAGTGGTTTACATGTCTCAAAATTCTCAAAGGGACCCACCTCTGAAATATTTCTCTTGGACTCACTGGATGAAACGAGGACTCATTGGAGTCAAAGATAACATTTCAGTTGACTTCAGTATTAAGGCCAAGATTTTAGTCCTGTAGACATGAAGAGTATAAAATGACACAAAATTTGGGAGACAGTCTGGTACATGATAACATATGGGTACAGGAGGATAAGCCAATGTTTTTAGTGCCTCATATGAAAAGCTGCAGTGGTTCCATGCTTCAGCTGATGCTTTGTTCAGGGCTCTCCCCACTCCCCTAAAACCACATTAGGAGAAGAGCAGCATTTACCCTGATTGCATAGAAACAGGGAATCTGAAATCTGGAAACACACTGATCACTGCGGGGGTACAAACACCACTGGCATAATGCTAGGAATCACATTAAGATACCTGTCTCACTTATTAAATGCTTAACTGCTTTATCTTCCATACCTTTTAATCTGTTAAATGTTGTGGAATCAGTGTATGTAAAACTGTAAATGTTATGTGTAGCTGGGACATGTGACATAAATATACCTTCTGGTCATTATGATTACAAAACTGATTGCTGGTATTTGACTCAATGTACTGTACTGATTGTTTTAAGATATAAAGAGATTGATAAATTAAATAAAAGAAACATGCATTCCTGAAGCTTGTTTGAAACAGAGATAAACAGCGAGCTAGGAAGGGCTGCTTCCCCCATCTGGATAAAACCAAAGGGCTGAAAAGCAAGTCAAATCCAACAACTGCCCTTTCAATCAGTCTCCTGGTACTTTGTGTAAAAATTACATCCTGACCTATTTCTGTGGTTGATGCAATTCTGGAATAATATGTTTGATTAAGATGGCTACTGACAAGATGTGTAAACACATGCAATGTAAGCTAATTTTTGTGATATAACATTTTTACAGTTACTCACAGGCAGCAATAAACTAGCATTTCTAGTGGGGGGGGGGTTCAGAACCTTGGAGCTCAACTAGATGTTTATGAAGTCAAATTCATCTTCAGCAAACATCAATATTTTTACAGCCTTTCAGTGTAGCAGTAAAACATATTTCTTTAAAAATAAGGGAATAAAACTAGTGATAATTCTGATTCCTGGATGTGCCTAGTTTCTTGCAACTGAAAAGGCCTTTGCTGTCATCATATTCTGCAATGATTTCTGTGTTTTTCTATAACATTTTTCTCCCTACACATGTGGGTTTTATATCCTCTTCATGTTGGTATAGCATGAAGTCTTATGTGGAATTTAGAGGATCTGAACTAAATGTAGCTAAAAGGAACTTTTGGATGAACTGCCTGGGATTTGTTCAGATCTGTTAAAGTAATGGGGGAAAGCACAAAAGGATAAAGAAAAGAAAGGCCTTAATCTTTGTTCCATGAGTGATAAAGCAGCATCACATGGGTGAAAATTGGCCTGACCTTCACCCACATGATGCTGCTTCTGCCTCAGCCACTCTTTCTTTGCTCTGATTAAGTGAAGATAGCCTCTTTCTCTGCAAGGAAAAGTCAAAGAACAAAAAGAAAAAAAATTCTGTCTTAACTATAAAAGGTTTATTTTTTTAATCACAGTTGGGCTCATACAAGCCAGTTTCTAATCTTATTTTTTTAAGCTAAAAAAGTGCCTTTTTAGAATTTCTTTGGCTCGGTTTCTTTAGCCCCCCCTTCGAACCTCAGGGCCTAGATCTTAACTTGCTTCCCTTGGATGTGCTTTGTTGCTCATCTTCACTTTTACATGATAGCTGTTTGACTTAAATGGGTTGTTCGCCAAAGGATTGCCCCTTGGGGAATGGAAAAACTGGAGGGAGGGAGAGGAAAAGCAGTACTCAGCTGGTTTAAATGGCACGTACAGTATATCTATTGGCAGGGTATTGCCAATGCTCCAAGGAAACTTTCAGTGCTCAGCTTTTACCACTGAATATTAGACACCGAGACATGATTTTATGCATCAGGTTATCCATGTTCATTACAGACTAAAAAATTTACTGTGACACTGTTGTCAAGCAGTTCCTGTGACTAATATTTTTAACAGCAGGATATTTAAAATTTGACAAGGATATAATAATTCATTGTCCAGATAGTCAACATGCTTGGAGAGCTGCTAATGTCTTCAAAGGTTTCAAGGGGGTATGTTGAAATTAGCCTCCTTAGCAATGTGTGCTACATAAATATTTTTGTTACAATATTGCAACAGGAT